>NC_134090.1:3361749-3686449 GCF_000715075.1 Nicotiana tabacum
AAGGCCGCCCATGTTCTCGCCAGAACATCGCCTCAATATCTACCTAGCCCCTGACAACAATTAAGTAAATCACATTCGACCTCGTTCAAGTTGCCTCGTTCGAATTACATTTGACCTCGTTCGAATTAAACTACATTCGACCTCGTTCGAATTAAACTACATTCGACCTCGTTCGAACTAAACTACATTCGACCTCCTTCGAATTACATTCGACCTCGTTCGAATTAAACTACATTCGACTCGTTCGAATTAACTTACATTCGACCTCGTTCGAATTAAATTACGTTCGACTTCACTCGAATCGACTCACATTCGACCTTGATCGAACCAACTCAATACAGGTTACGTTCGACCTCGTTCGAATTTACACCTGCTAATCCACGACCATGGCCAACGGCCGTAACCAAATTTTTATGGTTAAAACGACATCTCTTACTTCAAATATATTCTTCTACAAAGGCTAAAATAGATGCCAGCAAAAGTATGTACAAGAATTACAAGCAAAAGAAAGAAAAACAACTACGCGCTACCTAATTCAGTAGCACCATCTCCAACCGTTTCTCCACCTTCGCCGCCGGGATACTCATCGTCGTACCAAGCGTCCTGCTTAATCCCTTCCACGTCTTCTTCAGCATCACCAGTTTGTGGTGTGGCGGGGTCAGAGCCACAGGCAAACCGATCTTCACGTGCCTTAAAACGTGCATTCACTAAGTTGGCTTCCGAAACATCCCCCGTCCCTATCAGATCCATGAATATGTCCAGATGGGCCTCGATGTGAATCCATTCCTTATACAGATCCCGAGGAACATCTGGAAAAGCAGTGCGGGAGGAGGACGGCTGTGCCAATAACTGTGCCTTCTCGGCCTCGAAGGCAACAACTCGATTACTAAGGTCTACAGTCTTTTTTTCTATCTCCCCAATCCGCTCATCAAGTCGCTCCTCTCTGAGCCTAGCCATCTCCATTGCGCAATCCCGTTCAGAACGGATTGCGTCCTCTAAAGCTACAGCTCTACACGCAGCTGATAACTGAGGCGACTCTGCCTTCTCTAAATCCGCTACCTTCTCGGTGACCTCGCCACTCAAATTGGCCCCTCGAAGTTGACACTCCTCCAGCTCGGCATGTAGCGAAATTACATGGGCCTGAAGGTCGACGCACTGGGCCTCAACCACCCTACTCACCTCGAATTCCTCCTCTTTGTCTTCAACGCCCCCTCGAGCTCACTACATTTCCCGATGACCTTTACCAATTCGTAATCCTTCTCCTTTAGCTCGTTTCGAAGGGCCCGGAAGTTGCTAATACCACCAAGTCACCGGCAAAGCTCACGGTGCTTATCACGATATTCACGATATTTTCGCTTCATCTTTTGGAAGATAGCCTTACACCCCTCCTCTCAGCGGGAACTTTCAATCTCCAAGATAACAGTTTGAAAAGAAAGCCAGAGCGGGTAAGAACAAAGTCAAAATCAACATAAAAAAGCGAATAAGGAAATAGAATACCAAACATACCCTAAGAGCAAGGCAGCTATGCTCTTCGACAAAGTGGAGTCCTTTAACTTCTCGAGAGTCTTACCCTCCACATCGGAACAGAGTGGACCAAGAGAAGGGACCACGTCCTCTGTATCAACTAATAGATCCCGGTCCAAAGGGATCGCAATGGTCCGCTTGCTCCCTTCCAACCTCACCTCAAGTATGGTAAGTCCTTCCCCCATCATCCTAGCTTCCTCGGCGTCCATATCGGAGCTCGTCTCATAATCCTCTTCGTCAACACTCTTGCCCTTGTTGTCAACTCGAGGGGAAGGGTCCTCAGTCGGTAAAGAGATCGATGTCTCACCCTCTTGTAAGGCGTCGAGTATTCGCGCCGACGACCCTTCAAACCCGTTCCGGCCTCAAAGAGCAACGTACATCCCTCGACCCCCGACTGCGGAGGGATCGTGGACTGCTGCTCGACATCAGCTCTGAGATCTATGGTCGCCATCTCTCTGATGACGAAGCTATCCATCACCGAACTTCCCACGCGACACTTCCTTCGCCGATACCGATAGATCGCATCTTGCGGCTAAGCGGATTATCATCAGTCGGCGATGACCCTTCCTCATCGTCCTCGTCAACTAGATGACGTAGAGGCTAAGTTGAGACACCCATCACAGCAGTCGATGACCGAGCATGTCTCACCGCAACAATAGGAACAGGGACGACCTTCCTCTTACGGAATGCCGGAGCAGGAGCTTTTTGCCTCTTCAAAGACCCTCCTCATGCAAAAGTGATTAGAACGGCAACTATCAAAGCCATGGCGAACACGCGACCACAAATCCAGGATGGCATAAGTAAAAAGTCACTATATGAACGGGCAAACTCACCGGTCGCTGAAAGCTTAGGCCCGAACTTCTAGAAAAAGGTAGTCCACCCGCGAATCACCACTGTGGGGCAAGAGCTGTCTAACCCATTCGTGAATATCCGTGACCAAAGGAGGGGGATCGGTCTCGGCTGAAGGAGAAAAAGACAGAATGGTTAGACTACGACCAGAACGAGCAAAATAAGCACTTAGTGAAAATACTTACGAGCGTAATTCCACGCCTCACGAAATCTATTCGCGTTCGCCACCACGTCTTCAATCTTGACAAAGAAGTAATTAAACCAGAATCGACGATTTGCTTTATCATCCATCTTTACTACCAAGCTTTTACCTCCACGGTGACGAAGGTGCAACATCGTCCCTCTATAGAAGCTCAGCGCGAAAAGGTGCATCAAGTGGCGAAGAGAGACCCCGCAGCCAGCCAATTCCGCGTACTTTGTCAACATGAGGATGGGCTTATAGATATAAGGAGAAAGCTGAGCTTGGCAGATGCCGTAGTAGCGACAGAACTCTTCTGCCAATGGGAGAATGGGAAAAGAGTAGCCCACATAGAATGGATATGCATAGAACGCGCAATATCCAGGGCGATGAATCTGCACCACATCGCGTCCAGCCGAGACCAGATCGATGTGGACTGGAATTTTGAACTTCGCATTAAAATTAGCAATGGCAATCGCATCCATCTCAGACTCTACGGCCGCAGGGTCATCCTCAGGTAGTTTTGAGAAGTCAGTTCTAGCCTTGTCGCTACAGGGAATTATTTCCTCCACCGTAGGAAGGCTCTCATCTTCTACAGCAATGGCACCCCCACCGTTATGGGGAGCCATGTACACTGCCAAAGGAGCAGGGTTAGGTATCCCCCAGAACTAGAAGACACATTAACCATTTTTGTTTATGAAAAGAGGGGGTGCAAACGCAGAAGAGCCGAGTAGCAGGAACCACCGAAATTAGTAAAGACAGGAGTATGAAGCAAGGTCAAGAAAGCAGAGATTTTGATTGCGGAAGAAGAGGATATGAATATCCCCATTTATAAGAGTTAGGGCATCAATATCGAGGAAGTAAACCGCAGTTGCCCAGCTAAAAAATTGAAGCGGCAAAGGCACGGGAAACGATACAGGATATCGAAAAAACGCATAATGATGACGCATGATAACATGACGTCATTATGAAATGACATAACCCTAGGATGTGGATCACAAAAGGCCACGTTTCCATCCCGTCAGAAGCGCCACTATTCGACATGCTCACGTAAAACTTTTCAATCCTAACAGACAGAGTCCGTTCATTGAGGTCGCCCAGGGCTGACATTAATAAGCGGAGGGACTAACTGTATGGGTCAAAATCCTCTTTCACTAAGATTTGATACGAAGCGGTACCGCAAAGGGCGATATGGCCGAGGTCGATTAGTGAAAAACGGGGCTCGTAGCCGAAGAGTCAATAACGACCGAGGTCGAGTATGAAAAGCAGTATTAACGACTAGTTTTTGTAATAGAATATTCAGAAGAATATTCTATTGGTGTCTATACTTTTAGGGTTGACCGGGGAATATCCCAAATAAATAGAAAGAAAATAGGGGAAGATGGAGATGTACAATTTTCTTATAAGAACACTCTTTGAAAAATAAACTTTCTCTAGATAAAAGACAACCACTACCTTTCCAAAGAGATTCGATTGTGTGTTGTCTCACACTTTTTCCATTAGATCCGAGAAAGGTCCCAACATTCTAGTATTTTGTCCATCGTTCATCGTTGTCAGAGAGGAGAATCATCCACCTCATTCAATATTGGGTGAATCATTCTCCTTATTTATTTTAATGCCATTTATCGTCATTTATTGCTCGTTATTCTTGCATCATTAATGACCCTAAAACATGAAATATACATCGCATTTAATCTTCTCTCAACACTGCCCTTGCGTTATTTGTGTTAACCGATTATAGATCTGAAGTCATGATCATTAACTAGGTTTAGCCCTTCATCACGCAAAATTAATTAGTTTAATCAAACACTTACATTTTTTTGTCAAACAATTAGTTGTCGTGCTTACTAAATACTCCCTCCGTTCACTTTTAATTGTCAACTTTTGATTTTGCACGCCCTATAAGAAAAAATAATATTTTACAATTTTACCCATAATAATGATAGCATTTTCAAAAGTCTTGAAAAATGATTTGGGGAATGAGTAGTTAATGATAAGGATAAAACAAGAAAAGAAAAAAAAGATTGTCTTTCTCTTGATTTAGTATAGTGCACAAGCAAAAATAAAAATATATTTTTAGTATAATAGACAAGTAAAAGTGAACGAATGGAGTGTATCTCGTCCAAAATAGTTATCATTTTAAAAAGTCATGGTATTACTAGTTACTTTTTTTCATATTGCCTGTAGTATTAAATATTCTTGAAAGTAAAAACATTGACTACAAGCAAAGAAAACCTAAAAGTGACCCTCTTATTAAATAAGAGTATTAAATAAGGTTATAATAATCAAAAAAATCTTTTTAGTAATAGTTACTTAAGGGACATGTATAAAAAACACGACAATTAAAATGGACCAGAGAGATTATTTTAAAGACATTTTTGTTCTCTTACATGCTAGAATTGCTTCTGCTTACACCTAAAGTACTCAAAACAGGACTTAATTGGAAGAGTTTAACTTCATTGCACGAACAACATAAAAAGAAATTTAACACGATTAGATCACCTAAAAATTACCTTCAAGTGAAACTAGTAAATTCTAAAATATAGCGAAGTACCTGCTATAACACGTTAAAATACGCTGATATCATAATAATTCTTATAACTAGGCCCTCTTACAAACACATTCAAATTGTAAGTCTCAACTATCTCAACGATCATTACACAATTTAACAAACAGAAAAAACTACGTTCACTTTCAACATATTCAAGATTTCAAAACATATACTAATACTTGCTAACTGGCTGGCAAGATCTATTTCTCAAAAATAATTTACATCCAAACCATAACAAGCCCACATAAACCAAGCTCACTAGTCTGCACATGCATTCATCTATATTGTATTACAATATACATCGACCGTGATGCATGAAGAGCCAAAATATCAACGACGTATATATCATCACGAAGGCCAAAAGGCACTAGAACTTAAGTATATATATGGTAGTTAGTAGCAGCATTCAAGACTTATTTCATAGAAAGTGGCCTTCTTTCTGGTTTCAGTAAACATGATTCAAGCGTCGTGGTTGTGCTGGAAATGTCTGGCGGAAGAATAAGCCGATAGTGCTGATCCTGTCACGTTCAGCGAGTGCTTGGCAAGACATGCACTTTTCTTTGTTGCCAGCCATATTGCCCAAAAGAATCCAATCCAACCTGAGGTACAAGTAAAACACCCAGGTAAGACAATCAGAGATGTAACACCAGACATAAGAGGAAGCACGCTCGGTATTCTACTATTCTCCAGCTTCACTAGACAAAACACATTTCATTGGGTGCATCAATCATAGGACAGTCTAGCGTTAAATAGGAAAATGCAAAACCAAAGCATCTCGGATGCAGGGAAAAGTACATCCTGAAAAAAACAAATATAAAAAACATCAACTTTCCGCTAGTTTGCCGACAAAGCACCCAAGGATATGGCCTAACGGTGAGTGAAAACTATGCGAGACCAGGGTTTAGATCCCATCAAAGCCAAAAATAAAATGCTAGGCGATTTCTTCCTGTCTTTTTACGATTACGATTTGGGGTGTCAATGACGGGTCAGAAAAGTATGAGATAAAAGCAATGAGTGAATCCATAATGCAGAATTGTCACAATCTTATCGTCGATCAACAGCCATACGCAATACAAGCAATCAATTGAAACTACAGGAAACATATTGATATCAATGAAATTGCAAAAACAACTTTGTGCATCAGCTACTACTCAGATTAAGAAGATCGTCAATGATAAATAGTAGTATCAGTTTCAAAAATCAAGAAGTAATTTTGAGTGAAATCTTGTTTAAATTGAACTGCAGTATGGATAGTTATTCCCACTCCTGTAATCTAAGCTAATCATTCATTTGCGAGAGTGAAAATAGGATAAAGCCACACCCAGGTTAGTAAATGAGAAATTAACCATTAAAATATGGGTGAAAATAACATGATATTAAAGCTGACACGTGAAAAACAAAAGGAAGGTGCTCGAACTGAAGCAGCAAAAACAGACAGAAAAACTCCTTTTTGTCTACCTGTAACCACAATCACAGCAATAATTGTTATAATTGTCGTAGTGGAAATGACAAATACAGCAACTGATAGAGCCCCAATATAAATAGCTGTTAGGCAGGCAAAGAAAAGAGCCAAGAATCCTCCCGCAGCTGCTAACGACATCAGAAGAGAGATCACAATGGCATTGACAGTTGCCGCGACAAAGAAAAGCATAAAGACTAGCAATCCTGTCAAAGCAAGAAGAGCAATCGTCCCCACCTACATAAACATTTAGCAGTCCAATAAACAGGTTAGTCTCACAAACTTAAAAGGAGTTTCAAAAGAAAATAACCTGGATCAATATCCATGCTAAAACAGCTTGCTTAGGAGGTTGTGCAGAGAAAGAGTCTATCAATATTTGACTCAATAGTTTTAAGACAATGATCCGAGACAGTACAAGAAACTCAGACATTCAAGTTCTTCAAAGCGCAGCTTTCACAAGGGACTGATCAAAAACACGCTAGTTAAGAAAGGTAAAGAAATGACTCCAAAACTGTCCTGGTCATGGCATCAGAATTCCACACTTACTCCACAACATCAGAACACGAATTTCTTGTACTCAATTCATAAAGGGTGCAAATCGCCCTAACCACACACATTTTTGCGTGAGTGGTGATGCTATTCTAAATATGTGACTCATAGGGAACCATTGGAATGGAATTAATTATTACCAAAAAAAGAAGGCAAAGAGAGATTCTTGAGTTCTTGGTACACACTCCCTTTTTATTCTCCTCAGTTTTTATCTTCGTAGTACTTGAAATGTTTAACAGGGTAGAAAATGTAGCTGGATCACTTGTAATACTTGTTTCATATGATAACATATCTCATAGGGAATGCCAAGTTTAGCATGTAAAAACTTCAGCAGAAAATGGAAAGATCACATGCACATTAAAAGAAAGTACAGTACAATACAATTAAGTCACGTTTTGAGCACATGCTGTTTTACCGTTTAATTAACTACCTGTTGGACTTTCGGTTTTTAATTCAGCTAGGTCCATAGTTTTGGAATGTCTATGTGAATCATGATTCAGCTCTTCTTTTCCACCCCTGTGGCAATGACTACTCTTACTAAACGATGCTATCCAGCCAATGCATAGATCTGACTATATCCCAAAATGAACAATTTCAAAGTTTACTTAATGCAAATGATCCTAAAGGGCTGATTTACGAATGAGGACTGACTCACTTCAGGAACCTTTCCTCTCCAAGCCATTTCGGATCAAAAGACCTAAAGACGCACGTATCCATATAATAATGATGCATTCCAAGGTGTGGAGTGGGAGAGTAGGGATCCATAATTGTGGTCACATGAACTTAGATCAAATAAAGATATTTGTATAAGTATGATATTTGTCTCATCTGCATTTCACTGAATGTGCATCCCCCCCCCCCCCCCAAAAAAAAAAAAAGAAAAAAAAAACCCTAAAAACCCCCTTAAAATACTCTTTTTTTAAAATATGTGCATTCCCCCTTTTTCAAAGCAAGTTCAACAATGATAAGCAAAACGTAGACAATTCCAATTTCAGCGTATTTGACGAAATTATACAGAGCGTGAAATGCACCTAAGATTCACCCTTCTGGCCATGTTCTATTTGAAGAAACAAAATGAAAGCCTTTCAGAGCGTTGACTGACTCGATAGACAGTCTAAAAATCCAATATAGTTTAGAACAAAGAATTGTCAACGGTTCTCTTTTGCTACATGATCAGTTCCTTTAGTGGTTTTGGTTGTACTAGAATTCAAAGAAAAATAATGGCTGTCATATGCTACCTAGGCAGGCCACAAAGTAGTTTAGATATAAATCAGATGAGACAAGTTAAATATTAGAAGAAACAAGAAAAGGTTGTTAGGTATATTCTCTAAAACGAAATAAATGGTAATAGGAGTTAAGTTCGCTATATCGTGTCTTCCACAATTGCACATTTAGGACCCTTTCCCAAAAAAAAAGGTGCTTCTCAATATAAATTATTTTTAAGTTCATAAAAAATCCGTGTAACAATTACTGAATGACATTTATGGTAATCAACGTGGGACTTCCTCAAATTTCACACGTGTATCACAAGGTCCTAATGCACCTGTTTGAGTCAATGATCTTGGATTTGATTAAGCTATCTCTTTGTCACCCTATATCGAAATATGGATATATGTAGTTTCCTTTCGAAACAAATATTTTGTAACTAACTGTCAAGGTTACACTGGTCACTAGATCTTCTAATTGTCATCGTGTTCATTTTAAATGATGCTTTCCCAAATCCCTGCTTCACCAAAAAACAATCTAAAGTATATACAATGGAGTGCAAGATTACAAAGACGATGGTAGTGTTGTTTTTTTTACCCCTCTGATTTTGGATAATTTACAGGAGCGATAAATTGAATTAACCTTTCATGTCATTAAGATATTGTTTGTCAAGACATCACTTTTCTAACATGCCTATGTCTGCGAAATAGTACCTTTTAAAAACTACAAGATACTGAACAGTTTTCATATTTATAAAGAGCAATCAGAAAATTAAAACCAAGCGAAGACCATGTTTAGGAAACATTTTTTTCTTTGTATTTTTATGAGAAAAATAGCAAAAGAATGAGAATAATATACTTGGTTACTTTTCTGTTTCCATGTGTATCTTTTATAAGTAGTCGCAGAAATAATCTAACACTAGTGCATAAGAAACTAGGAGACTAATGGTTAAAAGACTTAGAAAAGGTAAGCAAATGATGAGAAGATAGCCTCATAATGATGATATTGAGATGCGAATCCGCATTTTGCGAAGAAACTAGAAGCGAATAAATCACTACAAATAGGTAAACAACAAAATATACCATCAGGTTCAAAGAATAGGGGAGTAATTCGTGTCACTTGATGTATCTCGCACTTCTTTAAGACACAATTGCCAAAGTGCACTTTTGTATAAGTCCTTAGTTCAAAATAACTGTGTTGATGCATATGTCAAATAGGGGGAGGAAAAACAGATCTAGAACGGCCAGAAGCTCGAGAAGGATTTTCTATCTATTAAGTGTGCATATGGTAGGACAGAGTCGACGAGTATGCGATATCTATAGGGTCAGAAAGAGAGCAATATGTTTTGAATGGAAAAGGGATGCTAACAATGTCAGCAAGTTTACTGAGTAAGCCTTGTCTTAACATCCTTTGTTTGGTCTAAATTTGAAGTCTCATAGCAAATATAACAATAGAGTCAGCAAAAATACTGAACATAAGCACCCTACTCAGTACTCATTATTGTAGTGGTAGACTTAATACTTTAATAAAAATAAAGTGATCATTACTAATTATGCTCTACCTAACAGGAAAGGGACTAAAGGTCCAATTATTGGCAAAAACATAGTAGTTGCAAGTCAAGATAGACAACCATAACAGATATCCAAGTAAACTCAATATACATAGGCATTGTGCTATACTTTTCCAAAGTAGAGTCAATAACCCAATATTATTCCAGTAGTTCGATTGGACTTGGATCAGAGGCAATGAATGACAAATCAGCAATTTCGAAAACTACAAGGAACGATTATAAACACAATAACTTTTGTCAAAATAAATCACCAGCGAAACAGTTTCTTATGAAATTTATACCTTCTTGTTTCCCTTCTATAATTGTAGTTCGTGGTGTCTACTTTATTTCCTTTTCCAAACTGATGTGTTTATGCTTTCCTTGAGCCGAGAGTCTATCAGAAACAGCATGTGTGTATCTCCACGGGGTAGGGGTAAGGCCTGCGTACACACTACCCTCCCCAGACCCCACTTGGGGGATTACACTGGGTATGTTGTTGTCGTTGTTGGTCTCTAGAAAATCAAATTCATAGGACACAACTGCATTTCTCCCCTTAAAAGCTTAAACTTTGATATAATCTTTACAACTAACTGAACTTAGCTTACGAAACAAGAAGGAGGTCACGGAGAGGGTTCTCCCTCAGCTAATTTTTTTTTCTTATTTTAAAATCAGTCTAATTACAATCTTTGATAGAATAAATTGAAATCCATAAACAACTAGCAAAATAAGACAATCAGAGCAAAAATCGAATTAACTCTTAAAAACTGAATCTTTAACATAATCATTTCAAAACAAAATGGATATACTAGCAAAATAAGCCAATCAGAGCAAACTCCAGATCAAATTTACACTCAAAAATTGAATCTTTAACATAATCATCTGAAAACAAAATCGAAATACTAGTAAAATAAGCAATTAGAGCAAACCCCAGATCAAACTTATACTCAAAAATTGAATCTTTATCATAATTATCTTTAAAAAAAATGGAAATACTAGCAAAATAAGCCAATCGGAGCAAACCCCAGATCAAACTTATACTCAAAAATTGAATCTTTAACATAATTATCTCAAAACAAAATGGAAATACTAGCAAAATAAGCCAATCAGAGCAAACCCCGGATCAAACTTATACTCAAAAATTGAATCTTTAACATAATTATCTCAAAACAAAATGGAAATACTAGCAAAATAAGCCAATCAGAGCAAACCCAGATCAAATTTACACTAAAAATTTGAATCTTTAATATAATTATCTCAAAATAAACAGGAATTAACTTACAGAACAACTTCAAAACTTAGTAAAATAAGCCAATTAGAACAAACCCCATATCAAATTTACTCCCAAAAATTGAATCTGTAACATAATTATCTCAAAACAAAATGTTTGAATCTTTAATATAATTATCTCAAAATAAACAATAATTAACTTACAGAAACAACTCCAAAATTAGTAAAATAAGCCAATTAGAACAAACCCCAGATTAAATTTACTCTCAAAAACTGAATCTTTAACATAATTATCTAAAAACAAAATGGAAATACTAGCAAAATAAACCAACCAGAGTACACCCCCAGAACAAATTTACACTAAAAATTGAACCTTTAACATAGTGACCTCAATACAAAGTGAAAATACTAGCAAAATAAGCCAATCAGAGCAAACCCCAGATCAAATTTACACTGAAAAATTGAATCTTTAATATAATTATCTCAAAATTACCAGGACAAAACTTACAGAAACAACTTCAAAATTATTAAAATAAGCCAATCAGAGAAAACCCCAGATCAAATTTACACAAAAAAATTGAATCTTTAACATAATTATCTCAAAACAAAATGGAAATAACTTACAGAAACAACAAGGAGGGCACGTAGAGGGCTTCCTTTGCGAGTCCAAGAATAAACATTATGAGCAGTATTCTTTGAAGCTTGATGTAGCAAAGGAACATTTTCAGAAATAGACACTTTAATCCTCTGAATTAAAGGATCATTATTATCAGAAGAGAAAATTGCAGACACAAAACGGTTGAAAATATCAAAAAGATTAACCCATTTTTCATCTTTTTGAGTATTCATCCCTTTTGATTTATTGAAATTTGTTGAATCCTCCTTAGTTTCACCTATAATAACTTCTCCATTAGATTTTTCTTCACTAGTAGTATCCTCCATCGCCACAGCCAAAGCTTGAATATCTCATCCAACTGTTGCACTCGCACTTGGTCAATAAATAATTTGATGGATCTTAGTTTAAAGGTACGACGTTTTCCTACGTTTGACGGTTAAATAAAATATAATAAGTTGATTTCAAAAGGTTGTGTTTATCCTATTCTATTTTACATGACGGTATATCGAAGAGGTGTGAATTTAAGATAATAATGAAATACTAGTTTGATAGTGCTAAATTTTAAGAAACCCAATAAACTTAAATCTAAAAATACAATAACAACACGCCTCAATCTTAAGCAAATTCAAGTTTTGGTTATATAAACTTTAGCTGTCCATATTGCTCTATTTAAATATATTTTTCTTCAATATTATTGTTTGCCCGTAAAACGGTACAGTTGAATTTATACGTGGTTTCTAAACAAGTGAATTAATTTGATCCTGGAATATTAAAATAATTAAAGAAGTTGGCTATACTTAGCCTTGAAATGAAGATAAAGTCATGAAGAACAGTAATTCTGGAGGCAAAGCTTCCGAGCACAACAGTGATGGAACTAAGGAACAAGAAAGTAAAATTATATAAAGCTTTTAATTGGTTATAGTGTAAGTTTGCCAGAAAAATCGTGTCCTTTACAATGATAACATAACTCACTATTAATAGGTGCACCTAGGGAATACGGTCCTAGGATCATACCCTTCTTTAATGTCAATTATGAGGGCCAATGAAGAAGGTGTAACGGTGAGCATAAATGACAAATTCTCTATAACGTGCAGCGCACTAAATGCTGTGGAATATTCTCCATTAAATGCTACCGGGCGGAGGGTATTTATTGCATCTTTGTGAGTGTCATTCTTTCCGGTGACAGACAGGACAATTGCCTTTGGTTTCAACTATCCCCCGCTTTAGGTTCCATGTGTCCCCCTTTTAGACGCCCACGTAGCATAGCATATTTTACCCTATACAGATAGTCTCCTTACTTTCCGGTGACATAACTTTGTGTCATCGAAAAGCTGGTAGAAGCACACTTTGTGGCGGGAACTACTATGATTCCTTCTGAAAAACTTCTGACGGTTGATTAGACGCACGTCTCTCCGCATTTAATGCCCGAACATGCATCATCCCACAATTCAATATAGCTTTTGCCGGTTATCGAGGTAATCATGGCAATGAATTTAGCCACCTAAACCTTTACTTATACGCATCAACCTTCTTCACTCATACTCCATAACTCTCCAAACTCTCTAAAGCTCTCTTTATTATTCTTCGGTCTTTCTTTAACTTTCTTCAAACGAAAAAATTGTTCCTTCATCCATAACATATAATGGCTTCTTCTTCGAAGTACACCAACTCTTCAAAGAGCAAGAGCAAAGCTGAGGACGCTGCTCCTCCCACAGTGGGCACCATTATCCCCGGAAGTCTTGTTACAACAAAAGACTTCGAAGAGAAATTTTCTTCAGCTAACCCTCGCACGTGGGCCGTTGGCAGATACTCTTCTTCCATCCGTCCTTCCAGTATTTCTATTGTGAAGGAAGATTGTCGCTGCCAAGATTTGGACATTGTTTCTCCTGATCTAATAGAGTGAGTAACCCTACCCAAGGAGGGTTTTACATACTTTTACACGTATCCATTTACTTTGCGTGCGTTTTATTTGAGTGGAGAGCTTGACCCCGTTATTGCGGAGTTCTGCCTCCATTACCAGGTGTGTTTGGCATAAGTAAGTCTTTCTGTGTTGAGTACAATTACTTGCCTTCGGTGTTTTTGCCAAGATATGGGAGATGAGTTATCCTTAGCTCATGTGATGAATCTCTATTCCCCCAAAATCTTCCGCGGGGGAATAATAAATTTCAGCAAACGTGGCCACCATGCTCTACTATCTAGCATGGATGAAGGCAACGACCGCGGGTGGATGGAGTTGTTCGTTGCTGTTTCCACCAATGATATCATTCTGGCAACGGATTCATCCTTTCCGGAATCATGGAACCGCACTCGTAAGCTTCTTGTTTAATTTCCTTTTTATTAGAAATTCCTTCATATTTGTACTGATTCTCCTTCTTTCGCCTGTTGCAGCAACTCGGTGGGTTCTACCTAGGGTTGAAGGCCTAGCCCGATGGGTCCAGAAAATCTTGGGCGTTACTATGCCCAAAACCCGCACATGGAAAGAACTGGCCTTTAAATATGGGTGGAAGGCCAAAAACTATGGTAACTCAAACTTGTCTCGTTTTTGCTCTTTATGCTAGGAAATTGATTTGACTCTTTCTCCCCTTTTCTTGAAATCAGGTCTACCTGCGGGCTCGGTTGTCGTCCTCGAGGAGGATGTTTTGGCTGATCATGCTGACACGGTGAGGCTGCTTCAGGAGGCGCTTACTCGAACAGGTGTCTACGAGCCTACTTCGGGTACAAGTTTTTCTTTACGGAGTCCATGGCCGGAGGACAAACAACCAAAAAGTAGACGCTTCTCCGCGGTCGGGGAAAAGAATAAGAGGGCGAAGACTGTTGTCGCCGAGTCATCTCCGGTAATTGTGGTGACTAGCCCTCCTCCCGGGCTGGTCATAGACACTGTGATGATCGACGATGATGGAGAAGCTAGTGATGAGGAAGCATCTCTACATAGAAGGCGACGATCCTCATCAGCTCAACAGAATGCTCAACCTGTTGAGTTAGTTACACCAACCGAGGATGATGTCTCGGCACTTTGGGGGGAATTTGAGATAGTAGAAAATGCCAACTCTTATTTTCGTGTCCCAGTTGCTGCGCTCGATATTTTGGGGTCGAATACCGGGTCCCTACCATCTTCGGTTGGCGAGCAACCAACAACCAGCACTACGTTTGTCGCAGCTACTTCTCACCCTTCATCGCCATCAACTTAATCTCCTTCTTCACCAGCTCTTCCATCAGTAACTGCTACATCATCTCCACCGGCCGCATCTGTCCGAGAAGAGAATGTTCCCCTTCCCATTCCCCAGTTCATGGGAATTTGGGGTAAAATTATGCTGCCCCCTCTGAAGATCCGCAAAGAATGAGGAACGTTTACTCTCTCGGTCTTCACCGGATGCAACTTGTTATCCCGACCGGTGGAGCTTGCTAATTATCTAAAGACCTTGGCTTCAGAGAAAGATTGGGAAAAGATACAGGCTCTCTCGGGAGAATGCTTGTTGAACAACGCCATGCACAACGTCGCAGCGGTACATTCTTGACTTCCTTTGTTATTTCTTCTATTTTTGCCCAAAAATATCCTGAGTTTGCCTTCCTTGCATTGTAGGCCAATTTTCTTGCTTCCAAAGGCCTACAAAGGTTGATTCGGGAAAAGGAAGAACTTACCTCTGTACGAGATTAATAAGTAGGGACTTTGACTACTTATTTGAACTCTTTTACTTTCGTTTTAGCTCAAAATTGCTTAAAGGTATTCCCGAAAACTGATGAAATGTGCTTTCTTGCAGGAGTGTTAGAATATGAGTCAAAGAGATGAAAATCAACTCAAGAAGGAGTAATTTTGGACAAGGACCAAAATAAAGCTAAAAAGGCAAAATGCTGACCGCACAATATTGAGTGCGGCCGCAGAACATGAAGAAGCCTCTAACAAAATTTCTATGCAAAGTGCGGACCGCACAATTATTGTGCGGCCGCAGAAGATGAGATTCAGAGAGATGGATTTTGGGATCATGAAGAAGTGCAGACCACACCATTATTGTGCGTATGCAGAATCAAAAGTGTGGCTGCACTCAGAAATGTGCGGTCCACATAAGTCTTGCATGTCAAAGCTAAAATTCGAGAGTGCGGCCGCACACAGAAATGTGCTGACCGCGGAATTTGAAGAAGTGCGGCCGCAACCCAGAATTGTGCAGCCGCAGAAATCCATCCTGTCAAGCTAATGTCAAAGTGTGGACCGCACACATAATTGTGCGGCCGCAGAATCTCTGCAGGGGCAATTTTGTCCGATAATTTCAGCTGGGTATAAATAGCTCTTTTTGTCAAATTTAGGTTAAGGAGAGAACACGTGAGAATAGATAGCCGTTTTTCTTTACTGTTCTGGGTAACTTTGTAATAGTTTATCATTTTAACATTAGATTTTCTTCCCTTAATCATCTATTATGAGTTTTATCTTAGTTTCTTCTTTAATTTTTTCATTTTCTATGAGTAGCTAAACCCTTAGCTAGGGTTGTGACCCAACTCTAGTATGGGTACTTAATGGGTGATTGATTTAGGGCTTATTTATGATTGGTTATATGATATTTAGCCTAGTTCTTGCTTGAATTTAAGAATTAATGGTTCCAAACATTGATTCATGCCTAATTGACTTAGTCTCTACTTGAGAAAGAGAGACTAACTCTAGGAAAACTTGGCTAACAAGAAATTGGGGTGAACTCAAGAAATTGATAGCCCTAATTAAAGGGTCGAATCTAGAGATAGTAAGACCTGACTTGAGCATCTATCACTTGTTTTGTGAAATACCCATTTGGACTTGAGAAAGCCAAATTGGGCAAAAACACTCAAACTACCGAGAGGTATAGAGTGAGTAATCGCGTGTGATTGCTATATTGTATCCCGACCAACCAAACATGCCCTAAAGCTCTCAATCTATTAGGTAGCCAACTAGGTGGAAGTTACAACCCTAGATCTTTTATAACCTAAAAAACAACAATACCAAAAATATTATCTCTTAGCTTTACAATTACAACATTAGCATAAGATTTAGGAATAGAAAGGAAACAACCGAATATGTGGAAGTACAATCTTGGACACGTCATATACTTAGATTAGGTATATACCTAATCCAACATAAAGCTCTCTATGGAATCGACCCCGACTCGCACTGGGTATTTATAATTGCATCGACCGCCTTACAATCCCAATTAGTGGTGTGAGTTTGGGCGACATCAATTTTTGGCGCCGTTGTCGGGGAGCTAAAAACGGATTTAGCTATATATTTGGTTTTGTGTGTGATTTTTCTTCTTTTCTTTCCGGGTTACTAACCTTTTTGTGAATCGATTATAGGTACAAAATATCTCTCAATAATGATCCTCTCGGAAACATGCCTTTGGGGGATATGGACGTGGAAGATGACCCAGTTGAGGAGGTTCCTCTTGAGCCTCAAGCAAATAGACGAGGCCGACCGCCTCAAGACAACATTCTCGTTCCATCCCCAAATCCACAAAGAGCGGCTCCACACCGGGTGTTGCCGAATGGAGGGTACGCAAGTGCCATAGTCCCGCCCCGCATTAGGCCGGGCAACTTTCAAATCACAAATGTTATGCTCACATTGCTTGAGCAACGAAGATTCTTCACCGGGGCTCCGAACCAAAATGCGTACAAACACTTGAAAGGATTTGTGGATACTTGCTGGGGGAGTAAACAAACCAACGTCTCCGAGGATGCTCTAAGGTTGAGGCTATTTCCCTTATCTCTACTGGGGAAAGCCTTGGACTGGTTAGAAAGATTGCCAAACCATTCTATCCATACATGGGATGAATTGGCGGAAAAATTCATTGCAAGTTCTTTTCTCCCGGGCATATGGCTACTCTTAGAGACGAGATTATAGCATTAAAACAAGAATTCAATGAGCCTTTGCATTAGATATGGGAGAGGTACCGCACTATGGTGAAAGAGTGCCCGAATAATGATATGACTGAGGCTATCAATACTACCAATCAATGCATGGTCAATCAACTTGCCGGTGGAAATTTCATGACAACACTATATGCCGAAGCTTGTGAAATCTTAGATGAAATGGCGGATACTTCATCGGCATGGCAAAGTAGAGCAAATGTTCCTCAATGTGATCCAAATATGATTCACCTACATAAAGAATTGCATGATCATGGGCAAGCAATTACCGAATTGACCACTACGATGAATCAATTATCCAAAGCTCAACTTCAACAGGTTCAAGGTCCTAAGCAAGTAAATGCAATGGAAGGTGTCAATATGATGGTGAATAAGCGAAGGCAAAAGGGTCAACAAGTGCAAAACCGTATGGAACAATTTGTGCAAAATGATAGTGGGTTTGACCAAGACGAATCATACAATGAGCAAGAGGAAGAAGTGCAATATGTGAATAACTACCAAGGTCAAAGGAACAACTCTCAAGGCTCGAATCAACAACAATGGCAATCTCAAGGAAATTGGAACAATAAAAACCACCAAGGCAATTGGAGTGGTGGTACCAACAATCAAGGTAATTGGAACAATAACAATAATCAAGGCAATTGGACAATCAAGGCAACCAAGGCAATTGGGAAGGTAACAACCAAGGGGGTTGGAACAATAACCAAGGGAATCGTGGGCCGGGCTTTCAAAGGCCCCCGATGTATCAACAACCAAACAACCCGCCTCCTTATCCGTATCAAGGTTCTAGTTCTTCCAACAATGAGATGGGACGGATTGAAAATATGTTCAAACAAATGATGGAGAAAAATGCCTACTCCGATGCTCAATTAGCCTCTCACAACACTTTAATCCGCAATTTGGAAGTTCAATTAGGGAAAATCTCGCAAGCTTTAAACACTCATCCTAAGGGGCACTACCTAGTGATACGGTGGTGAACCCGAAGGGTGGGAACAACACGGGACATGCCATGGCCGTAACAACAAGGAGTGGAAGAGGTGGAGATGCAACTACCTCAAATCAAAGAAGAATTGTGGATGATGATTTAGTGGTTTAAGAAGATGATATTCCAAGCAATGTGGTTCAAGCTAATGAAGAAGTGAGAATTGATATTGATGAGAGTGTGGAGGAGACCGAAGAAGAAGTGAACCCGTCTAGGGAACATGTGATTTATATACCGGAACCGATAGTTCCAAAGGCCAAGGCACCAATGCCAAGGCCTCCTCTTCCATACCCTCTAAGGCTCGTCAAGCAAAATAGTGAGAAGCAATTCAAGAAGTTTATTGACATGATGAAGAGCTTATCCATTAATGTTCCACTAGTTGAGGCGTTGGAACAAATGCCCGGTTATGCAAAGTTCATGAAGGATTTGGTGACAAAGAAAAGATCAATGAATTATGAGACTATCAAGATGACACATCAAGTGAGTGCTATTGTGCACACAATGGCTCTAAAATTGGAAGATCCCGGTGCTTTCACAATCCCTTGCACCATTGGAAGCGCCAACTTTGCCAAAGCTCTATGTGATCTAGGGGCGAGTATCAACTTGATGCCCTACTCGGTGTTCACAACTTTGGGAATTGGGCAACCAAGACCCACATCTATGAGGTTACAAATTGCAGATCGTACTATAAAGAGACCATTGGGTATTATCGATGATGTGTTGGTTCGTGTTGATAAGTTCATCCTCCCGGCAGACTTTGTGATTCTTGATTGCGAAATGGACTATGAGGTGTCTATTATCTTGGGTAGACCTTTCCTTGCTATGGGGAAGACTCTTGTTGATGTGGAATACGGTGAGCTCACCTTTCGGGTGGGTGATGAAAAGGAGGTTTTCCATGTATGCAAATCTATGAGGCAACCGAATAGCAATGAAGTTTGTTCGTTTGTGGCCTTAGTGACCGAGGTGATTGTTGATGATGCTAGTGCCATGATGAATGTTGATGACACTTTGGAAGTCGTATTGCTTAATCATGATGATGATGAAAAGGAAGGTTTTGTGGAATGCGCAAATGTATTACAAGGAATGGGGTCGTATACTTATGAACCCCAAAAATTGTCCTTAGATCTTGAAAACCGGAAGTTCCTCCAACAAAGCCCTCAATCGAGGAGCCTCCCACTTTGGAGTTAAATCCATTGCCTTCACATCTCAGGTATGAGTTTCTTGGCCCATGTTCTACTTTATCTGTTATTCTTTCCTCTTGCTTGACTAATGTGCAGGTAAATTCTACTTTGGCGGTGCTTCAAAAGAGAAAGAAAGTTATAGGATGGACACTAGCGGATATTCGGGGTATAAGCCCCGTCTTTTGTATGCACAAGATTATTTTGGAGGAGGATGCCAAACCCTCTATTAAACATCAAAGAAGATTAAATGAAGCAATGCAAGAGGTGGTGAAGAATGAGATCATAAAATGGTTGGATGCCGGGGTTATTTACCCCGTTTCCGATAGCTCGTGGACTTCTCCGGTGCAATGTGTCCCAAAGAAAGGGGGCATGACTGTGGTAACAAATGACAAGAACGAGTTTATCCCCACAAGAACGGTCACCGGGTGGAGAGTTTGCATGGACTATAGAAAGCTCAACAAAGTCACTCCGAAAGATCATTTTTCGCTTCAATTTCTAGATCAAATGCTTGATAGGTTGGCCGGACGAGCTTTTTATTGTTTCCTTGATGGATATTCCGGCTACAATCAAATTCTTATTTCTCTTGAGGACCAAGAGAAGACTACTTTCACTTGTCCCTATAGTACTTTTGCATTCTCGCAGATGCCATTTGGGTTATGCAATGCACCGATGATTTTTCAACTGTGTATGATGGCCATCTTCACTGACATGGTGGAGGATTTTCTTGAGGTTTTTATGGATGATTTCTCTGTGGTTGGGAATTCCTTCAATGATTGCTTGAACAACTTGGATAAGGTCTTGGCAAGATGCGAGGAGACAAACTTGGTTTTGAATTGGGAGAAATGTCACTTCATGGTCGAAGAAGGCATAGTCCTCGGCCACAAAATTTCAAAGCATAGTATTGAGGTCGACAAGGCCAAAATTTAGGTGATATCCAAACTTCCTCCCCTACATCTGTGAAGGGAGTGGGGAGCTTCTTGGGTCATGCGGGGTTCTATCGCCGATTCATCAAGGACTTTTCTAAGGTGGTGAACCCCTAGTGTAAACTTTTGGATAAGGATGCCAAGTTCCATTTCAACGAGGATTGTATGAAGGCATTCGAATTGCTCAAGTTCAAATTGACTACTACTCCTATTATCACTGCACCGGATTTGAGCTTGCCTTTTGAGCTCATGTGTGACGCAAGTGATATGGCGGTCGGAGCAAATTTAGGCCAACGTATCAACAAAATCTTCCACCCGATCTACTATGCTAGTAAGACCATGAATGATGCCCAAGTCAACTACACAGTGACCGAAAAAGAGCTTCTTGTTATTGTCTTTGCTATGGAGAAGTTCTGCCCATATTTGATGGGTACAAAGGTGATTGTACACACTGACCATGCGACGCTTCGATATTTGATGAGCAAGAAATATTATAAAGCAAGATGAATGCGGTGGGTGCTTCTATTGCAAGAGTTTGATCTAGAGATTCAAGACCGTAAGGGTAGTGAAAACCAAGTGGCGGACCACATGTATCGTTTGGAGGAGGAAGGGAGGCCACATGACGGCCTTGAGATAAATTATTCCTTCCCCGACGAGCAACTTCTAGCCATTTCAATGACCGGGATGCCATGGTTCACTGACTTAGCCAATTATCTTGTGAGTGGTATTATACCGAATGAGTTCTCTTCAAACCAAAGGAAGAAGCTCAAACATGATTGCCTTGACTATTATTGGGATGAGCCGTATCTCTTCTGGATTTATACCAATGGTGCGATTCGACGATGTGTGCCGGAGGAGGAACAAAGGGAAATTCTTGAGGCTTGCCACTCTTCACCATATGGTGGTCACCATGGTGGAGTTAGAACAACAACAAAAGTATTGAGTTGTGGATTCTATTGGCCTACTCTTTACAAGGACGCTAGCGATCTCATCAAGCGTTGTGATGAATGTCAAAGGGCCGGTGGGATTTCTAAGAAGAATGAGATGCCCCTCACCACCATCTTGGAGATTGACATTTTTGATGTGTGGGGCATTGATTTCATGGGTCCGTTCGTGAGCTCTTGTGGGAACACTTATATATTGGTAGCTATGGATTATGTGTCAATGTGGGTTGAAGTAGTGGCTTTACCCAACAATGAAGCTCGAAGTGTGGTGGCATTTTTGAAAAAGAACATCTTCACAAGATTTGGTACTCCAAGGGCCATTATTAGTGATGGGGGATCACACTTTTGTAATAAATCTTTTGATACCTTACTCACAAAGTATGGTGTCACTCACAAAGTGTCGACTCTCTATCATCCTCAAGTGGGCAAGTCGAAGTCTCCAACCGGGAGATCAAGAGTATTTTGTCAAAGACTGTGAATGCCAACCGGACGGATTGGTCAAAGAAGCTTTATGATGCTCTTTGGGCTTATAGGACGGCTTACAAAACACCGATTGGTATGTCTTCGTATCGGTTAGTGTTCGGAAAAGCTTGTCACCTACCGGTAGAACTTGAGCACAAGGCTATGTGGGCATTGAGGAAGTTTAATCTTGAATGGGATGTCGCCTCCAACTTAAGGGTGGCACAATTGAATGAGCTTGATGAATTTCGGTACCATGCATATTCAAGTTCGTCCTTATACAAGGACAAGATGAAGTACCTCCATGACAAGTACACCCGAAACAAGGAGTTTAAATAAGGTGATCTTGTGTTATTGTTCAATTCCCGGTTATAGATGTTTCTGGGCAAGTTGAAGTCTAATGGAGTGGCCCATTTGAAGTGGTAAATATAACCCCCTATGGTGTTTTGGACTTGAAGAATAAAAATGATGAGGTGTTTAGAGTCAATAGGCACCAGTTAAAATACTATCTTGCCAAGGATGATGATGACCATATCGTGGCGGTTCTTTATTTCAAATGATTGGTAATCTGCGTCGTGCCGTGACGTTAAATCAGGCGCTTCTTGGGAGGCAACCCATGTGTCCTTTTTTTTCTTTTTCTTTTTCATTAGATAGGCTTTGTTTTGTGCTAACTAGTTTTAAAGTGTATGCAGGAATGGATGTGCACTGCAGGGACTGTGTCATAATTGGCTAAGTGTTGAAAAAAGTGTGGTCCGCATAATTCTAAAGGTAGCAACAGAAATCACTCTGCGGCCGCACAATTCTGTGTGCGGTCGCACAACTGGAAGACCAAAATTGCAAGTTCTCTGAAGTTGGCCTGTCAAAATTCATAGCCAATCTGCGGCCGCACACACAATTGTGCGGTCCGCACAAATTCTGCAGCCGCACTCATTTTTGTGCGGACCGCAGAGTTGCATCAAGGTCCAGGTAAAGAGTGCGGTCTGCACTCAAAATTGTATGGACGCACTCACCTTAGGTTTGGGGTGACTTGGTCAACCTATAAATAGAACCTCAATGCACTATTCACAGTTTACAAACTCTGAGTTCTTAAACCTTATGCAAACACAGTGCACGTTCAATTAGTTCACAATCTTCCTTCATTTCATTAGTGTAGATTCTTACCTGCATCCTTCATAACTGGTATGCTCATTACTTCTTTAGATTTTTCAATTTCTTGTAGTTTTTGTTCTTTTGTGGTAGAATTATTTTTAGACCTAAAATGTCAATTGTTAGTCATGTGTGTTGAAAATCATGTGGGTAATATCATATATGTTCATTGGGGCCTGGGTAGATCATTAATCATGTTTAATTGCAAATACCGTGTCTAAATTATGCAAAACTTGCAAAACACAGAGTCAGTGCTGTGTAATTTCAAATTGTGCGGTCGCACACAAATTTGTGCCGTCCGCATATCTTAAACTTAGGGCTAAAATATTGCATGAAAAGTGCGGACTGCACTCAAAATTGAGCGGTCCGCAGAAAAATTGTGTGGCCGCAGAAAAATGTGTGCGACCGCACTTTGGAACTTCAGAGAACCAGTGTTCTGGAATTAGGATTGTGCGGCCGTACTCAAAATTGTGCAGTCCGCACTTCAGGATGTGCGACCGCACTTCAAAATTGTGCAGTCCACACATGGCAGTCTGCGGCCGCACTCAAAATTGTGCGGTCCACACTGCTTCTTTTGCAGTCTGTTTTCCTGCAACTGTTATGCATTTGTGTACACTGTTTTGAGCTCTAACTGACTTATGTACCTCATATTGCAGACAATGGTTCGTTCATGAGGTAGAGGAGATACATCTAAAGGGAGAGGTGAACCCTACCCAGTCCGGGGCAAAGGCACTCAACCTTTGGGGTGCAAAAGAAAACTTTGACAAAAAAGCAAACCCCGGGGAGAGGCAGGGCCACAAAGCCTTTTGAATCAAGCTCATATGTCCCGTCTAGGGAAGCCTCCGAAGGTCACTCAATGGGAGAACATCCTGAGGCCCAATCCCAACCATCACACTTACCAGGGAAATACCAACTCCGGGATGAACCCTCCCCCTCAGCAAGTTCTTCTGAGAGTTCTGATGCAGGTAGCCAGGGTTCAGAGCCCTCCTCTACACCTACTCTTCCGGCAACAATGGTAATAGATGATGATGATGACGACGTCTCGGATGATGGTAGAGGAGGTGACACTCGGGTGGGCGGCCTAGAGAGGTCGAAGAAGAAGGAAGCATGAGAGGATCAGCTTGTGAGTTTGAAGGCCTTCTCAAGGTTCAGAGAGTGGTGTCCCCAGAGATCTCTCACACTTGAGCGATAGTTATTAATTAAGGATTTGTGTAGTCACAATCCAAATGTCCTTAGACAATTCTGGGAGCGCTAGGGGTGAATATGGTTCACCCAGAGTGTCAAGGATGCCAAGGAGTACTTGGTACGAGAATTCTATGCCAATGTGGCACACATCAAGAATGGTACCAAAGTTACCAAAGTGCGTAATTTGAAAGTTAGATTCGATTAGTGCACTCTGAACCAGTACTTGGGATTCGAGGAGTTAGAACCAGTCTAGTACTAGGAAAAAATCTCTAAGGGTGATGTAGTTTGCCCTTGGCTAGTAGAGATATTGGCAGCTCTAAGACCACCACCACCGTGGATCACAGCGGGGGTTCCTATTGCTCGGGCCACCCTCAATTTTGAAGCAAAAGGGTGGCAAACTTTTGTGCAGCCGCTTAGACCTGAGCCGGAATGAAAACAATCTTCCCCTCCCCGAGCAGTTTTGGTGGCATCCATCATGGCCGGGTACCCAATAAATGTGGGTGCCATCATGTCGGCCAATATGTCGTTGGTGGTCCAAAGAGGTGAAAGTTCCTATCCATATCCCAACACACTCACAACATACCTTACAGATGCAAATGTGGAGCTGGGGAGTTTTGATCAAAAGGTGTGGGCTAAACAGCCCTTCTCATGGTACTCCTTGCAAGTTCCGGGAAACCCAAAGTTCAAGGGTAAGGCAACTACCACCGGTGGCTAGTCTGATGAGCCAAAGATGGTGGTTACAGATTCAGCTGCTGAGCCTTCTACAAATACCATGCCTTCCACAACAGCCGGTCCTTCCACCGAGACAGCTTACATGCCACCACCTCCACCTTCTAGACCATTTACATCAATGCCAGTGCCTGCCTCTTCCACATATCCACTCACTACGCTGTGAGTCTCCCAGACATTAACGAGTCTCAACAACTGGATGCAGACAGCTACTTCAAAGTTGTCTGACATATCCAGTGCTGTTGCAGCACAGCCCTCTACCCTAGCAGCATCTCAGGTACCTCCGTCAGTGGAGGAAACTTTGAAGAAGATCCTAGAAAATCAGAAGACTATCATGGATACAGTGGTGGCGCATGAGAGAGCTATTGAGGAGTTGGGCAAACATGTAAAGAAGATGCGGAAATCTCAAGCATCAAAGAAATTAGTGGAAAGATTGAGCACCAAGGTGGCCAAGCTTGCATCAGCTAGGGATATTCCCCTTGACCTTCTGATGGAGACAGCACCAGCAGTTCTACCAGTACTTGAGGCATCAGAGACAGCAGTTGGCCAGTTTGAGGAGCCGGACCCTACTTCCCACACTGCTGAGGAGATGCTCCAGATGTTCAGCCACCCAATTATTCCCCGACCGGAGGACGATGAAATCCAGTTGGAGGATCCAGAGGGTGCTGATGATGTCATGCACACTGAGACCACATAGGGAGTTCTTTTCACTCTCTATCCTTATTTTTTGTTAAGCATTGAGGACAATGCTTATTATTTTTCAAGGGGGTGGTCTATTTTGGATAGTTTATTATGACATTAACATTGGACTGTAATAACTTTAATATTCTTTTTATTTTATCCTTATTCTCTCTTTCGTTATGTATATATTCCTCCCTTTCCCTTGATGTATATATTCATTTTCCCTCGGTTTGTATATTCATTTGTCTTACTTTCAAGCTTCTGTAGTTTGTTTTTCTTAGTAGTATAACTTCTTATTTACTTTAATAACTTCTTTTTTATTTGGTAGCTTCTTGTTATGTTTAAGTAAGCAATAAGCCTTTAGTTTTCTTAATATCACAGTTCTTTCCAAAGGTGGGTTTTGTGTGAACCGGGTGGCTCTTCCCAACGATGGATGGCATGACAACCTTCTTAAGGGATTGAGTCCATTTTTTTTTATGTTTAGGTAAAAATAGTAGTAATGAATAAAAGGGTATCAATTATGCTTCACTTGGTACCAACACATTTACCTACGGCCTTATGGTTAAAGACAAGTTTTTTGGGAGAAAATAGCTCTAGTTGTGACCTTTTGACTCTTGTGTTGACTTAAGCATTCATCGAGTGGTTCAGTCAAGCCATTTGTGATTTTCAATCTTAAATAGGGTTGTTGTGGGCCCTCTACTCAGTTCTCTTTATCAATCCAGCAGCATGAAAGGTGAGATATTTAGTTTCAAGTCCAAAGTACCCATGCTAATAGTCTAGAACTTGCCCCGAATGTTTTTCTAGGCAAAATTCTAAGTTTGGCTTGGCTTGAGAAATGATTGTAGGCTCTCCTTGATCCAATTTGAAATCTTCCATAGCCTTCCAATGTGATATCCCTAGTCAACCCATTTGAGCCTAATCCCTTTTTTATTTAATAACCACGTTACAAGCCTGTACCCGTTTGCAATGACCCTCTTTTGGCACCCGATCTTTCCTTGGCATTCTTGAGAAACAATTGGCTAAAGCATAAGTTTGGGGGAGAGACGAGGATTTTGAAAGTGATATAAAGGTTCAAAGAAGAGGAAAGAAATGAAGAAAAGGGAAGGCAAAGAAAAGAAAGAAAGAACAAAAATGAAAAATACCAAAAACAAAGTGAATAAAGTAAAGAGTTGAAGAGACTCAAAGAAAAACAAGGATAAAAGGCATGGAGTAAACAAATAAGAAGAAAATGAATATCATGACTAAGAAAGAGTGACGTTAAGTCTCTCTAGTTCCCCCGAGGAAAAATAAAATGACTCAAAAAGTCAACAAAGTATGAGCCAAAAATAGAAAATGGAGTGCTTAAGGAAAGATGATATTCCAACAAATCCTACCTTAGTCCAAAAGCCTTCATTACATCCCGAAAAAGCCCTACATGATTTCAAGTCGAGTGAGCTTATATTAGTGATGATTTACATGAGGGGCAAACATATGGTACTTAGAGCCGTACCTATGACATTCTTTTGAGAGAGATGAGAGAACTTTTCACAATCCTTGAATTGAGTGTTCCATTCTAAAGTGAGATATGCTAACGGAGAGTAGAGGAGGAGGAGTTTGGCATCCACAATGACCTACATGAAAGAGCGAGCTTCCTTGATGAATAAAGTCAACTCTTGATGCTCTAGTGTCACATTAGAACTATTGTACTTAAAAATTCAAATCATTGCATTGTTGATAATTCATAAGTGTTGTGGGTAATTGTTGGTCCAAATTGATGTGTGTTTGATTCACCTTAGGCCAGCTGAAATAGCTCTTTTCTTGTGGAGTTGAAAATTACCTTATTTGCTTGAGGACAAGCAAAAGCTCAAGTTTGGGGGAGTTGATAAGTAGGGATTTTGACTATTTATTTGCACTCTTTTACTTTCGTTTTAGCTCAAAATTGCTTAAAGGTATTCCCGAAAACTAATGAAATGTGCTTTCTTGCAGGAGTGTTGGAATATGAGTCAAAGAGATGAAAATCAACTCAAAAAGGAGTAATTTTGGACAAGGACCAAAACAAAGCTAAAAAAGCAAAATGCGGGCGGCACAATATTGAGTGAGGTCGCAAAACATGAAGAAGCCTCTAACAAAATTTCTATGCAAAGTGCGGACCGCACAATTATTGTGCGGCCGCAGAAGATGAGGTTCAGAGAGATGGATTCTGGGGTCATGAAGAAGTACGGGCCGCACCATTATTGTGCGGCCGTAGAATCAAAAGTGCGGTCGTACTAAAAAATGTGTGGTCCGCAGAAGTCTTGCATGTCAAAGCTAAAATTCGAGAGTGCGGCCGCACTCAGAAATGTGCGGACCGCAGAATTTCTTCACTGTTCTGGGTAACTTTGTAATAGTTTATCATTTTAACATTAGATTTTCTTCCCTTAATCATCTATTATGAGTTTTATCTTAGTTTCTTCTTTAATTTCTTCATTTTTTATGAGTAGCTAAACCCTTAGCTAGGGTTGTGACCCAACCCTAGTATGGATACTTAATGGGTGATTGATTTAGGGCTTATTTATAATTGGGTATATGATATTTAGCCTAGTTCTTGCTTGAATTTGAGAATTGATGGTTGCAAACATTGATTCATACCTAATTGACTTAGTCTCTACTTGAGAAAGAGAGACTAAGTCTAGGAAAACTTGGCTAATAAGAAATTAGGGTGAACTCAAGAAATTGATAGCCCCAATTAAAGGGTTGAATCTAGAGATAGTAAGAACCGACTTGAGCATCTATCTCTTATTTTGTGAAATACCCATTTGGACTTGAGAAAGTCAAATTGGGCAAAAACACTCAAACTACCGAGAGGTATAGAGTGAGTAATCATGTGTGATTGCTATATTGTATCCCGACCAACCAAATATGCCCTAAAGTTCTCAATATGTTAGGTAACCAACTAGGTAGAAGTTACAACCCTAGATCTTTTATAACCTGAAAAAACAACAATACCAAAAATATTGTCTCTTAGCTTTACAATTACAGCATTAGCATAATATTTAGGAATAAAAAAGAAACAACTGAATATGCAGAAGTACAATCTTGGGCACGTCATATACTTAGACTAGGTATATACCTAATCCAACATAAAGCTCTCTGTGTAATCGACCCCGACTCATGTTGGATATTTATAATTGCATCGACCGCCTCACAATCCCAATTAGTGGTGTGAGTTTGTGCGACATTAGGGATCAGCATTTGGCTGAGCGAGAGAAAACTACTGCTCGCCTCTCAGAATTGGAGGCCAAAGTCATTGGGGCTGTTATATTAGAGACTCATTTGCAGCAAAGAGAGTAAGAAGTGGAAACCCTTAGCCAAGAGATTGGCCCGCTGAGGGTTAAATTTGATGAAGCTAGGGCCAAATGGGCTGAAGTACATAGTGTTGTTCTTGCTGCAACCGACCGCGAAGCTGCCTCCGCTGAAAGATTGACCAACTTAGAGGCAGCCTTGAACTCCAAAACTGAAGAGTTTGCTGCTGCGGGGGTGAAACATGCCCAGTTAGAGGAGAAGTATAGGAAAACTATCGAGCATAATAGGCTATTTAGTTCAACTGTCTGTGACCTTGATGTTAGCCTCAGATCCGTTAGATCCACCCGGGAAAACCTTTCTGCCGAGGTAACCCAACTCAAGGAAAAACTTAAGCACCGAGCGGCTTCCTTCGTTGTTAAGAAAATTTACGTTATGTACATCATGAGGAGGAAAACCTTGGAAGAGGCCAAAGTTGGTATCATTGATTTTGATGCTGAAATTGATAAGGCCTATGAGCTTGAGTTAGCTGCTAAAAGTGGTCTCCCGGCAGAGCCTGATGCTTCCGATTCCAGTTCTAAAACTTTGGGAACTGGAGAAGAAACAGAAGACGAAGATGTTGAAGTCCAAACTGATGAGGGCTAAAATATTGAGCTATCCGCGGATCTACCCACTTCTCCCGGGGGCGCAAATACTTCTCTTCCTCCGGGCTCCGGAGATGCAGCAATTTAGCTTTTTTTTTCTTTTTCCAACTTTTTGTATTTGTGCCATTTTGGCACGTTATTGTAAATAAAGATATCCTTTTGCTCAAGTATTGTTTGAGTCTTTCTTTCGCAAGTTTTAATCTTTGCATTATCTTCTTCTTTTTGCTTAAGAGTTTTGCGCAAGGCTTACTGTTTGCATCTTATTATGTGAAGCCTTGGGTGTATTTTCCCCGAAAGCATTTGGATTTCGAGCACAAATCCTTCCGAAAATCAACCCTTATCGTGAGGGTTTTTATAAGAGATGTCCCTCTTATGTTTATGGTGCTCTTGAAAAGGACGTTTCCTGTTCATCACGGTACTAGCATTTGAAGCATTTGTTTAACTTTCAAATGATAAAATTAACTCATCGATCAGACAAGTAACAAGATGAAAAATAAAAGGACTTTATTTTATTCCTTCCGTTTTCAAAAAGTACATAAGCGTTCGTTATGTTAAAGAGAATTTGCCATTTCTTGTGGCTAATTTGTACAACTTATTTTTACGGGGTTGGTCACGCAGTCCCCGGTCCCGATAACATAATTATGTTCCCAGTTTTCGTGCTCCGGTCGACGTGGCAGTGGTGGGAAATTTGCTATCGAGCCAAAGATTATCTAACTGCCCCGGAGTGGTTCTTCGCTTGTGTGCCCTTTTATTAAAGGTCTTATTGATGTCGTTGAAACTTTATTCATAGTATGCTTTACGTTGCTGCCTCGTTAAAAATCTTGCCAGAAAAACCCAATTGGGACAAAAATTGGACGAAGTTAAAAGGAGTGCATCGCATACTTTCAGTACAAACGATGTTTGTCAGCAATAATATCTCTTGATGTGTTCCACATTCCAATTGCTTGACAACTTTTCTCCATTATGATTTTCTAACTCGTACAAACCCTTCCCGGTGACAGCTGAAACCCGGTAGTCGTCTTCCTAGGTTGGGCCTAACTTCCCTGAGTTGAGCTCCCGGGTGTTTTGAGTTACTTTCCTTAAAACCAAATATCCCACTTTAAAGTAACGAAGGTTGTAATATCTTTCCATTCTTTGCTTTTTTCCGCCATACTTATATGTTCCAAGTCCCTACACTCATCGAGTAACTCCAAACTGACCAGCATCGCTTCATTATTTGCTTCTTCGCTTTCCTGGAAATACCTTAAGGTAGGCTCCCCTACTTCCACCAGAATTAAGGCTTCTGCTCTGTACACAAGGGAAAAGGGAGTTTCCCCCGTGCTCGATTTGGTAGTTGTTCGGTATGCCCATAAAACTCTGGGTAGTTCTTCAGGCCATTTACATTTAGCCACTCCCAACCTTTTCTTGAGGTTTTGTATAATCACTTTGTTCGTTGACTCCGCTTGACCATTTGCGCTCAGATGATAAGGTGAGGATGTGATCCAGTTTATTTTCAAATCTTCAAGGAACTTTGTGATCTTTGTGCCGATAAATTGTGGCCCGTTATCGCATGCTATCGTTTTTGGTATTTCGAACCTGCAAATTATGTTTTAGCACAAGAAATCCACCACTTCGCATTCGTCGATTTTCTGATAAGGACCTGCTTCTACCCAAAAGAAATCTTAACTTACCGGGAGCCGGCGACAGCGGTCCGACGATGTCCATCCCCCACTTTATAAATGGCCACAGATACAGGACTGAATGTAGTGGTTCCGCCGGTTGATGTACTAGCAGTGCGTAGCGTTGGCAGTTATCGCATTTTTGTACGAAAGCTTTGGAGTCTTGTTCCATGCGGGGCCAATAATATCCCGCCCTTACCAGTTTTAGCACTAAGGAATCTGCGCCCCGAATGGTTTCCGCATATCCCATTGTGGACTTCTCGCATTATGTAATTAGCTTCAGATGCTCCCAAACATCGGGCCAACGGGCCTTGAAAAGATTTTCTGTATAATTGGCCTCCTTTAAAGCTATACCGTGCTGCTTTGACACACAACGCCCGAGATGCCTTCAAATCTTCGGGAAATTTCCCGTGCTCGAGATAATCTATGATCTCATTCCTCCAGTCCCAGACTAAATTAGTAGCATTTACCTCGCAATAGCTATTTGCATCTAGGACCGAGTGCATCAGTTGTACTACCGTCATGGACTCTGATCCATTTATTTCCGTTGATGAGTCGAGGTTAGCCAGTGTATCCGTTTCTACATTTTCTTCCCTTGGGATATGAGTAATCGACCACTCCCGAAATCGAGCCAGTAGAGTTTGGACCTTCACCACGTATTGTTGCATGCGCTCCTTTTTGGTTTCAAAGAACCCGTAGACCTGATTTACCTCCAGCTGTGAGTCGTACTTGATTTCTATAACCTCGGAATCTAGTCCCCGGGCCAGTTCAAGTCCTGCAATCAAAGCCTCATACTCTGCTTCATTCTTAGTTAAATGAACCGTTTTGATGGCTTACCTCAATGTTTCTCCCGAAGGCGTGGTTAATACTATGCCAAGCACGGACCCTTTTATGTTAGAGGCTCCATCCGTAAATAAGGTCCTAACTCCCGATGTAGATTCTGACACCATTACTACCTCTTTGGTTGCTAGAGACAGCAATCCCGGACTGAAATCGATCACAAAGTCAGCCAAGACTTGTGACTTAATCGCAGTCCTTGGTTTATATTCTATGTCTAGTTCACTCATTTTGACGACCCATTTGGCCAACTTACCCGAGAGTTTGGGTTTGTGAAGGATATTTCGTAGGGGAAATATGGTCACCACAACTATCAGGTGGCATTGGAAGTAAGGCCTCAGCTTCCGAGCGGCGACTATGAGAGCTAAGGCCAGCTTCACCAAGTGTGGGTAGCGAGTTTCTGCTCCCGTTAAAATTTTACTAATGTAATAAATGGAAATTGTGTACCTTCATCCTCTCGGACCAAAACTGCACTTACCGCTACTTCCGAGACTATGAGGTAGACCAACAGTGTTTCGCCTTCCTTTGGTTTCGAAAGTAATGGAGGGCTTGACAAGTACCTTTTTCAAAGCTTATTGGCATTCTGGGGTCCATTCGAAGTTGTTTTTCTTTTTGAGCAGTGCAAAGAAACGGTGGCATTTTTTGATGATCGGAAAATGAACCTGCTTAAAGCGGCCAATCTCCCCATGAGCCTTTGGACTTCTTTCACGCTTGATAGCTGCTCAGGGATGTCTTCGATGTCCTTGATCTTATCGGGGTTCACCTCAATCCCCCTTTGTGATACCAGAAATCCCAGGAACTTGCCGGAACTGACCCCGAACGCGCATTTCCCGGGTTAGGCTTCATGTTATGCTTTCTTAGGATGTCAAAAGTTTCATGCAGATGCTTAAGGTGGTCACCTGCATCAAATACTTAACAAGCATATCGTCTATATAAACTTCTATAGTTTTCCCTATTTTTTTTCAAACATCTTGTTTACGAGCTGCTGATAAGTGGCTCCGGCATTCTTCAACCCGAAGGGCGTCGCAACATAGAAATATGTGCCGAAATTCATTATAAATGAAATATTCTCCTGATCCTCCGGGTTCATCTTAATTTGGTTGTACCTGGAATAAACATCGAGGAAACTTATTAACTCGTTCCCGGCCGTCGCATCAATCATTTGATCTATGTTTGACAGCGGGAACGAGTCTTTTGGGTACACCTTATTCAAGTCCTTATAATCTACACACATGCTAAATTTATTGTTCTTCTTAGGAACTACTACTACATTAGCTAGCAAGTCTCGATACTTTACCTCTCGGATCGAACCGATTTCAAGTAAGCGAGTTAACTCTTCTTCGACGAATTTATTCCTGGCCTCCGCAATAGGGAATTTCTTTTGTCTTATCGGAGGGATGTTGGGATCCAAACTTAGCTTGTGTACAACCACCTCCGTTGGGATACCTGTCATGTCCGCATGCGACCAAGCAAAACAATCGGTATTAAATTTAAGAAATTCAATAAAGCCAGACCTGAGCTCGGGGTGCAGTCCTGTCCCCAAGTGAAATTTCATTTCTAAGAACTCTTCAAACAATGCAACTTGCTTGAGCTCTTCCACCGTGGATTCTGTTGCATCCGTCTCTTCTGGTACCTAGAAATACCTTGGCACCAGATAAGATTCCGACGTTTCTACCCCCGGGCTAACTTCATGCGATTCGGGAGCGGGCACCGGTTCCTGTATTTGCTATGCCACATGCTCCTTCCCTTTTCTACTGGAGACCGAAATCGCATTCATCTCCCTTGTCGCTGGTTGGTCGCCCCTTATGTGTTTAATTCCTTCGGGTGTCAAAAATTTCAGCAACTGATGATACGTTGACGGTACAACTCTCATCTCGTGCAACCATGGTCTTCCCAGAATAATATTATGTCCCATATCACCATCCACCACTTCAAAAAGAGTCATTTTCATCACCCCTTAAACGTTCGTGGGCAACAAAATCTCTCCTCGGGTTGTCACGCTCGCAAGGTTGAATCTGACGAGGAGTTTTGTGGCTGGAATGATGCTTCCGGTGAGTTTAGCTTGTTCTAATACTCCCCATTATATGATATTGGCCGAACTTCATGGATCAACTAGAACACGTTTGATTTTAAAGTCTAGCACATTTAAAGAAATTACCAATGCGTCATTGTGCGGTAGCAGCAGTCCGTCTACGTCCTCCTCCGTAAAAGTGATGTCGTCTTCAATAACTTCCCAGAGTTTCTTGCTATGGGTTATTGATACTTTTGTCTTTTTTGCTGCCGAGAAAGTGACCCCGTTGATCTCATTCCCCCCGAAGATCATGTTGATCGTCTGGCGCGGAGGATCTTCTCCTGCTTTTGAGGGTTCCACGTTATCCCGATTGAGATCGTAGTTGTTCTTGGTCCGGTCACTTAAGAATTCTCTGAGATGCCCATTCTTTAGTAGTGTCGCCACTTCTTCCCGGAGATATCGGCAGTCCCCAGTACGGTGGCCATTCGTCCTGTGCTATTCACACCATAAGTTGGGATCCCTCTAGCTGGGATCGGATCTCATCGGCTTCGGGAACCGTGCTTCTTTGATGTTTCTCATAGCTAATACCAACTCTACTACACTGGCGTTGAAATTGTACTCTAATAGCCTGGGTAGGAAGGATCACTCGTGCCTGATGCTTCTTTGTCCTGCAGTGATCTATTGTTCCGACCACGATCAGTCCTTATGTCGGTGGTGAACCTGTCTGCTGACCGGAAGCCTCTGCCACGTTCTTCGGTCCATTCATAGGGCAAAAATCGGCCCCTCAAAGACCGTCTGTCCGTGTCAAAATCGTCTTTTGATTTTTCTCTATTTTTCTCCCGTCCTTTTGCCGACGACGGGAAGCCAACCTGATCATCTTTGATCCTTATCTTTGACTCGTATTGGTTGTGGACATCTGCCATAGTCGTTACTTGAAACTCAAGCAAGCTTTCCTTCAGTTTCCGGGATGCGTCTGAATTTCTAGGATTCATACTCTTGGTGAATGCTTCAGCCACCTATTCGTTCGGAACAACCGGGAGCAACATCCTCTCCTTGTGGAACCGGGTAACAAACTCTCGCAACAACTCGGATTCTCCTTGTGCAATTTTGAATATGTTAGCCTTTCGGGCCTGCACCTTTCTGGCCCCGCGTGAGCCTTAATAAAAGAATCCACGAGAATCTCAAAGGAATCTATAGAGTGCTCGGGTAACAGTGAATACAACGTCAAGGCTCCCTTCGTGAGAGTCTCTCCAAATTTCTTCAGCAAACTAGATTCAATCTCGTGAGGAGCTAAATCATTCCCCTTCGCCGCCGTTGTATAGGTGGTAATATGCTCCTGAGGGTCTGAAGTTCCATCATACTTTGGCACGTGGAGAATTTTAAACCGCATCGGGATTAATTAAGGTGCCGCTCTTGGTTTGTACAACAACCGAGTATACTTTTTTGAATCCGGATCTTTTAGCACCGGTGGTGCGCCTGAGATTTGGTCCATGCGGGCGTTCACTTACCTTCATAAACTGCAAGAGTTCATTCTTGAAGGGATTGTTTTCGTTATTGGGGCCGGATCCGCTCCCCCCAGCTCCATCGGAACTAGCCTCGCCCCTCAGGGTGTCGTTATCGACCCTCTGCGTTGTTTGATCTGTGGGAGCGCCGGGAGGAACTGGACCTCGCGTATTTGTATTATTGGAAGCCCCCGATAACGCCTGCTTCAATTCCGTCATAACATTATCCTGCCATGTGAGGTGCTACAATGACCGCTTGTTGCTCTTGTAGGACCTTTACCGCATCAACAACATGCTCTTCTTCAGCATCATCAGGAGTTGCCTCCCGAATATGTCGCGGGTACCGCCTGTCGTGGACCGGCATGGCATCGTTCCCCTCATTGTGGGTGTCACTGATCGAATCCACGAGATGAGGTTGGTCTCCTTGAACCTCAGAATTCTATGTGTTGTTAACACCATTATCTGCTATTTCTTATGATTTTTTTTGCTAAGACAAACAATCAAAATACGTTAGTAAAAGAGGCAAGGATCAACTTAATTACACGGTTGTCTAGGCCCCACGGTAGGCGCCAAACTGTTTTCCCGTAAAATGGTACAGTTGAATTTATATGTGATTTCTAGACAAATGAATTAATTTGATCCTGAAATATTAAAATAATCAAAGAAGTGCACAATACTTAGCCTTAAAATGAAGATAAAGTCACGAAGAACAGTAATTCCGGGGGCAGTGCTTCCGGGCACAACACTGATGGAACCAAGGATCAAGAAAGTAAAATTATATAAAGCTTTAATTGGTTATAGCGTAAGTTTGCCAGAAAAATCGTGTCCTTTATAATGATAACAAAGATCAATATTTATAGCTCCACCTAAGGAATAAGGTTCTAGGATCATGCCCTTCTTTAATGTCAATTATGAGGGCCATTGAAGAAGGTGTAACGGTGAGAATAAATGACAAATTCTCTGTAACGGGCAGCGCAATAAATGCTGTGGAATATTCTCCATTAAATGCTACCGGACGGAGGGTATTTATTGCATCGTTATGTGTGTCATTCTTTCCGGTGACAAACAAGACAATTGCCTTTGGTTTCAACTATCCCCGCTTTAGGTTTCACGTGTCCCTCTTTTAGACGGCCACGTAGCATAGCATATTTTACTCTATACAATTGTATAAAATAAAAATAAATTAAAAAAAAGTACAAGAATTTTTGCTATAATTTTTACTAGCATATGATATAAACCAATGACATAATTAAAAGATTTCTAAAAACTATAGGACCTAAATGACATAATCAAAATTTAGTCTTAACTTAGTGGTACCGTCTATATAGGTTTTTTTTCTTTCATTGTGTCTTATTGTTTTCAAATGAATTCCAATATATTGTAGGCTTTTTTTTTTTTTAATATGCTTTTAATTCTTCCTCGTCCTTTTTAATACCTTCGTTCGCCATGATTTTATTTTTATGAATTATTGTATCTGAAAGTCCATATAAAACATAATAAAATCAGCTCAAGAAACCTTTTATTTTACAAGCAATTTATGTTATTTGCACATTCTATCGAATGTGATAATTTATAATCCTGTTTAATTTTATATACAATAGCATAGTTATCTTAACGTTCGTTTCTCTGCAATAATACCCGTCTATGAATTTTTATATCATATTTCGTGATCAATAAAATTTAACCACCTGTTGCTGGAATGCAGCTAGGTTGGTTTCTTGTTATATTAATTAAGAATAAAGAAAACTGAGTTACGTGGAGAAATTTGCCGACAGCAGATTGATGGGATTGATTGTGCGAAAGTGAAGATCAACCACTGAGGTCAATCCAAGCGTTTTGTCATGAATCAGCATTTTCTTGAAAAAGCTTAAACAACCATGGCCTACATATATTGCACTATATTAGAGAGACTTCTACTAGTACTCTCTCCATGCCATTTTAGTCTTTTACGTGTCACGGGTTCGAGTCGTACAAAACGGTCACTAATAATTGCGTTAGGGTGCAGTTCTTTTCCGAATTCTGCATGAATGCAAGATGTTTTGTGTGCCGGGCTGCCGCACTTTGACTGAGAATAAAGTTTGAGAAAGAAAGAAAAAATTTTGAAATTGTAGTCTAAAACAAGTTCTATATACTTGTATGTTATCGATCATTTAATAAAGTGAGAAGTTTAAAGTTAAATATTTTATAAATATAAAAATATATCACTCTTTTTGAGACATACTAAAAAGGAAAGTGATAAATTATTATAGAAGGAATAATTATTTAGAAAAATCAGTTATATGTACTAGTACTATCCCCCCGTCCTTCGCGTGTCGCGTAGGCGTTGCACTACAGCCCAGGCCTGGCGCACCCCAAAAAACAAAATAAAAAAAAAGTGCTCGAACTTACACCTTCTAATTACTAATTAAAGGAAGAGAGATTCAATCCCTTCCACCACCACTCATAGGTGGATTATACTGATGTTTACCTTATAACAATCCTTTTTAAAAGAAAATTATTCTTGCATATAGAATGGGAAGACACTGGATTAGTGGATAAACAGTGCAATTAACTAATTCTGATTACTATTAATTATCATCAAACTAGTTCCACTGAACTACAACTGAAGAATAAACAGTGCATTTGTTGTAGCAATTAGTATATACAATTAGACAAGCAATAATACGTAAATACAATTCAGAAACAATAAATTGCGAGCAAGAGATAAACTTATCAAAACAAGAGGTTCTTATATGATTTCCGATCAAACAAAGCGTCTCGACCATACATAAGTAAATATTAAAAAAGTAATTTTGGAGAGATAAAACTTTCTGTATAAACAACTCTATTCTGAAAGCTACATTGAAGCCATAATCCAAATGGTCCTTTGGATGTCCTAAATACATCACGGCCACTTTCCTTATATCTACAACGTAGTAATACTTCATTATCTGCATACTTATATATCAGTTTAGCTAAATAAAGATCAGCATCTCGTATCTTAAACAATTCAGTCCAAGATTCCTTGACGCCATAGTCTTTCATTACCCATAACTTAAAAGCGCCCCACCCCTGCTGATTATTATGAGTAGAATAGAAGCAAAGCATTCCTCCCAATACTGAAATGCCATAATCGAAACTCTGCATGTTATCAATTTTGTACATTCGCTCTGGCAACGATATACCCCCGTGCATCTCACTTGAAATACTAAATGAAACTACATAATAATTATGCGAACGACCAAGCCAATGAAATGCTCCATGTACAAATACCACAGGATCAATAGCGAAATCCACATCCAAACATGGACGAATCTCCATTTCATATCCTGTCCTAGGGCATACGCTAGTTGGAATTTCACGAATTGTTCTCCAGGAACCACTTTTTAGCGTGAGAATTTCAACGCTCTTTCCCAGTTTAAGGATCTTATAGTCATCACTAGTTGCGTCATATGCCAATCCATAAGTAGTATGATGTAGTAATTCCGAATGGGGAAGTACTATCGATTCTCTTGTCGAAGGGTTCCACAGCAAAAGTTGTTTATCGGATTCACTAACAATTCCAAGAAGAACCAACACATCACAAGAAGAATAAATTTTGGCCATACCAAATGGTTTGCAGTTTGAAGGGCAATCATGTTTTCTTACACCCTCAATAAGTTGAATAGTCGATAAAGAAGAAGAATAGAAGCTAAACATAGAATAGACGTTAGAGTTAGAATCCTCAGCAAATTGGCGTTGGCAAACAAGAAGTTTTTGGGAATTAAAGTCATTCTTGGCATGACTGAGATACTTCGTCTTAAAGTAAGGATAGGAGATTGATGTCTCCCAAGATTTTGAAACACAGCTAAAACGAAGAAGAGATCGCACGGGTAACCTGATTAGGATGTCCTTAAATATTTCCTCTTCAAAGTGAATTCCCATGGCCTACAAATATAGGATGAGGTGGTTTTTCGCGCGCAAAAACAACAACAACAACAATAACCAAGGAGGATAATGTGTACACAGACTTTACTCCTATCCTAGGGATAGAAAGGTTATTTTCGAAAGGCCCTCGGCTCAAGAGTTTGTAGAGACTTCACGAGTTCATGATTAGTCACCGAATAATGTTACTCCCCTTACAACATGTTTCCGGGATATATATATATGTTTCATTGAAAGGTTTTTGTTAAAGAAATCACAACTCACATGTCTATTCGTGAGTGGGGTCAGGGACCCCAGAACTCAACTTCTGATTAACAATATCCATCAGCTTTGACGGCTTCACAACCCTCTTCCCTGCAATTAATCAATAATCAGAGTAATATAGAGTTAGGACTGCAAGATCAAAGATTTAAACTCCGTGGGATCAATCTTTTAAGGTTTCTAATATTGAACCTATTATACTATTAAAATTATGGGTTCATACCTATTATTTGTTACTGTTTTAATTTGTTTGAATCTTTTTGGAGTACGAGGGCTAAATCGACTAATTTTCAGTGTGAATTTGGACATGGATTCTTTAATTTTTTGAAATAAAATTTACATATTTAGAAACTATATAAAAAAATAGTACTGCAAGCTACAATAGTTAACAATTCAAATATCTAAAGACTATTTACAAAAAAATATGATTAAAAAAATCTTACTCGATTCCCCAAATAATAATAGATTCGTTCTTTATGAAACAGAGGGATTATAATTTTAATAAATTTTTATGTATAAGGTTAGATGAACCCGACGCTATAAAACTGCATCATCGTCTGACTAAGAAAATACACGCACACACACAGCAGCAGAAAGGAAAAGGGAATACCTTTGCAGATTTGATGGCGAGATTGACAGACTACACGAAACATAGAGGGTGGTCATCAGCTAAAGAGGATTTTGGGCTAAGCTAATTTAACGGAATTGGGCTAACAAGGCTTTGTTTTGGGTTGAAATGACACCAGGTAGCCACTTTGAAGGGCTGCTATTTAGGAATTAACCGGTGCGTCCTGAATTCCAGTTTTCCAATTCAAATTTTCAAAACAAAAATATCCTGATATTAAAATTTTTAATTTAAAATTTCAGGATAAAATAAGTGCCGACTAATCTCTAAATAGTATCCTTGAGAATGACTATCTGTGCACTTGCTTGTTTTGGACTGCAATTTTAATGTGACATTTTCGTTAGTTGTCCCTTTTTGTATTTAGTAAATAGTTTTTTTTTTATTTCTCTTGCAACTAATGAACCTTTTAGGCCCCAATTTAAAGATCTTTCTTTGAGCAAGCTAAAATATTTTATAAGACCATAGTCTAATATTTTGTGAGCGAACTGAAATTATATGAGCAAACATTAAACAAGAGTATAACGTTGTATGGAAGGGGTAACTTCCGAAGGGCTATATTTGCATAAAACTTTTTAAGATATGGACAAAATTAAACAGTAGTATAAGAAGGGACATTTATATAAATCAGCCTATTATAATACAAATTCCATAGTAACTATAAGATAAATGCACAAATACATACAATCACAAATAAACATGTTCAAGATGAAATTATAATGAACTCACAGCTTATATAGTGCTCTATGAATGAAATAAAATTATTGTGGTCCCTTTTTAAACCAAACAGAAGCCTGTGAAAATAAAATTATGGTAAAGTATTGACGAAATTGGGTGTCAACAAATCATATTTTTTTATACTAGTCTCAGGGTACGCGCTTTACGCGTGTACCCTATATCAATGAATATATAATTTAAAAGATTACAAAAAAATATTAAATAATGTGAGTTATTGAATAAAATAAAATAACAAGTATAAGTTCTTAAATATGATGAACATTGATCCCTTTTAGCTAGTTAGCTCGATAAATAAATAATAATATAAAATCTTAAAAAATACTCTAATATTAGAGTTAATAGTTTATAAAAAATAACGTAAATATATGGAGCTCTCATTTATTAGAATAGTTATAAAAAGAGAGAAAAATAATAATGATATTATTTTTAATACCTTTTGTCTTATGTTGTTACAATTTATTGCTTTATGTTTGCATTTTTAGCACTTTGACCTTTAATGCTATATTGTAACTAATTTTGCTCTATTTTCTTATTTCTTTTACTACCAATACTCTTTTTATAAAAACATAGTTATGTGCCTTAAAAGTTTTATCAACTCGAAAAATAATTTTAGTTATATGATGATTTTGAAAAACAAATTAAATTTAAGTCTTTTACTAATTAGTTAATTCAAAATTTTAATTATTTTGTCTTAACATGAAAACGTATTTTTTCGCATTGGGGCTTCGTGCCTTTATAATAATATAAAAAAATAAACAATTCTAAACTCCTTTCCTACTCGAATAATATTGTTTTCTTCATCAATTTTTTGTGAAATATTTAAAAAAATACATTCAATAAATGATTATGTACTTTATATCAATGAGTATACAATTTAAGAATAACACAAATTTTGCTAAACTATATAATTGAGTTATAAAATAAATTTTAACAATCACAAATTCTTGAAAATAACTAATATTGATCATATTAGATGTTAACTTAATAAAGAAAAAAATAATTTCACACAAAATTATTCTAAAACATTATCATAACTTTAATATATGTGTTCTGCATCGATTTCGTAGCTTAAACAGGGTTGAATATACAATATGTTAGACTTGTATTTAAATATCATGCAATAATATTATATTTTTTGTTGCCTTAAAATTTATATTATATTTTCTTAAGTACCTAATATGAACTCCATCTTATATGAAAAACAAAAAAAGACATTGTACGTAGGTTTAGTTATCATACGGAAATTTTAATCGAATGGTAATATAAAATAAATGTCACAAAAAATAAGGTAGAAAATTAATGCTTATTGTTATTTTTCTATAATAATTCAAATTTTAATTGGTAAAATTATTTTTTAAAACCCTTGAATTATAGTAAAAGAGAAACGATAACTGAAATAATGATAATATCACAATGGAAGGATATCACAATGGAAGTTTAGCTTTGCTTTGAATGGCAAATACTCAAGCTAGTTTTGATTTAATAAATATATTACACGTGAGATAATTTCATATATTAAGATTTTTACATAGTTCAAATAAAAAAATATAATAAGTAAAATTTTAGCTAATTTTAAAGTTTTAAAAGTTAGAAAAATAATTAAATAATTATTTTGAGTGTCAAATTAATTTTTAAATTAATTTTTTGATTTCTTTTTATACTTCTTATATTTGTCGAAGGATATCTAACAATGGAAGTTTATCTTTTCTTTGTATGGAAAATTACTCACGTTAGGTTTGATAATTAATGTGTTACATGTTGCTAAATATTATGACTTTTTACATATGTACTTCAGACAAGGGTTAAGGGTTAAGAAAAGATATAATAAGAAAAAGTTTAGGTGATTTTAAAGTCCTAAAATATTAGGAAAAATAATGAAATGCCTAATTTGTCTAGTATGAAATCAAGTTTTAAAGGGTATAAAAGATGAACGACATTTCGCTAAGAGGCTTCATGCTTTTAATATAGTATAGATTTACCACCACGCTCGAACCAGCTTATCTTTATGGACTTCCCAAATGTGATTTTGTTCGAAGGATAACCAGCTTTCTTATGACCTACTTATTTGCAATCCCGACACTTGATTTTTTTAGAGCTGTCAATATGGGCGGGGCTCAGCCCAGCCCATGTAGGCTTTAGCAATTGACGGGCTGGGCTGGGCTAGCCCACCATTTTTGATGGGCCTTATAATGTTCAGCCTATCCCAACCCTATGTGGGCCGCGGGCCGTCACAGGCTAACCCATCATTTTTTAAAATATAATTTTATATTTTTTCTTTAAGTTCTAACCTAAAAAAAGATAAATATTTAAAAGTTAAAAAATATCTTATTGAATTTTTTTTGCAAAACTTAATAACATTTTATACTGTTCTAATATATTACAATAAACATTAAAAAAGCAAAAGACAAGACTATAGTTCATTCACTAAAAGTCAAAACTCAAAACAAACTATTCAAGAGAACGTCCATTACGCTTATCGGATATCCAACACATCATCTTCATCAAACACATTTGAATCCGCTTGTGACAAGGTTGTCTTAACATCTTCACTTTCATCTACATCTATAATTCATATGCAATATTAGTTAGTTAAATGTTAAGAATAATTAAATTTTAAAAACTAATGATATTCAAATTCACATAAAACAAATATTACTAGTTTGAGTTTGGGAAAAGCATGTAGCCAATTTCGAGTAGTAACAAGTGTTTGGATATTTTCATGATAGATGCAACTTTTGTACTTGGTCAGGAAATGCCCACCAATGCTAAATGTTGATTCTGATGCTACAGGGATAATAGGAATACTAAGTACATCACCTGCCATCACTAAAAGATCTGAATATTTTCTAGAATGGTCTTTCTAATACATGACAACATTCATCTCTTGAAACATCTCAAGAGAAAGTTTTGGTTCCTCTAAGTAAAGATCCAATTCTGAATTTTCATCACTAGAGGCAATATACTTTTTATATTTTATATATTTTAAATAATTATTTTTATTAGGCCCATGGGCCGGCCCAGCCCAGCCTCAGTCAAGCCTCACGGTCCGCATGTTTACTTGGGCCGGGCTTAAAAGCTTCGTTTTTAAATGGGCTCCAAATATTCTAGCTCAACCCAGCTAAATCACGAGTTGAAGGAGCAAGTGGATTAGTCGAGCCTAGGACAATTAGTTTACAAATATTTTATTGTAATATGAAATGATTTTCTTGGCTTTTTAATATCTGATGCATGTGATGACCCGTCATGTCATCATGCCACATAAACGATATTTGGTAATGCCATGTGAAAGTTTACATAGGAGGAAGGCTAGCATTTGTAAGAAGATTCTACAGAAATATGGACATTTTCTTTGGAAGACCCTAGATCCCTATAGATTTGTTAGGAAAGTCCTTGGAATCTTCTAGGCTTGTAGAGAATTCTAGAGAAAGCCCTTATCTTGTAAATATGAAGGACTTGTGTAACAATTAATATTTACACACTACTCTCTAGGAGACTAGTATATAAAGGGGGTCATTCATTTGTAATCCACCAAGCAAACAATTCAAGTTCCCTCTAATACAAAGTTTCATTTAACAATTCTCTTGTATTCTTTCTACCATTCTCTTAGCGATCTTGAGTGTGGTAAGGCTGACTTGGCATAGCAAGAATGTGAGCAAGTTGTGCAAGATCGTGAGCGAGTTATCAAGTGCCGCACGTGTACTTAGTTAACAACTAAGGATATAACAATATGGTATCAGAGCAAAGGTTGCAACTAATGGAATGGCGAACGACAGAGAAATTAACGCTGCCAACACCCAAGCCAACGTCATCCAAGATGCTGCTGGAAAGAGTGGCCATAACAAAAAGAGGAATGCCACCAACAAGAGCCATGAGGTGCCACCCGAGGTTGTGTCAAACGAAGGGCTTACATCCCAAGAACCATCTGCCACTGAGGCGAACGAGGATGAAGTGGAGGTCCTGCCCGAGGACGTCTCGCTCGGTAAAGAGTAGGTGATGAAGATGAACGCAGGGATGGACGCAGTGGAGATTTTTGGCCAACGCTTGGGGAAGGTGGAAGGCACCCTTAGCGCTTTTGAAGGGCACACCCTTGAAGAGATTGAGAGTATCTAAAATAACTTGGAGGGACGTACACAAACCGAGATGGAACTAAGGAAAACTATCATTGCCTTAGAGTGCAGACTCGTGGAGGCTTTGAGTATTATCGATGTTATGAAGGCAAAGATAGAGTCACTCGAGGAGCATATTAGTGTTGGCGTGACCGAGGCAGCCATCAATGTTGGAGTGACAAGGGAGGCCAAGATCGAGGCTCCCAAACCCCTGATGTTCAAAGGTGTCTGTGATGCACAAGAAGTGGAAAACTTTCTTTGGCACTTGGAGAACTACTTCAGGCACGGCAAAGTGAGGGACGACAAGGCCATGATCAACACTGCAGTGTTGTACCTCTCAGAGACTGCCATGCTATGGTGGAGAAGGAAGATGGCCGACGTGGATAAAGGTCTATGTACTATTAGCATGTGGGATCAGTTCAAAGCTGAGTTTAAATGACAGTTCTTTCCAAACAATGCCTTGTACGAGGCAAGGCGCAAGCTTAGGGAGTTGAAGCAAAGAGGGAGCATATGTGTCTATGTCAAGGAGTTCATTACCCTTATGCTTCAAATCCCCAACCTGACCAATGATGACTTCTTGTTCCACTTCATGGACGGGTTGCAAAATTGGGCTAAGCAGGAGTTGCAATGCCGGGAAGTCGCAGATATAGACCAAGCCATAGTGGAGGCCGAATCATTGATGGATTTCAGGGATGACAAGCACGACAAAGGCAAAGGCAAAGAAACAAAGTTTAGCAATGTCAAAGATGGGGGATACCGTGGCAAAGGCAAAGAGATACAACAACAATACTACAAGATTCAAGATTCCAAAAAGTCGAGTGGCCGTCAGGGCTACGCCAAGAAGAAGGCGCAGGCCGAGAAGAAGGGATGTTACATATGCGGAGGGCCGCACAACTTCAGGAATTGTGCTGACCTAAAGAGCCTCAGCGCCATGGTCCGTGAACGGAAGGATCATCCGCAAGGAGAAAATTCGGGAACCGCACAGTTGGGTATGATCGGACTATGCAGTGTTGTCACGAAGCAATCTATCCAACATACCGAGAATGGAAATCAGTACGTGGATCTCACCATCAACAACAAGCATGCTCGTGCAATGGTTGATACTAGAGCAACTCATAATTTCATGACTGAGGCTGCTGCAAAGAGATTAGAATTGAAGCTTGCTCTAACCAACTCTCGCGTCAAGACCGTGAATGCCGAGGTACAGAATGCTCGTGGGGTAGCTAATGGAGTTGGTGTCAAATTGGGAACTTGGAAAGGTATGACAAACTTTACCGTAACCGCTATAGATATCTTTGACATCATATTGGGGTAAGAGTTCTTTAGACATTGTCATACTTTGATCGACCCCTACCTCTAACGTCTCTTGGTTATAGAGCGAGAAGGATCTTGCATGGTACCTACAGTGACTATGCCACATGAACAGAGCCAAGAATAACTTTCAGTTATGCAGGTTGTCATGGGGATCAAGAACGGGGAGCCGACATTCGTGGCAACCATCGCAAGTCTGGAGGAAGATAAGAGTTTTCAAGAGACACTGCCGCCTTGCATATGGAGCCTTTGAGTGGTTGGTGATGCCCTTCGACTTAACCAATGCACCAGCCACATTTTGCACCCTTATGAACAAGATTTGTCATCCCTACCTTGATCAGTTCGTGGTAGTCTACCTAGATGACATAGTCATCTACAACAATACCTTGGAGGAGCATATGGAGCACTTAAGGAAAGTTTTCCAAGTCTTGCAGGAGAACGAACTATACATCAAGAGGGAGAAATGCGAGTTTGCACAATCAAAGGTGCACTTCTTAGGCCATGTCATTAGCAATGGCGAGCTACGCATGGACGAGGCTAAGGTACGTGTTATCTATGAGTGGGAGGCACCCATAAAGGTAACTGAGTTGAGATCCTTCCTTGGCCTTGTTAATTACTATCGTTGGTTCATCAGTGGCTACTCAGCAAAAGCCGCACCATTGACTGAGTTGCTAAAGAAGAACAAGCCATGGGTTTGGACAGAGCATTGTCAAAAGGCGTTTGAAGGCCTTAAGGCAGCTGTAACAGAGGAACCAGTCTTGGCGCTACCTGACTTTGCCAAGACATTTGAGGTGCATACAGATGCCTCAGACTTTGCCACCGGGGGTGTCCTGATACAGAATAAGCATCTCATAGCGTTTGAAAGCCGTACGTTAAATGAGACGGAGCAACGTTACACGGTGCAAGAGAAGGAGATGACTACCATTGTGCTTTCGTACATGGCGACATTATTTGCTCGGGTCGAGGTTCGTGGTCAAGACTGACATTGTGGCTACTAGCTACTTTCAGACACAGAAGAAGCTCACACCAAAACAGGCTAGGTGGCAGGATTTCTTGGCCAAATTTGATTATGTGTTGGAGTACAAGCCGGGCAAAGGTAATGTTGTAGTTGATGCCATGAGCCGGAAAACCGAGCTTGCTGCCATCACTTCAGCAAGTTAGGACATTTGCGAGGCTATAAAAGAAGGCATGCAACATGATCCAGCAGCCAAACAACTTATCGAGTTAGCCAGCCAGGGCAAGATGAGACGTTTTTGGGTAGTAGATGACCTATTTCTTACCACGGGTCAGTGGGTCTACGTGCCTAAGTTTGGAGACATTAGACGGTGGATCATAAGGGAGAGTCGTGACACAATGTGGCCTGGTCTTCCAGGCTAACGTCGCACTAGCGCCTTGGTCGAGTCAGTCTACTATTGGCCACGCAAGCGAGATGACATAGAGTGTTATGTGGAGACTTGTCTTGTATGCCAGTAAGACAAGGTTGAGCAACAATAACCCGGAGGACTGTTGGAGCCACTACCAGTTGCAGAGCGTCCATGGGAGAGCGTGACTATGGACTTTATCACTTTCCTACCAAAGTCCGACGGTTATGGTACTATTATAGTGGTCGTGGATAGATTTTTCAAAGATGCCACCTTCATGCCCGCCTCACCAGGTTGCACTGCCAAGAAAGCCGCCAAGCTATTCTTCAAGAATGTGGTTAAGTATTGGGGCTTACCAAGGTATATTATCACTGATCGAGACCCCGCTTTACTGGGAACTTTTGGAGCGATTTATTCGATATACTTGGTACGGAACTGCACTTTTCCACTAGTTTTCACCCACAGACAGATGGACAAACGAAACGGGTCAATACCTTACCAGAATGCTACTTGAGGCATTATGTAAGCGCGCATCAGAAAGATTGGGCAATGTTCCTAGACATCGCCCAATTCTCTTATAACTTGCAGTGGGGTGAGTCCACGGGGCGAACACCATTTGAGCTAGCCACAGGCTAGCAACCACAAACTCCACATTCATTACCAGTTGCGTTCGAGGGAAAGAGTTTGGGGGCTTATCATATGGCCAAAGAATGGGAGGAGCAGCTTGACACTACTAAGTCCTACTTGGATAAGGTAGCTAAGAAGATGAAGAAGTTTGCGGACCATAAGCGGCGTCCCACGGACTATAGAGTTGGGGACATGGTGATGGTGAAGTTTAACCCAAGACAGTTCAAGGCACTACAGGGCATGCATCAGAATTTGATTCGCAAGTACGAGGGGCCATTTAAGATCGTCGCCAAGGTAGGGAAGATCTCATACAAGCTTGACATGTCATCGTATCTTAAGATCTATCTTGTCTTCCTTGCCAGCATTCTTAAGCCATATCATGAAGATAAGGATGATCTGAGTAGGGGCCAATCAAGTCGAGCACCTATTACTATCACCGCCTCACATGATCGAGATATTGAGGCTATCTTGGATTACCAGGCCATGCCAAAAAAAGGGCAAAAATCCACCGCTATGTTCCTCGTCCATTGGAAGGGGCAATCACTGGAGGAGGCCACATGGGAACGATATGAAGACTTATGGCAATTCAAAGATAAGGTCCAAGAGTTTATAGAGCAGCATTGCGCCGCAGTCGTCGCAACATTAGGTAGGGGAGAGTGTGATGACCCGCCGTGTCATCATGCCACATAGACGACATTTGGCATATATTAATGCCATGTAAAAGCTTACATAGGAGGAAGGCTAGTATTTGTGAGAAGATTCTAGAGAAGTATGGACATCTCCTTTGGAAGACCCTAGATCCCTATGGATTTGTTAGGAAAGTCCTTGGAATCTTCTAGGCTTGTAGAGAATTCTAGAGAAAGCCCTTATCTTATAAATGTGAAGGAGTTGTGTAACAATTAATATTTACACACTAGCCCCTAGGAGACTAGTATATAAAGGGGTTCATTCATTTGTAATCCACCAAACAAATAATTCAAGTTCTCTCTAATACAAAACTTCCTTTAATAATTCTCTTGTGTTCTTTCTACCATTCTCTTAGCGATCTTGAGTGTGGTAAGGCTGACTTGGCATAGCAAGAACGTAAGCAAGTTGTGCAAGATCGTGAGCAAGTTGTCAAGTGTCACACGTGTACTTAGTTAACAACTAAGGACGTGACATGCATCACTATATTCTTTGTTATGAGGGGTTTTTGATGCCAATCTTGTCAATTGTTGCCAATCTTGATATTAAGGTGCGAAGGCGGTTGAAGAAGGCCTCGATCAGATGGAAGGAATCGATGCTTTGATCATTCAATTGACTGCTCGTCTTCATCGGGGCCCTTGTTTCCACCATTACTACTAATTGACAAGAAATGAAGATAATTTGTTTTTGGCGTCCGTTAATGTTGCCCGGCATTAGCGTCAAGCTGCAGCAGAAGAGTGCATTACTAAGGTGCCGGTCTTGATCAACCAATTACTCCTCAAACACAAGTAATTTTTCAATGTTTGGCTGGTGAGAAAAAAATCTACTAGTAACTAAAATAGCTTAAAGTGCCTCCAAAAAACTAAGATACTATAACTTGTGTTAGAGTTGCATTCTCATGTTAGTAAACCAAAATTAGGAACCTGTCTTTATTGAACTGAATGTCTACCCTTCATGCATTTGAAGACATTCTAATGTTTAAGATTCTTTCTTCTTTGACCGCCGAAGATTATTCATATATGGATGAATAACCGTGAAATTCGACAATCTTTTGAGGGAGGAGAGTCAACTGACTGACAAGGAACTAACAAAAGGGGAAAGAGGAGTGAACCCATTCGACGGACCCGATCCAATTCGTTTCGTAGTGGTAGCTTATTGGCCTGTAAAGCATGTTAACCAGTTAAGCAGTGGTAGCTCTGAAGTAGATCATAAATCGTTAAGTAAAATTCTAAGTATTATACTTTAAAGGTTTGTCAGAAACTGCATTCTTCATCCACATCATGTTTAGCCATTTATAATAATCCAAACCTATAAACAAAAATAAATCAGTCAAATACAGAAAAGGATATGTATAATTGGCAATGTGTTTAAACATAAGCTCGATTAGAAGAAAGAGCTAAATAATAACATTTCAATAATGTCAAGTATAAAATTTTGCATATTACTCGAGCTAAATTATATATCATTCAATGTTGAAAAGCAAAAGCGGCTGATTCCATAATCACAACTCACAAAACAGAATACAATGAACTTTAAAACTGAATTCATTACTTTTGGCTCGACCGATGAATAAATATTAAAGAAAGATTTACAATACGTTACATATAAAAAAAATCATACTCATTCTTGATCTCAAAGGTGCCAGCGATCAAGAGAACTTTAATTTCCTGTTCAAAGAGCTTCAAGAGAAGGCAAAAAGTAATCAACAACAAAAGTGAATTTATACTTAAAAGGATGGTGATTTGCGCACCTTATATGTTGTGAAATAAAATATAACACGAATATTATTCGAGCCATGGAAGCAATCACTATTGTTTGCATTAGGCTAGGCTATATATATATATATCACACCCTTAGGTGTGACCTTTCCCGGACCTTGCGTGAACGCGAGATACCTTGTGTACCAGGCTGTCTTTAAAATAAAACAGGAATATTGATACTTAATATATCATAAAATCACATGGATAAAGTTTTTGACACATAATTAATCTCTCCTGCTACTGGAAATATACGAGACAAAAGGGAGCAGAACACAGTCCTGAAAGAGCAAGATAGTGTGCCAAAACATGAAAGCTCGAAAGACAAAGAGAAAAAAAATAAAGAGGCACAAAATAATCAAGTTGTACCTGCAGCTAGAAGCAAAAGATTAACCAAAACTTCTCATACTTTACGAGATCATTGGATTTGATCCAAAATCACTGTCAAAGGGTAATATCATTCCATACCGATTAGAAATGAATATTCGGCTTAACTCAACCCTCAAACAACATAACAAAGGGACCCAATACTGAGTAAACCAAGAAATAGGAATGAGTCTATCTCTGGCACGGTTAGGGTTAACTAATTGAAAGATACTCTTAAAACAATGTGATACTATCAGTTTCGAGCCAAGCCTGCATGGTTTTCCCGAAAGGCCTTACCGAAGTCTCACACCATTAAGAGTATGAGACTGTTAGCACACTCAAAATATATATACCTTATATGTAAGTTAATTGTCAATCTTTTCAAGTACTAATATGAGACTGTTAGCACACTCAAAATATACTATGATAATTAACAAATGAACACTGAGTTTAACATAACCCCAAAATTAGCTCATGAGGTGAGTATTGTCTAAAACCATATCAGAAGATAATTAACAACTCATTTCCTCCTCCACCATGGGATACTTAACAAATACAATGACTAAACACATTATCGGATTGTGATTGGAATCCTCTGTCCTTTAACTGAGTTCATATATTGAATCAATTAAACGCATAAAACCATTAAGGACTACCAAATAAATTGAAGTACCTCAATAGAATGCCAAGGAAAAAAAAAGATGCATAGCTCATGACTAAAATTATGAAATTAGCAATCATCCAATACCATTTTCAGCTATTAATAGTTAGATACTTAAAGATACATTGACCAACCACTTGACAATCTAAAAATGAATCAACATATAGGATATGCTGATATATTTATAATTATTGTGTGGTTGAAATACTTGAGTGGAGTATATATGTGAGAGCCTCAAGTTTAAAGTAGAAGATAGTGACTTCCAAATTCCTGCAGACCACAATCTTTTAAGTGTAATAATAATATATCTAAATTTCTATCACGCAACAGTGAGATGTCAAATCTTTACCGAAAATGAAATGCGTCTTGTTTCTTTTTCTTTCAATAAATTTAACACATCATATTTGATAAACAGTCAAGAGAAAGAAACAGCAACAGTGACCGCACAGGCGGATCCAACATGTAAATTTTAAATGTGTTCGACTGAACCCATTACACTTTTACAATCATGGATTTGGAATTTAATTTTTGTTCAAAGTTTAGTGATTTTTTATGAATATATCTATGCTATGTGTCAAAATGTTAAATTCAGTTAAATCCATTGATTATATGTTATATACGAATTTGAGCATGAGAAGAAGAAGAAAAGAAAGATGATTTTTTTTGAGAACTTTAATTAGGAAAAGCAAGTTCTAGTCTAGGGTACCAAACAAGTTTGAAGGAGAGTGAATTATAAGATCTTGGATCCTTTCAATTAAAAGAGGGAAACAGTACATTGGCTAGAAACAACAACAACAACAACAATAATGACCCCGTATATTCCTACGAGTGGGGGTTTAGGGAGGCTAAGATTTACACAGCCTTACCCCTATCTTGGGTTACTCCTATCTTGGGCGGGCAGAGAGACTATTTCCGATACGCGCTCAGCTAAAGAAACAATTGCTAGAAAACAAGAACCAAATAAAAAGAATGGTAAATTAAACCATGAACAAGGAGAAGTACAAGATTTACTTACAGATGTGAAAATAGTAGACTAATTTGAACTAGAGGAATACTCAGATAAGAGTTCATCTAATAGATCAGGACCTAAATCTTCAAATATGAACACATTCTCTTCTTCTTTAATAATATTCACTTGCTTCTTTCTTGAACTACTACTTCTCTTCTTGTGTTTCTCTTTTAGAGCTGCAGCTGGTGATAACAATCCCTCTTTTAGGTTATTACATTCCATTTTTTGTAGCGATTCTCGTACTTTTTCCACTGAGAAATTCAAACAAGTTGAAGGACCTCTCATGCAAAACGCAGCTTGATCATAAGTCATAGCAGCTTCTTCAGCAGTATCAAAAGTTCCAAGCCAAACCCTTCTTCCATTACTTGTTGAATCCCTAATTTCAGCTGCAAATTTTCCCCATGGCCGTTTTCGGACGCCTATATAGTGTTTTTCTTCCTTAGAAATGGAATCATTAGTTTCTAATGATAATGATTCAACTTCAACTTTGATTGAGATTAGTGTCTCATGATCTTGGATCTTCAAATCCATCTAAAGTGGAGATTTATGTTGTCCTTTTGATATGTATAAATATAATGTAGATACTTTAGTATATAAAGTAGGACTAATGAGTGGAACAGCTATACATATATACTATATGTTTTTAGTGATTGCCCTTAATGGGAATTAAACTCTTGTAACTTAAGGAAGAAATCAAGAGAAATAGGAGGGATATTATCGGGCAAGTTTAAGTTCCATTTAATAATGTTGTAAAAGTATATATATTTAGGTCATTTATTAGTAAATATAGGTATATTTCTTGATAAATATTAATTAATAAATATACTAAAATTTACATAGTATAAAAAGTTTTTTATATTGTTATTGTATATAATTAAATTCTTATTGGACTAAAGAAGATGACAAATGGGAAATGATCCTTTGACAAGTTGGAATGCTGAGGCATGAGTATTAGATTTTAGGAGCTTTTTTAGGGTTTTGTCCATTAACGATATTAGGAAGATTAAATTTACAACCGATCCTCTAGCTTTAATTGCTAATATTGAGCTGGATTAGGCTCATTAAGAGTTGTTAAATATTGAATTAGAGTCAGGATAATTGATTAACCTGATCTAGTCCTCCCCCACCACCACTACCTGCTCCCCTCCCCCCTACCCCTAAAAGAATAAAGAAAAAAAAAGGGACAGGAAATACTAATAATGGAGCATATTTTAGAGTCTATGAAATTTTCTCTTTCTAATTCATAGAAAAAGAGCACTCCAATCGCCATTTCAATGACTCATAGGGTTTCCCTCAGCTCAGTCGGCTTTTCAGCTCAGTCGGTTTTTCAGCTGTTCGCGCTAGTTTATAGTCTAGTAGGGGGCCACTTCCTGTCAATCCAAAATTATAAAAAAACAAATTAGATCTAATCTCGTCAAGTGGGCTTTACACTTTTGAAAGCGTACATTATAACATAATCATAATTTTATTTGAATAAAGCTTTATAAAGTATCTTTAACTACTATAGATTAAAATTTTAATATAGGTACCTTTTTTAATTAATAAAAAAGCTCCTTTAGTACTCCCCGGACTAAGTTATGGCCTAAATCTTACATCACTTACGTCTTATTTCCTAATCCTAGCCTTAATTGGCACTTCACAAAACGTAATTGGCAAAACGTAAAACGATCAAAACCTAGATTTTTATATATATATATATATATATATATATATATATATATATATATATATATATAAGACGGAACATTTATATAGTTTATTATTTGTACATTGAATCTAGAATATAAATCATGCATATAAATAAAAGTCAATTTATTGGGTTTTACACATTCGAAAAGGACGTAAAATTATTTTAAAGTTTTTTAATTCACAATTATAAATAAGCTATTTATGATGGTTTTACGCATTTGAAAAGGACGTAATTTTGAAATCTTTTACCTTTGCAATTGTACATGAGTCATTTATGATATCATTAACTATTTTAAGTATACTGATTAAAAAATATAAATAATAAAATCGAACGACTATTTGTATAAAGATCCCATTATTAACGAAGAAATTATTATAGAAACTCATTAACTGAAATGTTTGTATTTGAGATTAAAAAATAAAAGGTGCATAAAATATTTGTCTTTTGGGTGGGGTAGAGCTGACGGTGCTATAGTGTGATTATTGCTTGGGCTCTTTGGAAAAGGTCATTCGAAAATGATTACATGATGTCCTGTTGTGGGAGTCGAAAACGTAATATTTGAAATTTACAATATCTTTCAATATGTGAAATAATTAGATAGAAGTTGTAGTCTATTTTATATACAGTTTTATCTCTATTAGAGATATGGTAGATAGATAAAGTCTTTTTACCCTTAATTATAGTTTTTAGGTTTGAGTCGGAAAAATAAAATAAAAATTGTTGAAAGTGTTTCCCAAGGGTCTTATGCAGCCTGAATTTAAATTAATCGGACTATTGAGTTTCAGATGTTGTTCGATCAAAAGAAATATTTTTCTTCTCAAATTTATACAACATTTTACAAAATTGATCAAACTAACTTTTTAAAGAATTAGGAAGTAATTTTCAACTTTTATGTTGTAGAATTCCTCGGACAATCTAATGTTTGGAACTGTCTCATCATAATCTTATATTGCAATTTCTATAAGTCAATTTAAACCTTTACAAGAGGAGTCCGGAATCAAAATAATGCATTTTTGGACTCAAGACACAAAAATGGGTGGAAAAAAAAGTTAGTGACCAAAATACATATAGCGCCCTTTTAAAGGGCGTTATATTTGGTATAACGCCATTTATTAAGGCGCTATACATATTTTGTGGGCCCACCAATATTTATTCTGCGCTTAACTGGCATAACAATAATTCAAATGGGTATAGCGCCCTTATTTAAGGCGCTATACCTCAAAAAATTCGACCCCCCGGATTGGGCATTGCCTTATTTAAAGACGTTAAGGATTTTGTAAAAATCCATTCAGAAAATTCTCAAGTCTTGTTAAATTTTTCTTCGTTAAGTTGTTTTGCATTTTTGTCATAATGTCTGAAGAGCGAAGAATTAGGCTTTCATTATATTGTTGGGGGGGTATTGGGGGCGGGGGGTGAGGTTGTGGTGGCAAATAACTCAGTAAGCTATAGTTTATCTCCACAGTGTCATGTTAAGTTGCCACTTACAATGGAGTATGATAGATTGGTATCGTTGTTATGTAAAAAAAATGAGTGTGAGCAAACGTTCGGTGAACCTTAAAGTAACCGGAAGATATCCATATTTTGTCACTCCGCAAGGGGTTGGCTTGTTATGCTGAGTTTAACATCGAGGATGATGAAACTCTGAGTGAGTTTTTGAGGACTCCGGATGAATACCGGAAATTTCTTTTGATAAAAATATTGAAAATGTATGTCAAGGCTGAAGACGTTCGCAATAATGAGGTTGCGCAAAGCAGAGATATCCCTCAGTCATCGGGTGGTTATTTTGGAGCAGTTTTAGCCGAACATGTTCCGACTGAAAGAGATTTGCCTGATCTAAACTTATCTCCACGGGCGAATGAGGAGCGAGGAAATAATTTCTCTCATACTTTACATGATCCACAAGACGAGTGGTAAACTTCAATTTTTCTTTGTGTTACGATGTTTATTTTTGTTGTATTGAATTTGTATTAACACTCATATATTTCACAGGGGGTACCGGCCAGATATGAATTTTATAAGTTATGAACCAATACCCAGTTGGAATATGCGTAGTTCTGGTGTGTTGGATCATGGTGGTCTATCCCGGAGTCATCACCAACATGATGATATCCATCATGGGATGTAAACACATTACGATTTGTAAGTGAAGTGATAAAGCTATATGTAAAGTATTTATCAATTTTAGTAACTCATTATTTTGTTGGTTGTGTAGTGAAAACGAGCAACTTAAACGTCATGTCCTGACTCAATAGCCCGAAGACGACATATTTAATCAGGATATGGCAGATGCACAGGGTCAGGAAGAGAACAGTGATTATGACAACAATGTCGATAAGTACAGAGATGACACACCATTCCCTGATGAGGGTGATGATGAGAAGAAAGAGAATGTTGGACCTGATTTGACGAAGGAGCATGCTTCATCCCCGTTAGACCAAGAGTGTACGAGTCCCACGTGCCGTTTCATTCAAGGGATATTCCCTACCTTGATCATTTGCCAAGTATGTCGGATGTGGATGCCCTCACAAGGGATAGTGACGAAATTCGGACAATAATGTGGGATGAGTCTGGACCAACAAGTGCTGTCAAAGGGCATGCTTTTTCCTGATAAAGCGCGCCTAAGCATGGCAGTAAAAATGTACAGCGTAAAAAAGTGTCGTGAGATGACGGTATGTAAGTCAACTCCGTATGTATACAATATTGTTTGTCGTAGATGGTTTACGGATTGTAATTGGATGTTGCGTGCGAAGAAGAAGAAAATAAATATATGGGTTGTGGGTAAATACATTGGCACCGACAATTGTGAAATGGACACATTCAGTGGAAATCACTTTAACTTGGATATTGACTTGATTTATCTTGTCTTGATTCTACACATTGAAGCGTCCATAAGGTACAAGATTAAATAGTATATTATATCTGTCCACCAGGAATATGGGTGCACCATTACCAAAAGAAAGGCATTTCTCGGGCGCAAACGTGCCTTTGAAATTGTTTATGGTAACTTGGATAAGTCATTTGCATCTTTACCCAGGTACATGACCACATTGCAACACTTTAACCCCGGGACTGTTGTTGAATGGAATCTTCAGCAGAGTCCGGGAATACCAGAATATATATTCAGATACGTATTCTGGGCATTTAAACCAGCAATTGATGATTTTGTGCATTGACGGCCGGTAATATCCATAGACGGCAATCATGTCTATGGAAAGTATGATATTAAGTTGTTGATCGCCGTTGCAGTAGATGCTAATGGAAGTATATTTCCCTTAACTTTTGCTATTTGTGCCAATGAAAGCCAAGAGACATGGACACTATTTTTGAACCACTTGAAAGAGCACGTTATCAAACAACGTTCAGGTATTTGTCTAATATCTGATCGGCATGGTGATATTTTAAGTTCTGTACAGAATTTGCGTGCATGGCAGGGATCATATGCCTACCACCATTACTGTGTGAGGCACCTGAAGGCCAATTTCCAGAAGGCATATCCCAACAATAATTTGCATGATTTAATGTGGATGGCTACAACAGATCACAAAGAGTGTAAATTCAAGAAGCGCATGGAATCTATCAGGCAGGAAGACGAGGGAGCCTATCGTTGGTTGATGCGATATGAGCTTGACAAGTGGACTTTGCATGCAGATGGTGGCAGAAGATGGGGAATTTTGACTACAAATGTGTTAGAGTCTTTCAACGAGTTATTAAAGTCTGCACGAGGATTGCCTGTCACTGCCATGGTGCGGATGTCATTCAAGCTGATAGCAGAGAGCTTTATTGAAAGGGCTACAGATGCATCGTCATTGATGGAAAGAGGTGTTGAATTTATGCCAATACCAATAAAAAGATTTGAGAAATACAGGAAGCGAGCACATTGGCATTCATTTTTGTAGTATTGTAACGAGCGAAATATTTTTGAAGTTCGCACCGCTATCCATCACAACCGGGGGAATAATACACACACCGTAAATGAATCCAGAAGATTATGCTCTTGTGGGAAATGGTCCATCTACCACATGTCGTGCTCACATGCCATCAAGTGCTTTTAACATACAGGTTTAGGGCCAACCAACTACGTTGATAAAGAATATAGTGTTGTTGCATACTTAAACACCTATAGTGGGCAGTTGCAGCCAGTGGGTGCTGAGCATTATTGACCGCCGGAACCATTTAAAATGGTGTGTAACAAGGAGTTTTTGCGTCAGCGGCAAGTGCAAAAATGAACGCATATATGGAACCAAATGGATGTTGGTGATATTGTTTATGCGCGCAAATGTGGCATATGCTCGCAAACAGGATACGACCGTCGTAAATGTCCGTCAACTGGTTTGGGTGGCAGTGGTAATCCAGCTCCTAATGGAAGTTCATCTAATGTGCCCAACTATAAAGGATACATATAGTATTTTATTTCCATAATGTGGTTGTAATAAATGTATGTACTTGTTTATCTTGCAGAATGTATAAAATAAAATTATGTTTCCATTGCTGTTAAATCTTATTGATATTTAACATTAATACTTCAGTACAACAATCTATTTTTTAAAAAAAATAATTATCTTGTCGACCTGAAAAAGCTGCTCGCCTGCAAAAGCTATCTTCTGGAAAAGTTGTATTGTACTCGAAAGAATCTTTAACACGCGAAGCATAACGCGGTTAAATACTACGTTATGTGTGTTGTCTTGTCGACCTAAAAAGTTGCTCGCCTGCAAAAGCTATCTTCTGGAAAAGATATATTATACCCGAAAGAATCTTTAACACGTGAAGCATAACGCGGTTAAATAATACGTTATGTGTGTTGTCTTGTCGACCTGAAAAGATGCTCGCCTGTAAAAGCTATCTTCTAGAAAAGCTGTATTGTACTCGAAAGAATCTTTAACACGCGAAGTATAGCGCGGTGAAATACTACGTTATGTGGGTTGTCTTGCCTATAAATAACTAGCGCATTTTAGTTATTATCTGCGCTTAACCAAAACAAATAGCAAAACTTTCCATATATTTTTTATTTTTCTTGCATTAACAAATGTCTGGACGCAATGACCAACCAAGGTGCTATTTGTGGCAAACGTGTGATTATGAAGGCATGTTGGTCCGATGGTAATGTTGGGCGCAGATACTGGATGTGTCTATACAAGTTTGAACGCAAGGACGGACATCATTGTATGTTTGAGGAATGGTATGATGAACCCATTAACCAGGAATACTATAAATCATGTTTGCAGTATGTTTAGAATATGAACAGTGAATACCAACGCCAGATCTCTGAAATGTAACGAGAAGTTGCGGCATTGTAGGAGAAATTAAAAGAGGCAGAAGAATAAAAAAATAAAATAAAAGAGAAATTTAAGTGGTTGGAGCAGATAATAATAAGCGGTAGTGACTAAACAAACACATGTATGTGTTGAGTATAGTATTTTATCTTTATGTTTTTCGTGTCATGTATTTTCATTAGTTGTACTGAATTTAAATTATGTTAAATTGCTATGTTTGTGTTTGTGTTATAGTATTAAAATAACGAAGAACTGGAGAAATAAAAATATAATGCGCATATAATGTAAACAATAAAAATTGATGCAATTATTTACTGAATGTCATATATACATAAAATACAAAAATATCAATGCATCTCACAACCTGTATGCTTTAATGCAGCCGTTGGCCTGAGGCGCATCCTATCCCGCCCGGCTACGCTATTAGGATCATCCTCATCGCGTCACCTCTTTATCGGAGGATGCGCTGCAGCATGATCAACAGCAGGGCTGGCAGGCTTGGTAGAAGGGGCCGTCTGTCAAGCAGTAACCTACAGAATAATAAGATATTTCAGTATATGAAAATATATATTTGTAATGTACGTGTTAAGTCACAAAAATTTAAATTGTCTTACCATGGTCTCGCCGGGCTCCTGAATATAATCATTCGGCGCAGCCAGGTCAGTATCGCACAAAGTGGCCTCCGTAACGGGCGAGGATGAAGCCTTAATTAAAAAAAACATAAAGATATTTATGTCTAATCAATGAGATAAAAACAAATTTAAATGTAATAGTAATACAAACATACCTGCGCCTGTGAAAGATCCCCAACATCCATCGATGATGAGCCATAACTCAACCGGCGCCCACTATCCACATCTCATATCGGCCGATTATCAGCAACAGTCGATGGGCCTGGAAGATCAGGAAAATACTGATCCCAATCCTCTGGCGTAATGCCAGTGCCCGTGATCAACAATGGAGATGACAGGGTCACCTGCGAAGTCCTTGGAGTGAGCTGAAGCTGAAGGCTGAATGACGACATGCTACTGTGACAGTGGTTTGGCTCATGGAGGTCACCCGGCTGATCAACTCCAACATCCTCAACAGGTGCCTCAACGCACCCTCGCTAGGGTCCACCTCCTTGCCGACCCCCGCGACCTCGTGGGACACCCCTACCTCGTGGGGCACGCCTGCCATGTCGACCACGTTTCGGCCCTACTGGTGGCCCACGATGGTACTGCTCCGGCACCACATACTCAGCCTCGTATCCTAATCGCTCATTATCTCGGGCTCGCCTCAATGTCCGGGAAGCCAGATCGGTAACCTGCCGGCCATACTCGTGCAAAGCGGCTGCTCCTTCGCCGGTATGCTGTTGCATCTGCAGTCCCAACTGGTGGAATAGATGTAGGCCAATAGACTGCACAACATGTTAAATATAAATTATTGAATGGTAGGTTAACATTATAAGTAAGTATATCAAATAACACACCATTGCCTCATGCCTCCCGGCGTATGGAACGTACCGACCACGAGCGCGATAAATGGGATTCCCGACGAAAAGTCGGGTAATGCTGCGGTACCAGCCCATATAATCATGCTCAGTCTCCATCCGGTCATGTGGATAGGGGCGGAATCAAGTCATGTCGCTGGTCCCAAGTATCGATATGTGCCTCTAGCCATGCCATATATCTCTGGTCTACCCTGGAACGATCATCCCGCTGGTAATGTGTGATATGCCAGGCGGGCGATGGCGGTACAAGCTGGGGGCGGCCAAACTGGTGAAGTACTTGCTCGGTGGCATGATGCTCCACAATATCAAGGCACATCAACGGGACGGAAGAGCTCCACATAATTCGGCCGGCCGAGAAATAATCGGGCAAACCAGCTATTAGCTCGTCGCTGCATGGCCTCCAAATGAACTATTAAGTAACAACAGAAAACGTGAGTATACGCAACACATATGAAGCCATGTCAAGTAAACTTAGGTATACATTTACCTGTGTGCCCTCCAGCAAATCCAACAAATCCCTGCACAAGGAGAGATTATGTCGAGCCTCGTACTCTCGTTCATATCCCTGCCTATCAACCCACCTCCTAGTTAGAGGGAGAAACAGAGGTGGTGCACCCGAAGCTAATGGTGGTAGAGGTGGCTACAACTGCATGAACCGCTCCCAGGCCCAAACCTAACATACAAAGTGGACGTAAAATTTAAGGTATATTTTTACTGGGTATGTTATAATGAATAGAGTATTCAAATATATTTTCACTTGTAGCAGTGGCAAAAATCCAGCAACGTCACGCTGGGTGCCCATGCTCACCCGACACAACTACCTGTACAAGTAGCCGAGAACAGCAGCACCCCAGCTGTACTGGGGTAAAACATCTAGCCGCTCAAGATGATGAAGAAATCTCAAGCTGACTAGGTTCTCCGAAGTGTTCGGGAACAAAACCCCTCCAAACATAAAGAGTAACAGCAACCTCGTGTACCGATGAATATGAAGCTCCGGTGTATTGTCTGTGATGCTAGGGTGCAATGCCTCCAAATGTTGTCAGACAGTCGTCAACTGCAGACGACTGGCCCCAACCAGTGTAGTCTCCTCTGGTGGCTGTAAACCGGTGAGCCGCTGCATCATGTCCAGGTACTGCAAACCTGTCTGCTCTCTCATGACATGCGGCAGAGCAATAGAGTGTCCATCAACGGGCAGCCCATACATGACCTCCACGTCCTGCAGCGTGATGGTGGCCTCGCCAATGGGCAAATGAAATGTGTGCGTCTCTCGTCGCCACCGCTCTATCAGGGCCGTGATCAACGACTAATCGAGCTGCAGCCGGCCAATCTCCACAATCCTATAAAAAACCGTATCCTGGAGAGGGTGATCCCTGCGAAAGCTCCACATGTCGTCTACTCTCCTGGCGCAGAACGTCTGGGCCAGTAACTGTCCCTCCCATATGTAGGATGACCTATGATCGCCCTGTAACAACATTAGCTCCAGGCTAGCAGGTCCGGAATGCAAAGGCGGAACCTCCATGTCGTCTATTGTAAATTAAACAAGATTAATTATATTATTTTACTTTAATATTTTAGTTTATTATTTTACATGTTAGTTTTATTATCTTATTTTTTACTATAATAAATTAAATAATTAATTTTCATAATTATACAAAATTTAATTATTAAATATTTACATATGGGTTCCGAGCTCGATATTTGAGGCCCAGTAACACCAAGATATCCTGAATTCTTGTGTTCATGATTAGAAAAGTTTTCCGATTTATCACTCAACAGGTTTGTTATTTTAAATGTTAGTTTATTATTTATATGTTAGTTTAATATTGTATATGTTAGTTTTATTAATTTATATGTTAGTTTTATTATTTTACATGTTAGTTTTACTATAATAAAATTAAATAATTAATTTTTATTATTATACAAGATTTAATTATTAAATATTCACATATGGGTTTCAGACTCGATATTTGAGGCCCAGTAGCACCAAGGTATCCGAAAAATATTATTGTTTTCTTACGATCGTTGACTAGAATTGGACATAGTTTGTGTTTGAACTATCAGCTTTTTTGACGTATTTTTGGGTATAATAGATACTTAAATGATTAATTTCAATAACTACAAGGATACTATGCTAAATGGCACTACATTTTACTACGTTAAAAGGGCACTACATTACAAATATAAGCACTACATTAGGCCACAAGATAACACTAGAGGGACTAAAGTAATAATTTATCTATTTTACTAGTCTTTAAGCAAATAAATAATTTAAACCGGATAAAAATAATAAATAAATTTAATCACAAAATATTCACAAAATACATATACCACAGTAAAAAGTAACTAATTAACATTTTTTTAACAACTACTAATAATTTCTCTATTTTTACTAATTTTTTTAGTACACTAATATCATAGACCGGATAAAAATAATAAATTAGTTAAATCGCAAAACAATCACAAAATAATATAGAACACATTAAAAACAACTAATATGTATTTTTTATACGAGTTTTAACAAAAAATAAGTCAGAATACCTCGATTTAAGGTTTTTGGAAAGTTAAAGATTTGGCGATTTGGAGCCGAAACGAGCAACCCATAACGAGATAATGCCTTAGCTAGGATGTGGGACCGGAAATATTTACTTTTTGTGAGACGAGTGGGCTCCACTCGAGCTCTTTTGGTCGTTAATGGGGGGACCACTCTTTCTTTAATTTTTAGAGGGGGGGGGGGGAGGGGTTTGTTTGGTGGGGTGAAGGGAAAGGGACTGGTTTAATATGTAGGTATAGCGCCGTTTATTAAAGTATAGCGTCTTAATAAACAGCGTTATACCTGCCCGTCTTTTCAAATCCAAATATAACGTCCTTTTAAAGGGCGCTATGCCTTCACGGGCAAACGGTCGTTAATGTGTAACGCCCTTTAAAAGGGCACTATATTTATTTTGTTCAGTAACTTTTTTGCCATATATTTTTGTGTTTTTGAGTTCAAATATGCATATTTTGGTTCCGGACTCTTTACGAGAGTTGACACTTTTCCTACTCATTCCTTAAGAGCAAAGTAAAGTATATACAATTAAAACCATGACCGCCACAGAAAGTATTTAAATCTTTATTGTCTCCCATCGTACGGCTTGTTCATATGTTATTCAAAAGTCTCTGGTTTAACCCTATATATGGGGCACGTACATTTTCACCCTTGTCCTGGTTCTGTTTAATATTATGAACAGAAAAGTATATTATTGGTACTACAAAATGTTATAGTTGAAACAGATAATTTAATTAAATGCAATGAAAAGGATATTTAATATATATTTATTGTCTTATTGTCCATTCAAGGAATCTACATGAAAATTGATGATTCAAGTGCCCTCTTTTCTGTCTTTCCTTTCCCATTTTTGCTGATTCCATTTTGAGTTTTAAATATTATGTACGGATGATATAAAAATTATTGGTACAATCACATCAACGTCCTAAAAGATAATTATAAAATTTAGAGTAGCATCATTTGATAATTTAAAATAAATGATAATTAAAGTACACATATAATGAAAAAGGTTCGGTATACTATCAGAATTTATAACTTAAATTCAGTATTTTAAAAGGCTTTTTGGGACACACGGAGCTCGCACCGCAGCGGGGCATCGTCAAAATGTCCTGACACTCACGTGTGAGACTTAGGTCTGTGAGACTTAGGTCTATGAGACTTACCCCCCATCTCTCGAGACTTATGTCTCGCACACGTTAGGTAAAATGTGTCGCCTCACTGGAGGTGGATTTAGGATTTTTATAATATAGGTGTACTACTAAATAAAGGAGGAAAAAAAAAGTATTAAGTTGGAATTGATCCATGTTCCTCTAGATAAATAAATTATCATTCAATCAAGTGCACCATTTAATCTCTTAGAAGTGTGTGTGCCATCAAATAATAGTAGATCAATTCTAAAAAATACGTACATAAAATACTTAATTTATCAAAAAAATTATGGGTTCACAGGTGTGTCCTGTATATTGAAATATAAATGCCCTGGCCTTTTAAAATAGTGCTTAAATCTTTTCATTTTAATACGAAAATTGTGAGGCAACAACTTTGGACCTCACGTCAGGAAGATTTGTCTTTTTCCGTCGGCGCATACCCCACAAGCACTTATTTCCTAAAAATAAACACATATTAAAGGACAACAAACACTACTGAAACCCTAAAAATAGTTCTTGACTTTTTAAGTTTTTTTCTTTTATTAATTTTATTTAAAGTTAGTTATAAACTGAGCACCTAGCTCAACGCTCTCGTATTTTATTCAACTTATACATTGTCTCCTTTTGTTTTTAAAACTAAAGCTGATATTATATATAACCCAAAAATAATATATTACAGTGGAGCTAGAACTCCCTGTCTACTACGAATGGAACACACTCGATTCGTCCCAGTAGTAGGATTTCAAGTAAGCTTTCAAAAATCTAACTACAATGTATTTCAAAAATACATTATCTCCTGCAAAATAACTCCAGAAATCTAACTTGTATCCTATTTGGTCTTATTCCTTTTGGCCAAAAGTGTTTTTTTCGAAAGTTAAAGTGTTTGGCCAAATTTTTAGAAAAAGAAAATACTTTTGAATAGAAGTAGCAGTATTTGAAAGCAGAAAAAAATAACTTTTTCTTTAAAATACTTTATGAAAAGTACTATTAAAAAAATATATATATTTAAAAATACTTTTTAAGAGTTTGGCCAAATACTATATAATCTATTCTACAGTATACAGATTCTTTCTGTTTCTCTAAAACCAAGAAATCAGACAGACTAGTAGCTTGTTTGACCAAGTTTCTCTAAAGCAAAAAAAAAAGTGTTTTTTTCAAAGTCAAATTGTTTGGGCAAGCTTTTAGAAAGAAAAAAAAAAGTATTTTTGAGCAGAATCGAAAAAAAGTAATTTCTCTCCAAAACACTTTTTGAGAAATATACACTTAGAAATAGTTTTAAAAGCTTGGCCAAATACTAATTACTGCTCAGAAGTGCTTTTCAAATTAATTAGCCAAATACAATCTAATTCTTACCAAAAGTACTTTTGAGAAAAACATTTTTGAGAAAAAATATTTTTCAAATTAAGCTAATTTTTGCAGCTTGGCCAAAAAATTATGAGTAGACTAGTTTTTTTTTTTCCAACCAATATATAAGTTGAGGAATCAGCATATTAACCTCCTTTCTTTTTGGAATATTTTTGTCATCTGATATTTCGAATCAGTAAATAAATAGTTAATGAAATCTGATCAGCAACTTTTTTAATAAAGCGTGCGACATATATCACTATTGAATATTTGAATTTCACCCCTAGTTTGTCTTTTACTGTCGGCTCGAGGAGTTTTTAAATCTTCGAATTTAGTTCCATACATAAAATAGAAAGCACATTAACTTATTCATCTGTGTTATTCCAGGCTTTTTTAGTAAGTCGAGTTTTCTTTTTATCCTTTTCTTTCTTCTACTTTTGCTATTAATTCGGAGCTTAGAAAAGTACATATTCGTTTGTGAGGCATGCACAAGACTTACTAATAGAAATATTGATACTTGTATGTCGTGCAAAGCATCCCGTATTCATGCAGGGTCAAGGCAGGGGCGGAAGGGTGTTCATCCGAATCACCTTCGCCGAAAAATTATATTATATATAAGACAAAATCTAATATTTACCTCTATATATTATGTTTTAAATTCCCTTGACATAGCCCAAAAGCATAACTTAGTGGTAAGAGTTCAAATCCTTTGTAAGATCATTGATACTATTCCCTCTAACTACAACCTTCTTAACTTTTTTCTTTTTTTGAATCCCCTAAGCGGATAAATTGTTTCCCAACCAAACGACCCTAGGAGTTGTGATATAAACAGCCTACCCTAATGCAAGAATTAGTGGTTGCTTTTATGCTAAGGTAATTATCCCCAAAAAAATTAGAAAAATGTAAAGTAGGAAAATAAAGAGGGAAACAATGGCCGTTGCAATAGATATTTTATCCCCATAAATCGTTGCCACAGAGGTATCTGACGCAACGGATACAATCACCGTTGCGATAAGTACTTCCTACTGCAACGGTTCTTATACTAGCGCAACGGTTTACTTGAAGTGTAATGAATGGTTTGGTTACGTTGCAAAATCTTGAAAATGATTAATTATAGCAGTGATATATATATATATATTGTGCTTTGAACGGCAATTCGGTGTACGAAACATCCAGCGTTTTCACAGAATCCAGGAAAGGGCTGCATCTCTAGAGTGGACATTTATAGCGTGAGCAATATAAAATGCCAGGGACTGGCCCATCGTTGGATCAACCACGAATTGAGATGTATCTGACTTGATATTATGTTAAGAAAATTGACTTTCGGTCTAATTCAATTCCAACTTCTAGCATTAAAGGGTAACATTTTTTTCTCATTACTATCTTACTACAATGTCCCTTCAGGAATATCCGAAAAAATTAAAACGATACAGAGAATATTGCATGGCTCCTCCCTCTTGCGCAAGTTGACATGCACAAATGAAAAATGGTCTTTACTACAATAAATATGTAAGACAAAGGCACCAGAAGCAAGTCTATAAGTAGAATGCCAATAAATAAAACAACACCACACCCAATGTATTTTTATAAGTGGGATTTGAACGAGAAGCTTAGTATGTACGCAGACCTTATCCCTGCCTTATGAAGGTAGAGAGGTTGTTTTCGAAATGAAACTATTGTAGATCCTGCACAGTTATGGCAAAAAAACTATGGTAAGCAAAATAGTAACAACAACCATATATATATATATATATATATATATATATATATATATATATATATATATATAAGAAAACGAAGCAAAGGAATATATACATGAAAAAAATAAAAATACAAGAGCTCAACAATTTGAGCTCAAACTAGAGATGTTGGATTTGATTTATATATCACTATCACATGGATAATCTTTAGAAATGAATCTTGAGTCTAACTTAGCTCCACAAGTTAGCTCAAGTATTGAGAATTATTCATGATTATAGGAAAGATTACAACCCATACACTTAACAGATATAGGATTCTAACAAATATATCATTATACTAGCAATGATCTGTGCCATTTTCTGCAGCTTGTAGTGATAAAGATGCAAAATGCTAAACCCCAATTCTACACCAGAAAGCCTAAATAGAGTTAGGTTCTTGAATCTTTAATTAATTCCACAGATAGTCAAACAAAGAGTTTCAGTCCCCATGTTACTGCTGTTGAAGTGTTTAGAGAGATCATACCTTTATTATCGAACACGCCGCCTCACGTGCTGGTCTGATTCTGTTTTTATTGGCCGTGAAAGTCTTTTTGTACAATGGATGACGGTGAGTTGAGACTTTGAACTCATTACCTATACCATGTTAAAATGTGCGATCATCTCATCTAAAAAGTCAAATTGTTAGTGAGAGTATGGCTTTTCAACTTATAAGCACTTTTAGTTTGACCAACACTTTTACTAGTTTATCCTTAATAATATTTTCTCCTAAATTCTAACAAATTATAAGTTCCAGTTCTCGGATCCCTCTCTTCTCAAGTGTTCATTTGATTTGGTATTAATTAAGAAAAGGAACGTTAGGCCTAACTCAATCCCGAAACAAGTCTGTGTTGAGAATTACCCAAGATCGTACGTATAACGAGACAACAATCCATTGCCTCGACTAATATGAACCACTTAACACCCCGCACCCAAGGCTTGACATCATAACAACAAGACATGACCCCAACATTAGGCAAACAAAGAATAGAGATGAGTCTGACACTTATATCATATGAAAGAAAATAAATCTTGAGCTTAACTCAACACAACAACTAGCTTTGAGATGAGAATTGCCAAGACCTTAGAATTAGACACAATCAACTGCACTCAACCAATATGAGACACTTAAACACTTGGTCGCCTAATACTTTGTTAGATACTATCATAGGCAGGCACACAAGCCAAGCTACGTATTTGACCGAACTCAATAGTTTTTGTTCAAACAGTGTATTTGGTATTTATAATTCATTAAATATGCACAAATATAGAATTTAGAGCCTAGTGATTAACACTTGAAGTTGTCGTTTTAAAATCCATAACCCATAAGATTGAAATCTTGGCTCCACATAAAGTAAAAATGTAGTGCCTGCATATGTAGAAGCTTTCAAGCAATTGACTCATGCAAGAGAACAATATGATAACCATATGGAGTGAGTAAGCTTCGCATATAAAAAAGAAAAGAACCACATAGATGTAACACTCAACTTGGAACTTTTCTATTTTCTTGTTGATTATAATTTATAAATAGACAATGGCACATCATCAGTGAAAAGAAAAGGAAGAATAATATTAATTGACTACTAAAGTGATACAATTCCTGTTTTTGAATCTTTATGATATCCCTAATTGTCAATTTATTCTATTCAAGAATCATACTTGGACAAGGGACCAAAAGAAACATCCAAATTAATCAAAATCTGATTTGCTAATTCTTAGATTAATGAGTAATATAATAATTAGTTTGATTGGATTGAAGCACTGTATAGAATGTGGGAACCTAAAGTCAAAAGAGATGATAATGACTTTACAATTTTTGAAGATCACAATCTTTTAGCTGAAAATCTGTGATATCGATTACGTCAATAATATCTGAATCTGAAAGTAAAACTTGTATGGAAAATGAAATGTATTCTTTTTATATAAAAAATACCAACAAGTGTTGGTGGAAATAAAATCTGTATTTAAGTTTTTATTTCTGCACATATGAACAATGGAAAATATCACAAAAGAGAGATAAAGAACACCATTCACAAACTTGAATAACCTAGTCTAGGGTTCCAATAAGTTGGGATAGGATTTTGCTCATATTTTTTTGAAAGAGGGAAACAATAATTGAAATATAAAGCCCCCTTTTATTTGCATCCAATGGCAATAAAATCATAACTAGATTTAATTAAAAAAAAATGATAAAATAAAACCATGAACAAGGAGTAGATTACTTACAGATGGGGAAATTAGTAGATTAATAATTTGAACAAGAGGAGTTCTGAGATAAGAGTTCATCTAATAGATCAGGACCTAAGTCTTCAAATATCAACACATTCTCCTCTTCTTCTTCTTCTTCTTTAATATTCACTTGCTTCTTTTTCCCTTCTTTTCTTGAAGTACTACTATTTCTTTTCTTGTTTTTCTCTTTTAGGGCTGCAGCTGGTGACATTAATCCATCTTTCAAGTAGCTGCATTCCATTTTTTGTAGCGATTCTCGTACTTTTTCCACTGGAAAATTCAGGCAAGTTTGGGCACCTCTCATAGAAAACGCAGCTTGGTCATAAGCCATAGCAGCTTCTTCAGCAGTATCAAAAGTTCCAAGCCAAACCCTAATTCCATTTCTTGTTGAATCCCTAATTTCAGCTGCAAATTTTCCCCACGGCCGTTTTCGAACACCTATATACTTCTGGGGATTTCTTGGATTGAAGTTAACTTCTTCCTCATTTGTTTCCCTTTCTTTGGAAGAATTAGTTTCTATTGATGATTCAGCTTCAACTTTAACTTTGACTTCCTCAGCAACAATATAAACATTTGAAGTTTGTTTCTGATATTGATTCTTCAAATGTTCCATCAGTGGTGGAGATTAAAGATGTTCTTTGATATCTTTATTGTAGATATGTTAGTATAAAGTTCTGAATATGAGTGGGCCATGGATCGTTTGGTTGTGGTATTGGGCAATTAATCCTAGTAAAAATCCCTCATAATATAATACATTGTTTGGTTGGCTAAATAAGAAATGAATAATCTCTAATGTAGCACTTGGTTGGTGCGAAATATGATACTCCTTTCGCTTCATAATTAATAAGTGACATTTTAATATTTGACACATCATTTATAAAATAGTAACTCATAGAAAAAATAAGTATTTTGACGAAATTATCTTTAATTAATGAATTGGAGGGACATTATTGGATTAAATAAGTGAACAAGTGGGAAATAATTATTTGACAGGTTGGAATCCTGTGGCATCTGTATTAGATTTAGGAGTTATATTTAGGTTTTGTCCAAAAGCGAGATTAGGACAAGGATAAATTAATTTTAGCCATTTTAATTGATTATCTTGTAGTCTGTCACCAAACTCTCCACCAATAGAAATATGTATTAGACCTTAAAGGGACAAAATTTCAATAGAAGTGTCCCTAATTGTATTATGATTAATTAGTAATATATATAAACCATAATATTTATTGCTAAATAGTAGACTAAGAGGGTGTTTGGCTAAGCTTATAAGCTGGTCAAACTGGCTTATAAGCACCTTTTAGCTTATCTACGCGTTTGGTAAACACTCAAAGTGCTTATAAGCTAAAATCAGCCATAAGTCATAAGCCGGTCACCCCCAACTTATGGCTTTTCAACTTATAAGCACTTTTAGTTTGACCAACACTTTTACTAGTTTATCCTTAATAATATTTTCTCCTAAATTCTAACAAATTATAAGTTCCAGTTCTCGGATCCCTCTCTTCTCAAGTGTTCATTTGATTTGGTATTAATTAAGAAAAGGAACGTTAGGCCTAACTCAATCCCGAAACAAGTCTGTGTTGAGAATTACCCAAGATCGTACGTATAACGAGACAACAATCCATTGCCTCGACTAATATGAACCACTTAACACCCCGCACCCAAGGCTTGACATCATAACAACAAGACATGACCCCAACATTAGGCAAACAAAGAATAGAGATGAGTCTGACACTTATATCATATGAAAGAAAATAAATCTTGAGCTTAACTCAACACAACAACTAGCTTTGAGATGAGAATTGCCAAGACCTTAGAATTAGACACAATCAACTGCACTCAACCAATATGAGACACTTAAACACTTGGTCGCCTAATACTTTGTTAGATACTATCATAGGCAGGCACACAAGCCAAGCTACGTATTTGACCGAACTCAATAGTTTTTGTTCAAACAGTGTATTTGGTATTTATAATTCATTAAATATGCACAAATATAGAATTTAGAGCCTAGTGATTAACACTTGAAGTTGTCGTTTTAAAATCCATAACCCATAAGATTGAAATCTTGGCTCCACATAAAGTAAAAATGTAGTGCCTGCATATGTAGAAGCTTTCAAGCAATTGACTCATGCAAGAGAACAATATGATAACCATATGGAGTGAGTAAGCTTCGCATATAAAAAAGAAAAGAACCACATAGATGTAACACTCAACTTGGAACTTTTCTATTTTCTTGTTGATTATAATTTATAAATAGACAATGGCACATCATCAGTGAAAAGAAAAGGAAGAATAATATTAATTGACTACTAAAGTGATACAATTCCTGTTTTTGAATCTTTATGATATCCCTAATTGTCAATTTATTCTATTCAAGAATCATACTTGGACAAGGGACCAAAAGAAACATCCAAATTAATCAAAATCTGATTTGCTAATTCTTAGATTAATGAGTAATATAATAATTAGTTTGATTGGATTGAAGCACTGTATAGAATGTGGGAACCTAAAGTCAAAAGAGATGATAATGACTTTACAATTTTTGAAGATCACAATCTTTTAGCTGAAAATCTGTGATATCGATTACGTCAATAATATCTGAATCTGAAAGTAAAACTTGTATGGAAAATGAAATGTATTCTTTTTATATAAAAAATACCAACAAGTGTTGGTGGAAATAAAATCTGTATTTAAGTTTTTATTTCTGCACATATGAACAATGGAAAATATCACAAAAGAGAGATAAAGAACACCATTCACAAACTTGAATAACCTAGTCTAGGGTTCCAATAAGTTGGGATAGGATTTTGCTCATATTTTTTTGAAAGAGGGAAACAATAATTGAAATATAAAGCCCCCTTTTATTTGCATCCAATGGCAATAAAATCATAACTAGATTTAATTAAAAAAAAATGATAAAATAAAACCATGAACAAGGAGTAGATTACTTACAGATGGGGAAATTAGTAGATTAATAATTTGAACAAGAGGAGTTCTGAGATAAGAGTTCATCTAATAGATCAGGACCTAAGTCTTCAAATATCAACACATTCTCCTCTTCTTCTTCTTCTTCTTTAATATTCACTTGCTTCTTTTTCCCTTCTTTTCTTGAAGTACTACTATTTCTTTTCTTGTTTTTCTCTTTTAGGGCTGCAGCTGGTGACATTAATCCATCTTTCAAGTAGCTGCATTCCATTTTTTGTAGCGATTCTCGTACTTTTTCCACTGGAAAATTCAGGCAAGTTTGGGCACCTCTCATAGAAAACGCAGCTTGGTCATAAGCCATAGCAGCTTCTTCAGCAGTATCAAAAGTTCCAAGCCAAACCCTAATTCCATTTCTTGTTGAATCCCTAATTTCAGCTGCAAATTTTCCCCACGGCCGTTTTCGAACACCTATATACTTCTGGGGATTTCTTGGATTGAAGTTAACTTCTTCCTCATTTGTTTCCCTTTCTTTGGAAGAATTAGTTTCTATTGATGATTCAGCTTCAACTTTAACTTTGACTTCCTCAGCAACAATATAAACATTTGAAGTTTGTTTCTGATATTGATTCTTCAAATGTTCCATCAGTGGTGGAGATTAAAGATGTTCTTTGATATCTTTATTGTAGATATGTTAGTATAAAGTTCTGAATATGAGTGGGCCATGGATCGTTTGGTTGTGGTATTGGGCAATTAATCCTAGTAAAAATCCCTCATAATATAATACATTGTTTGGTTGGCTAAATAAGAAATGAATAATCTCTAATGTAGCACTTGGTTGGTGCGAAATATGATACTCCTTTCGCTTCATAATTAATAAGTGACATTTTAATATTTGACACATCATTTATAAAATAGTAACTCATAGAAAAAATAAGTATTTTGACGAAATTATCTTTAATTAATGAATTGGAGGGACATTATTGGATTAAATAAGTGAACAAGTGGGAAATAATTATTTGACAGGTTGGAATCCTGTGGCATCTGTATTAGATTTAGGAGTTATATTTAGGTTTTGTCCAAAAGCGAGATTAGGACAAGGATAAATTAATTTTAGCCATTTTAATTGATTATCTTGTAGTCTGTCACCAAACTCTCCACCAATAGAAATATGTATTAGACCTTAAAGGGACAAAATTTCAATAGAAGTGTCCCTAATTGTATTATGATTAATTAGTAATATATATAAACCATAATATTTATTGCTAAATAGTAGACTAAGAGGGTGTTTGGCTAAGCTTATAAGCTGGTCAAACTGGCTTATAAGCACCTTTTAGCTTATCTACGCGTTTGGTAAACACTCAAAGTGCTTATAAGCTAAAATCAGCCATAAGTCATAAGCCGGTCACCCCCAACTTATGGCTTTTCAACTTATAAGCACTTTTAGTTTGACCAACACTTTTACTAGTTTATCCTTAATAATATTTTCTCCTAAATTCTAACAAATTATAAGTTCCAGTTCTCGGATCCCTCTCTTCTCAAGTGTTCATTTGATTTGGTATTAATTAAGAAAAGGAACGTTAGGCCTAACTCAATCCCGAAACAAGTCTGTGTTGAGAATTACCCAAGATCGTACGTATAACGAGACAACAATCCATTGCCTCGACTAATATGAACCACTTAACACCCCGCACCCAAGGCTTGACATCATAACAACAAGACATGACCCCAACATTAGGCAAACAAAGAATAGAGATGAGTCTGACACTTATATCATATGAAAGAAAATAAATCTTGAGCTTAACTCAACACAACAACTAGCTTTGAGATGAGAATTGCCAAGACCTTAGAATTAGACACAATCAACTGCACTCAACCAATATGAGACACTTAAACACTTGGTCGCCTAATACTTTGTTAGATACTATCATAGGCAGGCACACAAGCCAAGCTACGTATTTGACCGAACTCAATAGTTTTTGTTCAAACAGTGTATTTGGTATTTATAATTCATTAAATATGCACAAATATAGAATTTAGAGCCTAGTGATTAACACTTGAAGTTGTCGTTTTAAAATCCATAACCCATAAGATTGAAATCTTGGCTCCACATAAAGTAAAAATGTAGTGCCTGCATATGTAGAAGCTTTCAAGCAATTGACTCATGCAAGAGAACAATATGATAACCATATGGAGTGAGTAAGCTTCGCATATAAAAAAGAAAAGAACCACATAGATGTAACACTCAACTTGGAACTTTTCTATTTTCTTGTTGATTATAATTTATAAATAGACAATGGCACATCATCAGTGAAAAGAAAAGGAAGAATAATATTAATTGACTACTAAAGTGATACAATTCCTGTTTTTGAATCTTTATGATATCCCTAATTGTCAATTTATTCTATTCAAGAATCATACTTGGACAAGGGACCAAAAGAAACATCCAAATTAATCAAAATCTGATTTGCTAATTCTTAGATTAATGAGTAATATAATAATTAGTTTGATTGGATTGAAGCACTGTATAGAATGTGGGAACCTAAAGTCAAAAGAGATGATAATGACTTTACAATTTTTGAAGATCACAATCTTTTAGCTGAAAATCTGTGATATCGATTACGTCAATAATATCTGAATCTGAAAGTAAAACTTGTATGGAAAATGAAATGTATTCTTTTTATATAAAAAATACCAACAAGTGTTGGTGGAAATAAAATCTGTATTTAAGTTTTTATTTCTGCACATATGAACAATGGAAAATATCACAAAAGAGAGATAAAGAACACCATTCACAAACTTGAATAACCTAGTCTAGGGTTCCAATAAGTTGGGATAGGATTTTGCTCATATTTTTTTGAAAGAGGGAAACAATAATTGAAATATAAAGCCCCCTTTTATTTGCATCCAATGGCAATAAAATCATAACTAGATTTAATTAAAAAAAAATGATAAAATAAAACCATGAACAAGGAGTAGATTACTTACAGATGGGGAAATTAGTAGATTAATAATTTGAACAAGAGGAGTTCTGAGATAAGAGTTCATCTAATAGATCAGGACCTAAGTCTTCAAATATCAACACATTCTCCTCTTCTTCTTCTTCTTCTTTAATATTCACTTGCTTCTTTTTCCCTTCTTTTCTTGAAGTACTACTATTTCTTTTCTTGTTTTTCTCTTTTAGGGCTGCAGCTGGTGACATTAATCCATCTTTCAAGTAGCTGCATTCCATTTTTTGTAGCGATTCTCGTACTTTTTCCACTGGAAAATTCAGGCAAGTTTGGGCACCTCTCATAGAAAACGCAGCTTGGTCATAAGCCATAGCAGCTTCTTCAGCAGTATCAAAAGTTCCAAGCCAAACCCTAATTCCATTTCTTGTTGAATCCCTAATTTCAGCTGCAAATTTTCCCCACGGCCGTTTTCGAACACCTATATACTTCTGGGGATTTCTTGGATTGAAGTTAACTTCTTCCTCATTTGTTTCCCTTTCTTTGGAAGAATTAGTTTCTATTGATGATTCAGCTTCAACTTTAACTTTGACTTCCTCAGCAACAATATAAACATTTGAAGTTTGTTTCTGATATTGATTCTTCAAATGTTCCATCAGTGGTGGAGATTAAAGATGTTCTTTGATATCTTTATTGTAGATATGTTAGTATAAAGTTCTGAATATGAGTGGGCCATGGATCGTTTGGTTGTGGTATTGGGCAATTAATCCTAGTAAAAATCCCTCATAATATAATACATTGTTTGGTTGGCTAAATAAGAAATGAATAATCTCTAATGTAGCACTTGGTTGGTGCGAAATATGATACTCCTTTCGCTTCATAATTAATAAGTGACATTTTAATATTTGACACATCATTTATAAAATAGTAACTCATAGAAAAAATAAGTATTTTGACGAAATTATCTTTAATTAATGAATTGGAGGGACATTATTGGATTAAATAAGTGAACAAGTGGGAAATAATTATTTGACAGGTTGGAATCCTGTGGCATCTGTATTAGATTTAGGAGTTATATTTAGGTTTTGTCCAAAAGCGAGATTAGGACAAGGATAAATTAATTTTAGCCATTTTAATTGATTATCTTGTAGTCTGTCACCAAACTCTCCACCAATAGAAATATGTATTAGACCTTAAAGGGACAAAATTTCAATAGAAGTGTCCCTAATTGTATTATGATTAATTAGTAATATATATAAACCATAATATTTATTGCTAAATAGTAGACTAAGAGGGTGTTTGGCTAAGCTTATAAGCTGGTCAAACTGGCTTATAAGCACCTTTTAGCTTATCTACGCGTTTGGTAAACACTCAAAGTGCTTATAAGCTAAAATCAGCCATAAGTCATAAGCCGGTCACCCCCAACTTATGGCTTTTCAACTTATAAGCACTTTTAGTTTGACCAACACTTTTACTAGTTTATCCTTAATAATATTTTCTAATTCACAAAATACTTTTCCCAAAATAAATTTCTTAACTTTCTCTTCATTCCATATTCGTTATTAATTCTTTTCTTTACAAAGAAATTTTTAATTTATAATCTTTTGAAAAAGATTCAAGGGTATTTTAGTCATTTTAACAAAAGAATAGCTTATCAGCATTTTTTAATCAAACACATCAACTGCTTATTATCAGTTTCAGCACTTCTATCCAAACACGTAAATGCTTATTTTAAAAATCAGTTTCAGCATTTAAAAAAACTTTTCAGCACTACAAGCTTATCAGCTATTTACAATCAGCTAATCCAAACGGGCTTTAATAATAATACAGAATATAATGAAATCTCTCTATAACAATCATCCTCTATAATAGCACTTCACTATAACGAATAATTTTTTTATGTTATATTATAATATATGTTCTCTATAATAACATTTTAGTATAACAACCAAAAAATATAGTGACAAATTATATAAATGTTTGACTGTTGTTGCCATTACAATTAGTGGTGCTAACGTAGGGCACTGAGATTACACAAATGAGCCAAATTAGTAAATACTAGCTGAAATTGTTCGAGCAAAAGTAGTCCCTAATTTATCTGTAGTAAGTGCTGGCAAATTAAAGCAAACAAATGAAGAATTGACTAAAAAATTAAAGCATTATATATACTTCCCTCGTTTGATCCTTCCTTTTTCTAATAAATCAGCAATTGTGTTCTGTTTTATGTTGAGATTAATGGTCTACAAATTGTTGAGATTAATCCTTCCTTTGGATAGTGACATAAGATTATTCTGTTTCGGGATTGTAGTGAATAAAGAGTTAAAGTCGAAGAAAATAAAAAATTAACTTTAATTTTTTTTCAAAATTGATGAAGTTAACTTCTCGAATTTTTAAAAAAGATGTATTAAGCAGATAGCAATTTCTATCCTCTTGTAAAATTCTTTGGGAATTCTTATGGTTGAAACTATCTTGTCATAGTCGTTATTGTTTTAATTTGGACTCAACTTGTCTATCAAATGAAAGGGAGGTGACTAACAAGAGTTATAGTTATAATGACATCTTTAATCAAAGGTTTTGGATTCGAATCTTTATATAAATTCACTTTTTTAGATGCTGATTTACCCCTAATATAAAAGTCCCAATGCGAAATAATTGAACCGAGTCCTAATATGAGTATTGAAACCAAAAAAATAAAAAAGACGGAGATGCCAATATGCCAAAGGTCAGCTCTTCTCCCAACCATGTCCTTAAGCTGCTTTCCTGTTTCTTATCTTCTTTTTTTAAAATTATCCAATGAGTGTTAGTTGATAAAGGATAATCCGGTTCACTAAACTTCTGCTATGCTGAGAGTTCGAGAAAGTAGAGCACCATAAGAGTTTTTGTTGACAATATAGATATTTATATAGAGAGAATATAGTAAAATACTTACCTTCTAGGAAACATGGTCCTTGACTCCTTGTAATGTCTTTTTCAAGAAACATAGAAACAAAAATAAGTGCTATAGAATACAACATTATGTTCTCAAAAGTCTTCATCTTCCATCCTTACTAGTTCTTTTAGTTTTAATTAGTTGATGTTCTATATCCGTTTTAGGGCCTGATGCATACAGTGATGTCACAATTGAAAAAAGAAAAAGAATATTGAGCAAAACATCGAATGCAAATATGTTTATGCCGCTTTATGAATATCTTATCCTAAATGCTTTTGTTTATTGGTTCACTGGCGAATTTAAAATTGAATTTTATGATTACCTACTGCAATCTAGTTAATATACAACAATAATTAGATTTATAATTAATATTTAAAAATATTAATTATAAATTTTTCTCTCTATATATATATATATAGAGTTTGAACGAAAATTATTAAATTCACATAAACACATAGGCCATATGCTAAATTAGGTCATAATCTTATTTATGAAAAGGATATCTAATAAGTATCTAATTTATGCCATATATTTCATTTAAGGAATCTACATAATTTAAATAATTCAAGTGCTGTCTTTTATCTCTCTTTCCATTCTTTTTAAATTTTTATTTGTCAAACTTTCTTTCCATTCTGTTTTATGCAATATTCAAGTAATCTGTCCTTTTCATAAATAAATCTGAAGTAAACATAATAAATATTAGCCTCACATCTGGGATTTGTCTTTTTCCGTCGGCGGATACCCCACAAGCACTTTTTACCCTTTATTAAACGTCCATTAAATAGGACAACCAACGTTAGTGAAAGAGGTAGTTTCTTGTCTTTTTGTAAAAACAAAACAATATATTATGTTGTTTTATTGCCTTCTGTAGTTGGTTAGATTCTGTCTTTTTTTTTTCTCTATATATTCTTTTTTAATTTTTTTTTGCTTTCGAGAATTCTTTCTCTTCCCCGTTTTTTTTTGTTTTTGGTCCTTATTTTCAATCATAGAAAAGCTTGGATAGGAATTGACATAAATAGTTACATAGATATATAAGTTATATCATTAATAATATCTATATTACTTAAGAAGAAGTAACTAGTTATGTGATTAATATCAAGATATATGACAGCTTGGATATGTCTGTTTCGCTCTTACCTAAAGATCTCGAGTTTTAATTAAGTTTAAAAATGTAGAATGATAGGTAGCGTTTTTTTTTATAACATGACCTATGCTACGGAAATGCAATTAGTTGAGCAAATAACTTTCGGGCAGTGGATAAAACACTGGGTGATTTTTTTTTAACAGTAATATGGAATATATTTAATCTATCTCGACAATATGATACTTAAATAAAAAACAGCAAGTAGGATAAATGATTGTCGTTATGCTGGTGAAACTTTGTAAGTTAAATTGGAAAATATACTTTATTGAAAAAATAACACTGCATAGCCACTCTCAAAATAATAGTCGAAAAATATTTATTTTTTTGTATGTTTTATACAAAAATTATACAAATTTTATACACTTTTTCAGCTATAAAATATAAATAGCTTATGGCGCGGGCTAAAAATAATAAAAGCCATTTAGGTCAGGCAACCTACATATCAAAGTATTGTTGCCAAATGCAGTCTGTTTTCGTTGTATTAAGTCAATATAGACCCATAGTAGTTTCACTAATTTCATTGACTAATAGGTATAGTAATAAAGACTTTCTGGCCTTAAGTTAAAGTGTCAAATTGACTTGACTAAGGAGAGACCTTCAGAGGTTTGGTTGGGTTAACTATAATAGTTTTTTCTTAGTCAAATGATAATGTTAGTAATACTAAATATGTATCATACCTAGGGACGCTCAATGATATTGGCAGCCTAACAAAACCTTAAGAAGAGACCTTAAATTTTATTTGTTTTTATTTGATTTTTTTTATTTTTTTTTCTATTTGTAAAAATGATGTATAGACTATCTTGTACGCATCTTGACTGTGCACTCAGCTACTTGCTAGTTCCCAACATTGAAGGTATCTGATAACTCAACTCACCAAAGCTTCAGTAATATTAATATCCATGGTTAAGATAATATTTTTATAAGTTCTCATCATTTAATTATCTCAAATTTGCTACGTATATGTTAAAATATAATCATACATTTTGAATAGTTCAAGTCTATTTTGAATTGAAAAAGTAGTATGATCCTTTCTTTACAAAAAATATCAACTCTAAAAATACCACAAGAGAGTTTATATTTATTTTTTAATTGTCATCGTGAATAACGTCATCAAATTGTTCATTTTTACATTTTGCATATTTGTTATGAAATTTAAGTATTTATCTAAATAACCTCTATCGTGTTCCAAAAAGAATGTAATATCTTTTTAATAATTATAATTTTACAGTATATGTAATTCTTAATAATAATAAAATTAGGGTCTTCAATTTGGTGGGCCTAAAGTCCCTTAGAGCCGGCATACTACATGGTTGGAACTATAATAGTAGTTTGTGTAGAAATTTATCTTTTCTCAAATGAAAAAGGAGGAAGAGGAGGAGGAGGAGGAGATAGCTCGAAAACTTTGGATTTCTTTGTGTTTGATTTTATTTATTTATTTATAATTAGCATTATTTACAAGTAATGGACAATAATAGATTCGGCAACTAGGAGCCCATTTGGATTGACTTAATTTAAGTAGCTTTTAAGTATCAAGTGCTTAAAAGTACTTTTTATGTGCTTGAGCTTAATTTTTAAATAAACAATTATGTGTTTGGATAAATGTGGTGGAGCTGAAAATACGCAGTTGATGTGTTTGGAAAAAATATATTCATAAGCACTTTTTCTGTTAGAATAACTTAAATGCCCTGAAACTATCAAGACTAAATCAATGCGTACTGTCTTTTCTTTCTTTCTTTTTTCATGGAGTCAAAATAAATGAATAGGTGTAGATTCTCAAATCAAGTTGATTGCTAAGCTCTATTTTCTTGAAAGTAAGAGGTATTTATACTTACCGGAAGAAACGCAGGTTATTAACTAAAATTAATTTGAACTTAATTCAAATATAAATTAATTTTTATCTCAATTAAAAGCTTCATTCTTCCCCACCCAAAGCCACCCACCACGAGAAAGGAAATAAATAACTCTACAAAGAACAAAACACTGTTCATTTTTCCTCTCAGGAATCCAAAACCAAAAGAGTCACTATAATTAATTTATCTGTTAGACAAAAAATTAGCAACCAAAGACTTGCTTAAAGAAAAACTAAAGGCACCAAGGACTTCAATTCGGCAGAGATGGAATTTGGAAGGCAGAGATTGGAAATGGCAGAGGAAAGGAGAAAAAGAAAAGATTGGGGTATTTTGGAAATTATACATAAGTATCAGGGATAGCAATGTAAAATATTTGGTCAAAGAGGGGTGGCTTTTAAGCTAAAAAAAAACTAGGATTACTAACTTATCACTTTTGACTTATTTTGGACCTTTTGGCTTAAAAATATTTGACCTTTGAGCAAATTTTATGTTTGCCAAACACGCTAAAAAATGACTTAAAAACTGGTTTGACCAGCTTAAAAGCCCATCCAAACAGACTCCAGATCTCTAGCCCACAAAAAGATCAAAGATCGCATATTTTTCCTTCAAGCTTCCGATATGTTAAATTTACTGACTCAACTAATCTTGATTTCTGCCGTAAAAAGTCAGCTGCGGGAGGTTTTAGCACCATTATCAAAGAGGGCTCCATTCTCATCGATTGATACCTCTGATTAAGAGTAACAGAACTTTTATCATTACACCACAACCTTCAGAGGCAAAGATATTCTAATTTAATGTCAACTATGGTTATGTTTTCTTCGGTGCTTTTGTAATGAATTTTGGAGACTATATCGAAATTTCTTTCAAAGGTTAGCAGTCCGAAGTTTCTTTCATATGTTAGCAGTCCTTTTCAATTTTTGTGGATGTTATAAGATTCCTGGCTATCTGGTATAATTATGAATAAGTAAACCTAAATTATTCTAATAATTGAGAATAATTACTAATTAAATATGAGTATATATAAAAGAAACTTTATTTATCTTGGTATACAGATTGTTGATGTCACTAAAATGATTACCCTCAAAATCGGATAACAATTGAATTTATACGTGGTTTTAAGGATACATGATCTTTCTTGATACAAAAATAAAAAATCAGATTAATATTGAAATAAACGATGAAAAGGTAAATGCAAAGCACACAAGTTAAACAATCTTAGCCTTGAAGGTTGATCACCTTTGAGTAAAAAATACTTTAATCGATGCCGGAACAGAATGATGAGATAATAAGAACTAGGAATACTATTATATTGCTTAAGGATGCGTGTTACAGTATTTTTAATGAATTATCAGACCCTCTTTATATAGTAAAGGAGTTCTATTCTAGATACATTTCTATAAAAGGTAAAAATCTCTTGATTTGCTGATTACCAGTTCCTTACTGATACGTACCGAGATTCTCGCCGCAATATCTGTCCGGTCACGGATATTTCGATCTTCTGTTAGTTATCCTCGAGCTCGTTCGAGGCTAAGGTCGACACCGGATTCAATTTTCCTCGAAGGCAGGTTTTCCGACTTCGGGTTCTAGCTAGGTGAAACTCGAGGTCGATCTTTAATCCGTGGTCGCCATGTTCCAATCCTAATCTACCAAGTTGAAGTCGAGCTCGACTTCGACCGTATACACAAACTAAAGTCAATACATTTGTTTTCCTTCTAGTTAATATTAACCCAAAATACAAAAGAGGAAGGTTAAGTTAGAACACAGAGTATTTTCTTACTTCATTAAAATCAAAGAAATGACATGCATCAAGTCAAAAGTGGTCCAAATTCTGCGTAACGTGTAGGACTTTAAAGAAATAGCATGCGTCAATTCAAAGTGGTCCAAATTTTATGCTTCTCAAAAATTGTAAGTAAGAACTGGAAAAAAGGTTTAAGTTAGTATGTGCTATCATTATAAAGAATTTTTTAAAACTATCACGTCATCCGAATAATATCTATAGGTTAACCTAGTGAAATTTATAGTCTTGAAAATAAGATAGATTACTTGTCAAAAGGGCATCGTTGTGTCCCGCATTCAGTGGCGCAGCCAAAAATCTCGTTAAGAGTGTTCAGACTTTAAACAAGTCAATAATTTTTTGTCGATGAAGAGTATACCACTTTTTTTAAATCAAAAGTATGCAACATTTTAAATCAAACTACACATATTAGCTAAACAATAAACATACGAATAATAGAGAACTACAATTTTGTAAATCAAAATTAACATTAAAAAATAACAATAGAAATTTTACTAATTAAAGTAAGCATAAAACTAAAGAAAAGAGAAAGTCAGAGAGGTTTGTAATACGTAGAGAGCTTTTGTTAGAAGAATTTTTTGTTTAAGAAATAATTTAATTTTGATTTAAAATTTACTATTTAAGATTAGTTATTTATTACAAAATTTTAAGCTTAAGATTTATTTTATTTAAAAAAATTAGATTGAAAAAGAGTAAATAGACCACACACGCGAGGGTCTCCTTTTAGTTTTAGCAAACAAAATGGGCAGATAACTCTGAACCCGTGAATAAAAATATCACTTTGAACACCTTCGACCGCTGGACTACCTGTCAAGAGTATTCAAATATAATATATAACAATATAAAGTAGAATTTGACTTATATACGCAGTATACTACTCCCCAATTCACGAAGGATCAGAGGAAGGGCCACACCCTCAAGGGATGTGATATAGACAGCTTACCCTAACACAAATATTAGTGGCCGCTTTCACGGCTCGAACATGTGACATATAGGTCACACGGAGATAAGTTTATCGTTGCTCCAAGGCTCCCATTCACAGATTACTTGTTATAGCGGAGAAAAATAGCCTAATAATGTAAAAGATTTTTATACTAACATTTCACTTTGAAAGAGTAACTATTCATAGTAAAGGCAGCATTTCACATACTTTTTGCAAGTATATTTCAGAGTGCAAAATGTCATCTTGGGTTTTGCTTCAAGAGTTGTTTTCTTCCGTCGGCGGAGCGGATACTCTCCGCGGCTTGATTTCTTAGAAATGCGATCCTACGCCTATAATTATAGAGTTCTTTGTATTTTTCATCTCGAATAAATGTCTTACTTTTCATTTGCATCCTATATTAATGTATTTCATTATTCTCGCCGTAGTCTATTCACTTCTTTGCAAAGTCATTCAAGCAGAGGCGGACCCGAATTTGAAAGCGACAAGGACACCATTATTGAATAAAAATTTGAGCAAGGGGTTGGAATCGAACAAAGACAACGGACTAAAAGTCAAGTTGTGCCCCATATTAACATATTGAATATGCATTCTTGTCTGTGATAAAAGATGTATCATTTCGACCCTCTTGAATATTCCAGTACTGTCCGGTGTTTTCCTTTTATTACTTTGAAGTATGCTCGTAATGTTTGGCCAAATATACATATATATTACCTGTAAGCATCCAATATTTGATTCCTGTGCAGTCCTATCTCTTATCCCTAGATGTCTCAAATTGGACAAGATTTAATTTTTTTAAAGATAAATTCAGATATCGACTCTACCTATGATGATACTATCTAACTTGGCCATATATAGGGACAGAATGTTCATTCTTTTTCCCAAACTAGTTTTTGGTCCTTTTATTTTTATTTATTTTTACTTAAACCACCTTGTGGTATAGCGGAGGTTTAACATTGACCCCTACCTTATGTATTGAGATCCAAAGAGTGATTATGCACAGGAGGGCACATAAAATCGAGCCTCCTCATAAACTATATTTGAGTTGGACATTCAATACAATTTTGGAAGGGGATCATTGGCGTAACCGATAAAGTTGTTGTCATGTGAGCAGGAGGTCACAATTCGAGCCGTGCAAACAGTCTCTTGCAAAAATGCAGGGTAAGACTGCGTACAGTAGACCCTTGTGGTCTGATCCTTTTCCCGGACCCCGCGCATATAACGGGAACTTAGTGTACCGGACTGCTCTTTATTCAATACAATTTTGACGCAAGTGCATGTTGTTGCGATGTGTATCATACAATATATATGATACAAACGACTCCTCTCTTTAACATTGATATGCACATAAGTGTGGAGATTAACAAAAAAACAACTTTTGTTGACCTATACATTGTTTCATATACCAAAAATTCATATCTTTTGTTTGTTTCCGAAATTTGGAAATTGAAGAGGCTAAGCTTTGGCATTAGTGTCATATAGAGTTCTACTGATGTGTGCATTCAAGGTGGTTCACAGATGAACTCTCCCTTCTTTCTTTCCAAAACAAGAAGGGAGGAAAGAAACCACCTATTGGTATGCATTATACCTATTGTAATGGCAAGTGATTGGAGAATATGTTGGGCTAAAACGGTCCAAAAGATACTCTTAGCATTGTGTGATATTGTCCGCTTTGGGTCAAGTCCGTATGGTTTTTTCAAAAGACCTCATACCATTAAGAACCTTAAAGTAGCTTATTTTTCTTTTCTACTTTCCATGTGAACTTTGTTCACATTCTCCCAACAATCTCCCCATTAAACTAAGTTGCACATGACTCATCACCATTTATGGGTTAATTTGGCGATTAACTGTGTGCCACATACGTGATCCGAGTATTTACGGTCACCGAAGGCCAAGGAGAGGCTGTGTATGAGTCTTTGAAGCTATGGGTAAAGGTAGTAAACCGGCCCATAGACGGGCAAAGGCACTAAGCCGGGTCTCCCACACCACACTCCGCCATCTCCATAGTTTTGCCGCCAAACCATTGGCTTTGATATCAGTTGTTGGGCTAAAACGGTCCAACGATACTCTTAACATGATGTGATATTGTCTGTTTTGGCTCATGTTGGTTTTCCCCAAAAGACCTCACACCATTAAGAGTATCCAACTCCTTATAAGTAACTTATTTATTTTTCACTTTACATATGGGACTTTGTTTACACACTCCACCAGAATGTTGCTATAAATGTTAACTCTGAAAGCATAGTACAAAGCCATATCTTCTAAATTAACTCTGAGACTAAATTATTTTATCATCTTCAGGGACATATGTATATACTGTAACAATTTAATTATATATGTGAACAACATAAAACAGGAAGTAAAAATAAAATCGCCATGAAGCTATAAGGGAAAGAAACAAGCATATATACTCACAAAGAATCATGAATTGTAACATTAAAATTACGAATATCACATGTTATTAGAGCTGAAAACATAATTGCTTAATTTTTTTATTTTTATTTTTAAATCTATAGCTAGGAATGAGAATGTAAAGGAGTTGGGGCTTTTATTTTGATTCAATATCCATGTAGGCAGCTGCATACATAACTTCACTTCCACTTGATACCTATCTTAATGATAAACGCCTCATCCCGCCGTGACCATTTTGTGAAAGAAAAGATACAGAAATTAGAGGGGCTGCAAAAGAATTGGATACTAATTGGTAATGGGAAATCTCACTTGCTTGCAGATATTAGGGTTTCAAAGAAGAGATGATGAATGGGGGATCTTGTATTGAAAAACATTGAATAGAAAAAGAAGTATGGGAAACAAGATAACTGTAGAAGTATAGGATTATCAAGAAGAAAAGAAATAGAGAAAAAAGAGATTTGAACTTTATTAAGAAGTAGAACACTCAGATAAGAGCTCATCTAATAGATCTGATCCTAAATCTTCAAAAACAAACACATTCTCTTCCTTGGTTTGTTTTCTTTTACCTTTACTATGTCTCTTCTTGTGTTTCTCCTTTATAACTTCAACTGGGGTTGAACCATCTTTGCTACTACACTTGAATTCTCGTAACGATTCTTGAACTCTTTCCACTGGAAAATTCAGGCAAGTTTGGGCACCTCTCATAGAAAACGCAGCTTGGTCATAAGCCATAGCAGCTTCTTCAGCAGTATCAAAAGTTCCAAGCCAAACCCTAATTCCATTTCTTGTTGAATCCCTAATTTCAGCTGCATATTTTCTCCATGGCCGTTTTCGAACTCCAATGTAGTGCTTTTCCTCTTTATTGGGAAGCTTTTGAACTTTTTCACTCTTGATTTCTTCGGAAAAATCATTTTCTAAAGATGATTTCTCCGAAGAAATCATTTTTTGTTCCTCAACATTGACAGTGTTGAGGAACAATGGTGGCCAATCACTGTCAACTGAAAGCTCAGAACATGAAGAACTATTCATAATTGAGAGCTTCCCTTTTTCTTAGATTGGAAATATATATTATTGCATACCTAAACCTTAAAAGGGTTAGAGTATGTGGAAATTAAAATTATTATTATGATTTTAAAAGCAATAGATATGTCGTGGGAGACAGGTTTTAGTTGTGAGATTAATTAGATTTAGTTATTTGACATGTTCCTAGATTCTTTTAATCATTCAGCAGTTTACATCAAACAATATATACTAACTCTAATTAATCATTTAATCATATTCTCACTTTATTTTATGACTCTTATAGTTGAATGGATGTTTTATTGTAATAAAACACAATACGCGAGTAAGTATTTTGTGTGCCACTAATTTTTGAAAAAAAACTTACTCAGCAGCTTTCTTATTGTTCTTGCTGAAAATTAAAGGTGACTAATTAATTTGGTAAATATTTAAGGCATAATCGGGGTGTGCCGAATCTAAAAACGTTAAGTAGATCATCTTTGCATCACAATATGTGAAAGAATTGAGATTAGAAATAGTTTGATTTCCTTAGTAATAATAGATTAAACTGTTAAACGTTTGACTGTTTGAACGTTGGAATTGAAATATATAAATCACCAGACGAAATGAACCATCATCTCAGTCACATTCGACAGGTTAAAATTGCTTTAATTAATACTAAAAAAGAAAACACACCTTCTTTAATATGCATGACATTGCAATTAGAGTAAAAGATGAACGACCAAAACTGTGAAAAAAATCACAATTGCAACAATAACGCTTAGCTTGAAGCTGATCAACTACTTCGTTTTTTAAAATTAAGTAACTAATTATGAAGCGAAACGATGAGTACAAATTTATACAGTCAAAAAGAAGTTTTTGCTTGCTTGCTTTATATAAGCAGAGTGTGGATCCAAGATTTAAAGTTTATGAATTCTACAATGACCTCAAGTTAATAAATAACAATAATTGGATTTATAGCCAAATATTTATAGACATATAGTTGATTTCTTAATATATATACATAGTATAAACAAAAACTATTGGGTTCACATGAACCCAAAGACGACATCTAAGTATCAAATTTTTATAAGGGACTGTTGGCAAAATTGGAATTATAATTATTTAATTTCTCTTAAATATAAAAAAAATAGTATTTGAAGTTGAAGCTGGAAAAGGATATTTGGAAATTGTTATGTTTGGACATAAAAACATAGTTGAAATTTTATGAGTGAAAACTTCTAAAACTTTGTTTTTAAATTTAAATTCTCTATATTTCAAGACTGAAATAATGAAAAATAAAATATGGAACAATTTGATAATTTTTTTTTTTGAAATAATCTTTAAATATTGTTTTAAATGTTTGAAATCTTATTAAGAGGGGGGTTCAACAATATTCGAGGCCTAAAGCGCGCGCGCGCGCGCACACACACACACACACACACACATATATATATATATATATATATATATATATATATATATATAATGAGCATCGTTGTTAAAAGAAATTAAACAAGTGAGAATTTGAAATGAAAAAAATGAAAACTTGGTTTTATAAAGTACAAAAAAAGTGAATGAATTTAACGTTGATTGCATCACAATTGAAATGAAAGAACCCAGAAAACATACTTCCTCCGTTCTAATTTATATGACTCTTTTTAAATTTTTAGTTAGCCCTCTTTCTATATTTGGTAATAATTCAAATTTAGATTTTCCTTTTTACCCTTAATGATATCATTTCTAGCCACGAAAGTTTCTATGATTTATTTTAGATCACATATTTCAAAAGTCTTCCTTTATGTCATAAACTCCATGTCCAATCAAACACTTTCATATAAATTTCGACGGAGAGAGTGTAATTTATGTGAGAAAAATAAATGATAAGTTAGATTATTAGATCTAGTTACATGACTAACTAATGAATAGAGAAATATAATTCAGTAAAAACGTTAAATAAGATTGACAAAAAATTATTTTGATTATATTAATTAGAGGAAGAAATCGAGTTATTAAAAAATAATATGACAATAAAGAAATAAATTTATCAATAATAAGAAATAATTATATAAATAATATACTATTATATATATAGAAATAGTAATTTTGGGGCCCTTAAATTTTTGGGGCCTTAAGCAATTTTGGGATCCTTAAATTCATGGGGCCTAAAGCAAGTGCTTTCATGTGTGGGCCCCTAATTCATACGTGTCATTTAATAAGTAGTTTCATAATTGAGTATTTAAAATTGGTACAAGGAGTAATATTTATGAGTATTTGAAAACTTCTAGCTACCTGTGTCATACTATTGGTCTCGAAATATCCTGAATTTGTCTTTTCCGTCGGCTGATGACGCACTTGGATCATTTAATGAGAAAATCAAAAGAAAACAGTTCTTCTGTTAATTAATTTCATCTTCTTTTTTAACGGGTGCGCTCTTTTCTCGAATCATATGTTAACATAAAATATTTTGTGCATCGAAATACTTTTTTAAGTCTAACAGGGCATAGGAAAGTGTTATGTTTCTTCTCGTATGTTTTCAACATTTTGGGTTTATTTTTTATGCGATATATTTACTTTCCGAAAGACCAAATTTCGCTGAGATCAGTTTTCACTTGTAATAATCTACTTTAAAACTTTGTTTATCGCTTTCATTAATATATGCATCATTTCAGCGAAATAATAAAATAAAGTCATAGGTTGGGCAAGTAATGTATGTAGCTATCAGAATAAAAATAATTCGAATAAATTAGTTGGTGTACAAGAAACAGAGACTTTTGAAATTTTTGGTTTAAAACAAGTCTTAAATATTATAATAAAATAAGAACTTTAAAGTTATAATTGTTTTTAAATATCGACATGTAATTATATTTTTTTGAGACAGATTAAAAAATAAAGTATGACACATAAATTAGGACAGAGAGAATAGTATAGCTGAATAAGCATATGTGCATATCATGATCTAATTCTCAATGTTACAAATTCCATTCGTTTCAGAATTTTCAGCAACAAGCTAAAATATGAAATGAACGAACACACTAAGCATTATATTACTTATAATTGTTCCTTTTTGTTTTTCCTGTAAACCTCAATACCAAGAAGCACAGAAAGGGTATTAAATCAAAGCGAGAATTGAAAATCAGAAAGGATATTTCACTTTTCTCCAATATTGTTCAGCCATATATAATGACTTGGAATTTGGAAAAAGGGAAGAGAAAGAAGTGAGAGTAACAAAAACCAAAAGTGCTTGTCTTACTTGTAGTCACGCCATAGGAATTTCCTTTTGGTTCAATCATTTGGTGTACGGAACTATTCAGACTAATTCTGATACGTATTGCATAAGATTCATTAAGGGAGGAAACACTCCATACAAAGAGTGTGTTGTATTTTTAAGGCTCGATCTTGATTTGATTAACTTTGGAGGTATCTCATTCACCCTACAGCCACACTAACACACCCTTAGTGGTGTCATAGATTTCTTGAACATATACGTGGTGTTAGCCCAAGTAAAGAATAGTTTTAAAAATTGACAAAGGAACTCAGGGATGAACCAGGTCTATCACTGGTAGGCATACACACAGGTAGATTCAAAGCACGTGAGATGCACATGCAGGAGATAAACGAAAGCTGGCATAATAATAGATATCTCCTGATCGAAAAGATTGCATAATTGATAACGAGAAGGACTCCTTACTCAACGAGAGCATTATCCAAGATAAGGAAGGAGTTAGGAGTTGAGATTAACTAGAACTCTTCCACCAAGGAAGAGTAGCATTAGAACTCTAGTTATTTTCTACTCTACTAACTCTATAAATCGCAGGATGTTCTCATTCTACAGGTGACACACAAAAGCAGAAGTTAAACGTGAATTGAGAGCAAAATAGCAAGGCATTTTGCAAGCAGTTCGTGTGTGATTCAAGTATGCGAACCTGAAGATACATGAACCAGATAGAAGAACCAGCTCCAAGTGTCTGTCTTTTATTCTAGTTCAATGGTAGTAGGTATTTTCATATTGTACCTTTCAACTTTATCTAGAGGCAATTGTAATAGGTACTCAGAGTATTCAAGTTAGAGTTAACTTGAAGTTGTCGCAGCAGTTAGAGGTTGGTTGCCACAACGAGATTAGAGTTAATCCTAGGTTTACAAAAGTATTTTGTAAATGTAATTTTTGGCTCAGTGATTTAGTGGAGAGTTTGGAAAAATTCTACTGGGAAGTAGGTCGTGATTTTTTTTACCTTTTGAGTCAGGTATTTTCCATGTAAAATACTTGTATTTTTTAATTTCTGCATTTATTATTCCGCAACAGTAGTATAAGAAACACATAGTAGAATCAGGTCCTTCTATAATCTGTGCACGCGAAAAATTAGATACCACACAAATCATCCCCCCCTCCCCCCTTGTGTAGTATTGAAGTTAAAACATCAATTGGTATCAGAGCAGGTTATCCTTGAAGAGGCTAACACCTTAGGAGAAGATCAAGATGAGTGCACCACCTGAAAACTGGGAAGGGCAATCCACTGCTCGGCCACCACTCTTCAACGGCCAGTATTACTCTTGGTGGAAAAACAGGATGAGAGATCACATCATAGGAGAAGACTATGAACTATGGGACATTGTCACAGATGGTCCACTGGCTACCATGAAGATAAATACCGAAGGTGAAGAGGTGCCAAAAATAAAAGCTGACTGCACTGCTGACGACTTGAGGAAATGGGAGAAGAATGCTAAAGCCAAGAAATGGCTTGTTTGTGGACTCGGTCCAGATGAGTACAACACAATTCAAAGTTGTACTACTGCTAAGAAAATTTGGGACACTCTGTAAGTGGCTCATGAAGGAACACCTCAGGTGAAGAGGTCCAGAGGAACTTTACTATATTCTCAATATAAGAATTTCACTATGAAGGAAGGGAAAACCACCCAAGAGATGTATACAAGGTTCACCATACTAACAAATGAACTTAAGTCTCTTAGAATGATTATTCTTGAAGAAGACAAAGTTGAGAAGATTTTGACAAGGGTTCTGCCAGTCTCATGGGAGAGCAAAATCACTGCTATTCAGGAATCAAAGAACATTGCCCCTCTTAGGTTGGATGAGCTAATTGGAAATCTCACTGCTTATAAACTTAGAAGGCAAACCATGAAGATGGATGTACCCAAGGAAAGAAGCCTGGCACTCAGAATCACTGAAGGTTCTGATCTAGAGGAAGATGAAATGGCTATGATCACAAAAGACTTCAAGAAGTACCTGATGAGAGGAAAGGGTTCTTCGAGAAGTGAAGGCTACAGCAAACCAAGTGTTACTGAAAAACAGACCAATGAGGACTGCTAAAAGTGTGAGAAAACTGATCACCACATCAAAAACTGCCCTCAATGGAAAATTGAATGGAAGAAGGAAAGAGCTGAACGAAGAAACAGAAAGAAGGAACAGGTTCATCCCAAGAAGAACAAAGGATCAACAAAAGCTATGGTTGCTGCTTGGGGAGAAAGCTCAGATGAGGACTCAGATGACGAAGATGAAGATGAACAAGCACTTATGGCAATTGGAGAATCCGATGAGGAATCTGAAGTAAGTATAATCCATCTAAAAGACAAGATTAAGTTTTTGTCTAAAGAAAGGCTATCTGGGTTACTTCTAGATTTCATTGATGAATCTGAGGATATAAACAATGAAAAGAAACAGTTGTCTAAGGAATGTGTGATTTTGAAAGCAAAGTGTAAGAACCTGGAACTTAGGGTTAGTTAGACAATAAGTGAAAATACTGCATTAAAGAACCAGGTTCATGCATTTGAATCAAATGTCCTAGAACTTAGATCTGAAAACCTAAAACTGAAATTAGGAACAAGTAAGAAGACAGCTGATTGCACACAACTCACTCTAGAAGAAAATGTGGGTAAACTAAAAGATGAGTTGTATAAGAAAGATGAGCAGGTAAGAATTTTGACAGAGGATCTAGGCAAGGTCAAGCATGAACTAGACAGAACTTGTGAATGGAACAGGTCCTCCGATGCACTGTCATGGCTACAAGAATATCACAATAGCAATAGAAGAGGAATTGGTTTTGGGAATCTGCCACCTAAATGGGATCCCAAAAGCAAGTATCTCACACTTCCCGAGAACAAAATTTGCACACTTTGGTAAGACTGGTCACTATAAAAGTGAATGCACTGCAAAAGAAAAGGCTAGTCAAAAGAATAAAAAGTTTATTCAAGGGAAAAATAGGCTGCCAGGTTGGGCTAAAAAAAATTTGATTCATCTTTTTGCCTATAGAAAGGGACCCAAACTAGTTTGGGTTCCTAATACTAACTCCTGATTTCCTTTTGCAGGTCCAAGTGAAGGGGAGCAGCTAAATATAGTACATGGAAAGTGGCTGCTCAAAGCACATGTCAGGAAGTAAGAACCAGTTCCTTTCACTTGAGGACCTCAAAGGAGGTAATGTATCCTTTGGAAATGGGAAGAAAGGTGAGATCACTGGGGTTGGTAAGGTAGGTAAGACTGTCTCTCACTCGATTGAGAATGTCTATTTGATAGACGGCCTAAAATACAGTCTAATTAGTGTATCATAACTGTGTGATAGAGGTAACTTGGTAGCATTCACCTCTACTAAATACTTTGTGATTAATCTTACAACTGACAAGATTGTTTTGCAGGGAAAAAGAGTGAACCATTACATAATAAAGCCAAAAGGTCCTGCTGCAGGCGGGTAACCCCGATCCATAAAATAGTTGTTACAACCCAAATTCGCATACCATAGATCACGCCGTAAGTTAGTCGACGTAAATCCAAGAAGAGATTATCTTTGAGATGATAAGAAGTTAATCCTATTGGTCTTAAATGATACAAGGGTGTATAAGAGTGGTTAACAAGTATTAGAAGTTAAACGAATCAAGGATGTTGTAACCCGTATTTTCGGGTAACACTAGAGGTGATTAACTATCCCAAGAGGTCTTGTTTTAATGTATTTGAATCATATAATATCCGTATCATAAGTCTTGAAGTCAAGCGAGTTATGAAACAAAAGTCGATAAAAGTTGTCGCAACTTAGGTTTATAATTTTACTTAAACTTTAGGTCAAATGTTACTGCATTTTACTCCCAATGTGCTTGAAATTATGGGGTGATCTACCTATCAAATTGAAGATCTATGAGTCTAGTTTCCAACGCATTAAACCGTTCATCAATACGATCTCGGAATAGAGAGATATTCGCGTTTTCGCGAGAGTGCGCCAAGCTGCTCTCTATGGGGCCCACAAAGGCGGTTTAAGACATATGGACATATATAAGATACCTCAACCCCGTTTTAAGTCATTATTTTTCAGTATATTCAGACCTTATAACCCTAAAAATAGTCTCTCAAGGTTCTCTCATGATCCAAGACCCTAACAAAGGGCAAACAATACAAATCAAATGTCGGGAATCCCGTGGCGCTAGTAAGTTTCTTGTTCTTCTTGTTGTTGCTAATTTTTGTGTTGTTCCAGCTCATGTGGGAGGTTGTTTTAAGTTTTTTATGTTCTGTAAATACACCTTCAAGTTTTTAATATCAACCCTAGGTGATTTCAAGTCTTCTAATGTAATTCTAGTGCCGAAAAACCCGAATTAATTGCTAGTTTCGCTTCCTTGTTCTTGTGGCAGAATTGAAGGGATATTTCGTGGAAAATTAAGGTCAAATTGGAGTTGTTCTTTCTGCTTAAAGGTAAGGAACCTCTTACTCTATATATATATTTAAGATTATCCAAGTTGCAGCTAAGTCGTTGAAGCTAGAACTTGTAAAATATATATCGAAAGGCTTGGTAGTAATGTTGTTGGTTGGTGGACTATTTTAGAGGCTCAATATGATTATTAATGATGTTGTTTGGGATGTTTGGTGATTGTATTGACTTGTGGGAAGTCATATAAATAGGGGAGGTGTTGTCCGTTTCATCGTAAAATAGGTTGCGGTCGATACATAATAGTTACGACGCTTAAACGATAATGATAGTGTCATTTGTCTTATTGTAGACTAAGGAGTCGTGACATTTGCATAGCTTGAGGTTGGGAAGTATATACAAGGTATGTGAGGCTATCCCCTTCATTCTTTTGCACGACTCCGATTGTACATAATATAATGAACGAGCTCCCAAAGATACTCTACTCTTAGAAGCTAGCAGTACTTACATTGCTGCCCTTCTTATGAAACGATTGATATTGATGTTACTTCTCTTATTCTTATATTATCAATGTTGTTGGTAGTTCCTGATTCTTATAAGATTCTTGATGAAGAGTTAATCCTAATAACGTGTACGAAGGATACCGACCTTACGTCACTCCAAAAGGTTCAAAATATGATTCCAATGAGTCCAGCATGCATCATATATATGTATCTATTTTACTCTACCGAGCCGCGCTATAGTCGGCCGGGTATAGCACCTATTGTGCAACCACTGATCAGTTGGGTTTTACCGAGCTCCACGTGGCCGGGTACGATTATACCGAGCCCTATGATGGCCGGGTACGTTTTACCGAGTCTATTACGGCCGGGTACGATATGATGATGGTGATGCCCACAAAGGCGTATGTTTTAAAAGTTTATGTATATATATGTATGTATCATGTATTTCATGTCAGTAGCTCTCAGAGGTACCCAGATGTCACAGGTTGTATATTCCCTATCACTGTTTACATTATTGTTCTTACTTATGCTTTCCTGCCTTACATACTCAGTACTTTATTCGTACTGACGTCCTTTTTATTTGTGAACGCTGCATGTCGTGCTGCAGGTCCTGATAGACAGGTAGACGTAGCTCCCCCACCACAGTAGGCTGTCCAGTTCAGCGGTTATTGGCGAGATTCCTTCTCCGAATTTGCCGTGGTCTTGGTATGCATTTTTGTTATAGACATTATGGGTATGTCGGGGCCCTGTTCCGGTAATGTTATAGCACTTATGTTCCTTTAGAGGCTCATAGACAGGTGTCGACTCATGTATGGTTTAGAATGCCTTGTCGGCTGATTTTTGTTGTATAGTCTTTCATGGCAGCATGGTAGCTCGTACCTTATATATATAGTTTCTTGACAGTCTTGTCGTCCCATGTTATGTATGTTCATGACATTATCTTTCATTGTTGGATGTTCATGATCCATGTCTACTATTTATATTGATCTTGTCGGCCCTTAAAGATAATAAGGAAGGTTAGATAAAATGTACGTTGGTGCTCGGCAAGTATGGCCCGGGTGCTAGTCATGACCCTCCAGTTGGGTCGAAAGTGTGTTGGACAATGATCCCCTCATTTGGCACAAGAGACTTGGACATGTAAGTCTGAGTCAACTCAATAAATTAGTCTCCAAGGACTTGGTGATAGGACTGCCTAATATCAAGTTCAAGGAAGACAAAGTTTGTGAGTCTTGTGCAAGGGGGAAGCAAGTAGGATCCTCCTTTAAATGCAAGAAAGTTGTAAGTACCACCAGAACGATGGAACTGGTCCATATGGATCTCTGTGGTCCAATGAGAACATTAAGCAGAGGTGGTAAAAGATACGTGATGGTGCTTGTTGATAATTACTCTAGGTTTACTTGGACATTATTTTTAACATCTAAAGATGAAGCATTTGTCATGTTCACTTCTTTTGTTAGAAAAACTTAGAAACAACTAGGTAATAAACTTGCATCAATTAGGTCTGATCATGGCACTGAATTTAAAAATGCTAAATTTATTGAATTTTGTGATGAGCATGGTATAGATCATAATTTTTCTGCTGCTAGGACTCCACAACCAAATGGAGTAGTTGAAAGAAAGAATAGGACACTTGAAGATATGGTTAGGACTATGCTTCTTTCTAGTAAACTGTCCCATAGCTTCTGGGCAGAAGTTGTAAATGTTGCATGCTACATCATAAATAGGTGCATGACTAGACCTCTTGTAGAGAAGACTCCCTATGAGTTACTTAAAGGGAGAAAACCAAATATATCCCATCTTAGGGCATTTGGATGCAAGTGCTTTGTGCACAATAATGATAAAGACTCCCTCTGTAAGTTTGATCCCAGAAGTGATGAGGGAGTATTCTTGGAATATTGTTCACATAGCAAAGCTTATAAAGTCTATAACAAAAGAACTATGTTTGTTGAAGAAAGTGTTCATGTAGTTTTTGATGAAACTAACATTCTTTCTGAGAGACAGGAATATGATGATAAAGCAATTGGGCTGGTAAGAAACTTAAATGAAACTACTGCCCAGACAGAAACTGCACTGGAAGAAGGAACAGGTGATGGAACAGGTTCTTCCACCCAGAGCAACATGACAGGAGGAACAGAACAAAGAGGAAATGATTCCCAAACCTCAATGGAACATGTCCATAAATTTGTTCCACAACAACAAAACACTGAAGGAACATTAAGGGGAAACCAGTTGGTTGTGAAACCTTACAAGCATCAAAGTTCTCATCCCATTGAGAGCATAATTACTGATCCAACCTCTGGAATCAAAACCAGATCTTCATTAAAGAATCTTTGTGCTTTTGATTCTTTCTTATCTCTTATTGAACCTAAAAATGTTGTTGAGGCTCTGCAGGATGCAGACTGGGTAAATGCAATGCAAGATGAACTTAACCAATTTGAAAGGATTCAAGTTTGGCATCTGGTACCAAGACCTTTGGACATATTAGTAATTGGCACAAAATGGGTCTTCAGAAACAAACTTGATAAAGATGGAACAGTTACAAGGAACAAGGCAAGATTGGTGGTTCAAGGATATAGCCAAGAGGAGGGCATAGACTACGATGAAACCTTTGCTCCAGTTGCAAGGTTGGAAGCAATAAGACTCCTTATAGCCTTTGCTGCTTACATGGAATTCACCCTCCACCAGATGGATGTCAAGAGTGCATTCCTTAATAGCTATCTAAAGGAAGAAGTGTTTGTCAAACAACCTCCGGGATTTGAAATCAAGAAGAGTCCTGATCATGTGTACAAACTTGACAAAGGGCTCAAGCAGGCGCCAAGAGCATGGTATGAAAGATTATCAAAGTTTTTGCTTGAGCATGACTACAAGAGAGGTAAAATTGACAATACTTTGTTCTTGAAAGAAAAAGGTAAAAGATCTCTTGGTAGTTCAAATATATGTTGATGATATAATCTTTGGAGTAACTACTGATAAGTTAAGTAAAGAGTTTGCTAAACTAATGGGGAGTGAATTTGAAATGAGCATGATGGGTGAGCTTAATTTCTTTTTAGACTTACAAATTAAACAAAATTCAAATGAAACTATGATTCATCAGCAGAAGTATGTCAAAGAGTTGCTTAATAGGTTTAAAATGGAAGATTCCAAAGAAATTGACACTCCTATTGCAACAACTACAAAGTTGGATATAGATGAACCTGGTTCATCTGTTGATCAGAAGTTGTATAGGGGAATGATTGGCTCATTGTTGTATCTCACTGCTAGTAGACCTGACATTGTTTTCAGTGTAGGCCTTTGTTCAAGATTTCAGGCAAATCTAAAGGAGTCCCACTTGACTGTTGTCAAGAGAATTTTGAGATATCTAAAAGGCACCACTGATCTCTGTCTATGGTATCCAAAAGGTAGTAATTTCAATATTGTGGGATATGCTGATGCTGATTATATAGGTTTTCTTGTGGATAGAAATAGAACCTCAGGTATGACACACTTTCTTGGCTCATGTCTTGTGTCTTGGGCCACCAAAAAGCAAAATTCAGTGGCCTTATCTACTGCTGAAGCTGAGTATGTTGCTGTTGCTTCATGTTGTGCTCAATTGTTGGGGATCAAACAGCAATTAATGGACTTTGAAATTGATGTTGGTTGTATCCCTATTTTTGTGATAACACTAGTGCAATTAGTATGACCAAGAACTCGGTTCATCACAAGAGAACTAAGCACATAGATGTTAGGCATCATTTTTTGAGGGATAACTATGAAAAAGGGTTGATCACTGTGAAATTTTATGCTGCTGATAAGCAAATAGCTGACATCTTCACAAAAGCCCTAAGTAGAGATCATTTTGAAAGGAACATTTTAGAATTAAGGATGATTAAGATCACCTAAAAGGATCAGTTCAGAATTCACAACGAAAAAAATTGAATTTTTTTTTTTTTAAAAAAAATGTTGGTTTTGGTTAGAAAATTTGAAAATGTGTATATAATTAGATTAATTTTTGCTCAGACTCATACTTTCAATAGTATACTCTTGTGCCGTGTATTAAAATAACTCATTAATCTCTAATGATATTTTCTCTATTTTGGCAAATTTAGACTTACACAAGAGTATTCTCAGTGAAGAACCTGGTTTATCAAGATAACACAGTATGTTTTCTACACTCTGCATAATTTGAAATAATAATATTTGGATCATGAGCAGAGTCCTACTTAATTCCAAACTCCTTTTAGACTTATCCGTTACAAGTGAATCAGTTCAAAAGAGTCCCAACCGAATTGAAGTACCTAGATTCTAGGGATACACTCCAAAGTCTATTCAAAACTGAAATTCAGTTTGATTAGACTTCCACACCCACTATCATTCCTTCCACCACCCCAACCTCTAAGAAAAGAGTAAAGATATTTGCTCGCAAGGTTGTTGCGGGGAGAGAACAAATTTGGAGAATAGGTTTGTACTAGTAGGGTCTAAAGCAAGTGTTGAAACTACAGAGTCTGGAGGAATTGGTGGTAAAAATGAAAAAGAAAAAGAAAAAGAGAGCAAGGGTGTTCGAAGTGCTGTGAGGGGAAAGGGTAAAAGAGTGGTTGATTTTTTACCCACTCTTGTGAGTTTAACCAAAGACACAGGTGCAATGGTTATTTGGGGAGAAAAATCTACTGGAGTAGAGGAGAGTGTAAAGAAAACAAGGGGAAGTGGGTCTGGCGAAGCTGCTGAAGGGCTGGTTCAACTTGGAAAAAATATAGATGAACCTGTTTCATTTGAACATGAAACCCTCGCAGACCTACTGAAGAGAGTGACTGAAAGTTATAATCCAAAGAAGAAAGGGAGGTTGGTACAAGCAAAGATTATTTTGGGAAAAATACGCTACCTGCTTGTGACTATGAAGTCCATGTCACTCCTAAAGAACCTGGTTCATCTAAGAAGGTGCCAGTGAATAGCAAGGTGCGAGGCTTGGTACAAGAAAGTGGGGCTAAGGATGCTGAGATTGAGAGGCTAAAGAAAAGGTTGACTGAGGTAGATTCTGAGAGAGATGCTCTCAGAACTGAACTAGCAAGGGAAAAGGAGAAGAATGGTGGAATTCTTCAAGACATGCTGAAACTTCTCCAAGCCAAAAACCAAGCCCCCAATTCTTCCAAGCCTTAAACTTCTAGCCCAGTGTAGACCTTTCAGTGACCTAGTTTGGGATGTTTTTTGTTTGCTCATGTTTTCAGTATTTTTATTTCTTTTTATTCTTTGTGGAAGAATCGTATCAATCATCAATGAAATTCACTGTTTTTGCTCTAACTGTTTGTTTATATTTCTTTGATGGTTAAAATTCTTAGCTTGATCTATGATAATTAATCCATGATTGCATTTAAAGTAGCTCCAGTGGCCATGAGTAAGTTTTAAAATCTGGTTATCTCACATTTTTTAGGCAACTTTTCGATGATGCTAAAAGGGGGAAAAAAGTTGTGCTTTACACTTTGAACAATGATGTTTACAAAGGAACTCAGGGATGAACCAGGTCCATCACTGGTAGGCATAGACACGGGCAGATTCAAAGCACGTGAGATGCACATGCAGGAGATAAACGAAATCTGGCATAATAATAAATATCTCCTGAGAAAGATTGCATAATTGATAAGGAGAAGGACTCCTTACTCAACAAGAACATTATCCAAGATAAGGAAGGAGTTAGGAGTTGAGATTAACTAGAACTCTTCCACCAAGGAAGAGTAGCATTAGAACTCTAGTTATTTTCTACTCTATTAACTCTATAAATCGCATGATGTTCTCATTCTACAGGTGACGCACAAAAGCATAAGTTAAACGTGAATTGAGAGCAAAATAGCAAGGCATTTTGCAAGCAGTTCGTGTGTGATTCAAGTGTGTGAACCTGAAGCTACATGAACCAGATAGAAGAACCAGCTCCAAGTGTCTGTCTTTTATTCTAGTTCAATTGTAGTAGGTATTTTCATATTGTACTTTTCAGCTTTATCTAGAGACAGTTGTAATAGGTACTCAGAGTATTCAAGTTAGAGTTAACTTGAAGTTGTCGCAGCAGTTAGAGGCTGGTTGCCACGACGAGATTATAGTTAATCCTAGGTTTACAAAAGTATTTTGTAAATGCAGTTTTTGGCTCTGTGATTTAGTGGAGAGTTTGGAAAAATCCTACTGGAAAGTAGGTCGTGGTTTTTTCACCTTTTGAGCGAGGTGTTTTCCACGTAAAATACTTGTGTTCTTTAATTTCTGCATTTATTATTCCGCAATAGTAGTATAAGGAACACATAGAAAGATCAGGTCCTATAATCTATGCACGCGATAAATTGGACACCACACAAATAACCTTTCTTGTGTGGTATTGAAGTTAAAACATCACGTGGCTATAAGAAAAGGATATAATCACACTATTTATATTGTTTTATTTGGAGACATGACTTCACTTTGGAATCCAAATTACTACGGGTAACAAGAAAAAAAGAGGAATAAGATGTGTGTGTGTGTGTGTGTGTGTGTGTGTGTGTGTATATATATATATATATATATATATATATATATATATATATATATATATATATATATATATATATAGGTAATTTTAATTCATTTCTAGTTTTTGAAGGGTCTTCAGCTCAAGTTTTGATTTGCTGGTTTATGAATTTTTCTTGGAAAATATGAATGCGCTGCGCCTAACTATTGAACTTCACTTGGAAAAGGTATTTTCTTCTATTTAAAATTACATTGACAATATTAATAATTTTTACTCTATCGATCTAATAACTCTCTTTAATTTACTGCATAAAAAAAAAGTACTGATGGCCACAAGTTACATATTAGATCTATTCCCGTGACATACAAATTTTTTGCTCTATACCAAGTTCTTTTTCGTATATTACTATTTGGTTATGCATTAGACTGATTTTTCAAAATTTTTTTGAAGGTGAGCTTTTTCAAATATATTTTTTTAAGTTAAATGTATGTCCAAATACAAATTCAATATGATTATGTGCTCGTTGTAGTCGTTAACCATTTCCTCTCTGCCCAAACTATTCTTTCGATAATAGCCCCAAGTGATTTTATATGCCACACCCGAATTCAATAAATAAATAAATTTCTTCATGATTTGGTCACCACGCACCAGGGGTGCGTTAGCTTTACAACAAAATGCATAATCTCACCAAATAATTTCATCCACCACGGGAGAGAAATTTTTTATTATAAAAAAAACAAAAAAAATACACTTACATGAAACTGTCCTAGATATACTGGAATCATCTTTCGATTCCCTTTTAAAGAGAAATATAAAAAAAAATTAACTTAAATAGCCACACACGCAACTGCATTAATAATAATCGGCAGACATGTAATGTATGTATCATTCATGCTGTGTATAATTAATCTATAATCAATATACCGGCTAGAAAAAGTAAATAATAAATTCGGCCGATTATTTGTATAAAAATCCCAGAGTTAGGAAAAAGCTCAATCACGTATGTTCAAAGGGCTGATTATTGGGAATAGATGCTTTTGGCAGAGAGAGTATTGTACTCGAAATGAAACTTTTCGATGCGAATTTAGATTAGTCGGCCACAAAACGAATAGCGGCACGATGTGAGGAAAAAAAAAAAAAGACTAATCACTTTAGTTTCTACTATATGAAATTCCTAAGAAATCTAGCTTATGTGCACTAGTTGGAATTGAAAAGTTTACAGGAACAATCGATCATACATCATTTGCTTAAGTTCCTATAAAATTTAATCTAGAATCTGATTTGGTTCAAAGTTGGATACTCATTGTTTTTTAAGGGAACTTTGGAGCAATGATAAAGTTGTTTCCGTGTGACCTATAAGTTACGATTTCGAGTAGTGGAATCAGTCACTAATGTTTTGCATTAGCGTAGGGTATCTATATCACACCTTTAAGATGTGACCCTTTCTCAAACTCTACGTGAATACGGAATACTTTATGCACCAAACTGTCCTTTTATACTCACTATTTTTAGGTCAACACGGTTGATAACATTTTTCTGATTTGTACAACAGTCACATGGACATGACCAGACCAACCATAGAAATGTCAAACAAGCTTAGTGAGTCATATATGATGAGGATATTCGAATATTGTTTGATAGTAACACCGGCTTTGTTTCGAAAAATTAATGATGTGGGGGATGTTAATAAAATACTTTTTAATTTTATTTTTATAATTTATTTAAATTAAATAAAAAACTTAGTTTTTATTTTCAATAATAAATATTTATGATTATTTAACTACTTATATAACATTAAATATTAAGCAATTCTCTTCATGTCCGTATTCATAATTTAACACTTAAAAATATTTTTTGAAAAGTTTGGCCAAACACAAATTATTGTTCAAAAGTACTTTTCAAATTGATTAGCTAAACACAAACTACTTTTATCCAAAAGTATTTTTTTAAAAAGTACTTTTAAAAAATAAAAATATTTCTCAAAATAAGCCGATCTTCAAGCTTAGTCACAAGAGTTTAGTAAAAAGATGTCCTGGTGGATCACTAGAAGGTTTTCATGGATATATTTACCACAAATCCTAACGAATCAAAAGGTGCTTAGTGAAAATTATGTCATTTAGGACAAAATTGTTCAAAAATTCTAATGGATCATCACTAGAAGTTAATGGGTTTGCCATGAGTCCTAATGGATCGTTAATACTTTAGTATAAATTATATCGTTACTTTGAACAAACTATCCACAAATAATTCTGGTGGATCACCAAATATTTTTGAGAAATTTCATCAACATGTTTTTGCTTCAAATTTGATTTTAAGTGGGCCAAATAAATACCAATTGATCCTAAATTTGATATTCAACATTCTAATATCAATCCTAATAATTTCGTATGGTTACTTCAACCTAAACATCTTCGAAAATCAATGACTCACTTAGTTTTCTTCAATAATCAAGCTCAACAAATCCATGGTGTTTTTCAAATTTATCCAAACAATCCAATCTGAATCAAATCAACCATAAATAAACAACGAGTCTTCAATTCTTTAAGATTAGCTTTCATACTATAAATCATAATTATACATTACTCTCAAACTAAGGATAGATATACATCAAAAGTCTTTCTCATGATAAGATAACCATATTGAATGGACGTCCACCTTAATTATTTAATTAATTAATTTCCAATGTCTTTAAATATAAGACTCCTCTAAGTAGAGCAAAAAGTTTTCTTTGCTTATTTATTTATTTATGGTTGTCAAGTTTTCAAGTAATAATCAGTAAGGTCCAAGTCATTGAAGATAATTGTGACGTTTCAAGACCTAAAAATTTAAAATTACGTTGCGGCCTTGAGCACGTGCTCCACCTTATCCCACGAGTATTGACTTTTGGACTTCCATTGATTTCTTTAATCTTTTTCTTATACAATGAGAAGAAAAAGTCTTTTTACATGTAATTAGATGTACCTAATAATCAGTATTATAAGGCATGAAAATAAGACAAGCAATCTTCTAAGCAGAAAAGTTTTAAAAAAAGGTATTCGAAAAGCCGACCACTATCTCATAGATATTTTCGATGGTAAAACCGATAACTACATTGCTTTATATCAAGTCATGAGCCATAGCGAACTCAAGCCGTTGTCTATTGGCGAATGAACGAAAGCCCGGCGAAGATTTATGCTACAGTAAGAAAAAAGAGTACGGTAAGGTTGTGGAGTCACTTATAGCCACTTTTTTCTTGGCCAAAAGTGCTTTTTTTTGTTAAAATTATTTTTTTCTCAAAGTTAAAGATGTTTACCAAGCTTTTTGAAGAAAAAAAAAAGTATTTTTGAGTAGAAGCAGAAACAGTTTTTAAAAAGTAGAAAAAAGTAATTTTTACCCATAAGTAATTTTTTGAAAAAAATAAACTTAGAAGCACTTCGTAACTGTCTCATATACATGAAAATAATAAAGCAATCTTCTACGGCAGAAAAGTTAGGAATTAACAAGGCATTCGAAAGGCCGACCGTTATCTCATAGGTATTTTGGTGGTAAAATCGATAACTATATTGCTCTATATCAAGTCATGAGCCGAAGCGAAGCGAAACCGCTATCTATTGGCGAAGGTACGAAAGCCCGACAAGGCCTATGCTACAGTAAGAAAAAAGAGTACATCAAGGTTACAAAGTCACTTAGCTGTAAACTATATAAAGGGAAAGTCGTCCGTACGAAGTCACTTAGCTGTATCACTTGCCACATATTAATGACAATAGCTATGAACGAACTTCTGTTTTTTTGTAGCTATCTCTTTTTGTCAAATTTAAACTCAGCAGAAAGATTGAGACCCTTTCAATTTACAATTATGTCTTTAAATAATACTAAGAGATAAGACATTTCATAATTTGCATTCAATCAATTAGCCCTATTTTTAGACAATTCATGAGACTTCTTTTTCAAGATTTTAGTGTTGAAAATTTGCCACTTGGACATAGCAGATGTCAGTCTAGTACTATTATTGCCAAACTTCTGCCAAGGTGTGTTTGTTTTTTTCCCTTGGGTTTACACCCCCTACCCACGCTAAACCTCACCCTAAGATTAATTTTCAAAGAATTAACTTAAATAGCCATTTATTCAAGTGCTTAAACTTAAAATAACCGGCAAATATTATATATATATGTTTAATTATATATAATTATTATATAATTTATGTATACTAAATAAAAAAAGTAAATAATAAATTCGACCGACTATTTGTGTAAATGAATATGACACCCTTCATTGTTCATGAAATATGTCATTTTCTTCCTTAAAGAAAAAACTTAAAAGACTTGAGGACTTGGATAATTGGATCTAAGTCAAGAGTAAAAGAGGTGAATATCTTGAAAAAAATTGTTAGATATATATGTATCCGTCCATCTCTTTCAAGTCCTCATCCAATAAAGCCTTATATATATAAATATATAAACACCAAGACATGTATTGAAACTCAAGAGCCTAATTAACAAAGATGGAAATTTCATCCCTTGATCAATTCCCAAATTTTGATTTCTTGCAAGATCAATTTCCATGGGAATTTGAGTACTCCGAGCTAATCGATGACCATGTTGATCAGATACCAAGAAGTTCGTCATTCTCAGAAACTAATTCCTCTAAAGGAAGTAGTGAAGAAGGATTCGAAGAAGACAGAACTGGCCATCCTTCTCATCACCCTAAAGAAGTAGAGCGAGGTGAAAGAATTTCATCGTTCAGTCGAAGAGGACAGGTTAGCATCTTTGATCAGATACCAAGAAGTTCGTCATCCTCAAAAACTAATTCCTCAAAAGGAAGTAGCGCTGACGAAGAAGTGACATCATATTCCATCAAGAGAAAAGACGCAGATGCAGACAAAAAAGAATTACAAGATGAAGAAAAGCATTATATAGGAGTTAGAAAAAGGCCATGGGGGAAATATGCAGCAGAAATAAGGGATTCAACAAGAAATGGAATTAGGGTATGGTTAGGGACATTTGATACTGCTGAAGAAGCTGCTTTAGCTTATGATCAAGCTGCATTTTCAATGCGTGGTCCTTTAGCATTTCTCAATTTTCCAATGGAAAAAGTCCAAGAATCACTTCAAAAAATTGAGATGAATTGTAACCAATTATTAGATGGATTATCTCCAGCTGCTGCTTTAAAGGAAACACATAAAATGAGAATGAAAAATGTGAAAAGAAGAAGAAATAGGAAGAAGAAGAACGCAGTTCTGGTTTTTGAGGATTTGGGTACTGACTTGTTAGAAGAACTCTTAATGAGTTAATCTTAAAATCAGAGGCGGAGCCAGAAATTTAAGGTTGTGGGTTCTAAGTTCTAAGATAATAATATTAAGTGTTAGTATTTGGGTTCTGAATTTAATTTTTGTATATATTTAATAAATTTCTTAAAAATTTAAATTTTAAATTAGACATAACGAGTAGTTCAGCTAAACATGTAGCTGGCCTTCTAGCTTCGCCCTTCTAAATTTCAATGAATATGGTGTGTTTCTTCTTGATCATGTTTGATTGTCTTACAATAATTGAGAAGTGAATTGTTGTCTTTTTGTATAGTCTTAGGTAAAATCAGCTCAAGCTAGTTTTTAGAGTTCATGTAGTTAGGTCTAAATTATTATTTTTTATCTAGCTCTGTTAACTTGCCCATCGGCGTGATAAATGTTTAAGATGTTCCCACGTCGGTAGAAGAAATGTACTATTATCTCCTATTTTTGTACTGTTAGTTGAGTTAGAACCAAATCAATTTTCTTTTCCTTGCTTGTTTTCCTTAGATAGTGAATAGAGCTTATAAATCTAATATTTGAAGAGCGTAAGAATTGAAGTTTCTAAGATATTGAGTCTGAATATGATTTTCTTATACATTTCCGAATATTTTCTTAAGGTATAAGTAGTTTGTAATATTGTTAAGTAGATTTTTAATGTATAGTTTAAAATTTTAAAAGTGGAGCATTCAGTATACAAAATCAAACAAAATTGTAGGGGTCTGATCCATACCCTAAACATGTCATTCATTTTGGGACCAAATGAGTCATAATTAAATACTAGACTGTCAATAGGTGTGGTGAAATGAATGTGATTACTTAACTGTTAATCACAAATCTTGATTTCTAGCTTTCAGCATAGAAAAATTCCTGGTAAGAAGCTCTTTTCTCTTGAATAAGCCCTACGCTTAAACCAATCTAATTAGATTAGTTGGAGCAGTGAGTTCCGTACACCCGATAATAAAAGAAAAATACTACGCATAAGCATTGATTTGACAACTCATGAACTATATTGAAACTTTGAAACCTTAGCTTATCCTTTCCAATATTCTAAGCGAATATGCTTACTCTTTAGTTTGATCCCTCTTCTAATCATTCTTCTTTCACTTTCATCATATTATAATCAGCTTGATTTCCTTTTTCTCCCTCCCACTACTTGAAAAATGCCTTGTTCATACATAGGCTTCTCCGGTACAAAATGGCCACTTCAAATAGATTCATTGCTCCGGCTCAGAATACGATTTTTTTAGTAATTTACCGGATAAATTGAATTGTCGGGCATTTCAACCCACCAAATGAAACCAGTGCTTTCTTGGCTAGGACCGGCTAAGACTAAAGTTCCATTAAAGAACGCTCTCTTCCATAAGCAAAGATGGGCATGAACCAACGAAATAACAAGACTAACGAAAGAGAAGCTATTGGTTATATAGATACTTTTATACAAGATTTTAGTTGACGGAATTAGAGGATTAGTTGAATTCACTCATTTTTTAATCCACAAGTAAAAGATAAAATGAGTAAAGGGGGTTGAAATTAACAGTTATATTGTAGGAAAAAAGTATCAAATATATAGGGATGAACAAATATGGAAAATATCACTATAAGACTAGTAGTATCTAGAGCTATTGCATTGTGTTCCACCTTACCCTATGCTTTATTTTGTCGACTATTATTAAGGCAAGTGGCTACATTACGAAACGATGAATCTACTACAAATTAAAAGTAGTGCAATGCGTAAACAAAAGGTTGAAAGTAGAGAAGATAAAATGGTCCCCGATAAAAGGCAGTATTAATTATTGTTTCCTGTTTATGATCAACTATATATGATGAATAATTAATGACAACTACGACGCTAAAATAGTACTCCCTCCGTTTCAATTTAGACGAAATAGTTTGACTCGCCTCGGAGTTTAAGAAAAAAAGAAAAAGACTTTTGAAACTTGTGGTCTTAAAAGCTTAAGGGGTAAAAGCTTTGTGGGGCCATGACATTTGTGTGGTTATAAAAGTTTCTCATTAAGGGTAAAATGAATAAAATGAAGAGTTTAAAGTTGAGTTATTTTTAAATTTAGAAATGTATCATTTATTTTGGAACAGACTAAAAAGGAAAGTAGCTCATTTAATTTAAAGCGAAGGAGTAGATGATTTGTTCAAGTCTTGATAGATTGAAAATCTGATATATGCAGGTGTGGACTCAGGATTTATTTGACATTAATATAAATTTATCATTATTCATAAAGAGTGGTACGAGCACCTATGCTAATATCTGACATTTTTTTGAAGACATTTGCAAGTATACATAGAGTTTTGTCGAAGTTTCAAGATGCCGGTGACCCATTTTCCTATAGTGTGCGTCCGACTTTGGATACATGTGAAAGTAGGAAGTAACACTTAACCAGAAATCAGCCAGGTATGCTCAAGCTGATCAATACATCATGACTATTAAAATAATAATTAATAACAACTCAAGATGAATATAAAAAGAGAAACTATCATAGCACAGTACATGTTCTTGGCTATTTGTGTAGCATATCTTATCTTGTATCCTTTCCTTAATGTATTTCATGACGACACAGAAGAAAAATAACTTAAAAATTTTAAAAACGAAAATTTTATCTCTAAGAAGGGGAAAAAAGAGGCGAAGAATTTTTTTTAATTATCATTTCAAAACTAATTTATTAAAACTAAAATAAGTGTACGAGGAAATAAATGACCCGTACGTCTACAACTCGTATCTCGTAAAAGAACCAAACTGATAATAAACTCTAGAAGTATCAATAACATTACAAATTTTCCTATTGATTAGATGGTCAACAATTGACGATCAATGACTTTTCAAAAGTCGGATTCAGTTAGGTATGATTTTAGGCATGGAATCAGAAATAGTACTAAAATATTCACTTAGAGGAAAATTTAACTATTTTAGATAGGGGAAGGAGCACGGAAACTCAAAGGAATCTTTACATAATACCAGTTAAATTTACTTTTTTTTAAAAACCGGTATACATATATTATACATTAATTATATATAGCTGTACATATATTATATATGAATTATATGTGTATTATATATCTCACTGGGTGGACGGCTATTTGAGTTAATTGGGGGATTTGCATCTATACCCGATTTTTGGGTCACTTTTTAACCTATACCCGCTTTGCAAAAAAAATTGCAAGCGTACCCACTTTTCGGATAACTTCAGACATACGGGCCTGAAGTAGCAAAAATTTATGTCTGAAGTTTGAACTTAAGAATGTTTTGCCTGAAGTGTAGCTTTATCAAAGAAAAACTTCAGATATTTTTGCCTGAAGTTTGGCCTGACTTGCAAAGCCAATCACGCAAATTTCAGTTCATAGTGCAATGGAAAACTTCAGTTCAATAATTGCTGAACTTCAGCAATTTTGGCTGAAATTTTTGTTTTGTAATTGCTGAACTTCAGCATTCTAGGAGCTGAAGTTTGTTTAGTATCTGCTGAACTTCAGCATTTTAAGAGCTGAAGTTTGTTAAATATTTGTTGAACATTAGCTCCTAGAGGATGCACTTCAGTTCAATAATTGCTGAACTTCAGCAATTTTGGCTGAAGTTTTTGTTTTGTAATTGCTGAACTTCAGTATTCTAGGAGCTGATGTTTGTTTAGTATCTGCTGAACTTCAGCATTTTAGGAGTTGAAGTTTGTTTAGTATTTGCTGAACTTCAACTCCTAGAGGATGTACTTCAGTTCAATAATTGCTGAACTTCAGCATTCTAGGAGCTGGAGTTTGTTTAGTATCTGCTGAACTTCAGCATTTTAAGAGTTGGAGTTTATTTAGTATTTGCTGAACTTCAGTTCCTATATGATGTACTTCAGTTCAATAATTGTTGAACTTGTGCTTACTTGTGTTCACTTGTGCCTACTTGTGTTCCTAGAGGATGCACTTCACTTGTACCTACTTGTGTTCAGAAATATGAGTTCCTTGACGAGTCCAACACTTTGAGATTACAGTCATCAATAGCGATAACGAAAAGTTCAGTTGATAAAAATAGAATTGAGTAGTCCCTGTTGGCAACCCACACAACTGTTTTCGGGACTCACCTTGTACCATATGAATAAATATCATCTAGAGGAAAGAGTAATATCACCCGAAGAAGAAGAAGAAGAAGGAGGAGAAGAAGCAAAATGAAGGAGGAGGAGAAAGAGGCCTGAAGTTGTTTAAATAGTGGTTACAAGTTAAAACGTTTTTAAAAAGTGAGTATAGATTAAATGGGGGTGACCAAATAGGGCGTCCCGTACAATTTTTACGAGTTAATTCTTCAAGTAGGAAAATTGATTCGGCCCAAATCATTGTATCAATAACCCAATCCAGTAGACAGAGCTCCTTACTTACTCCACTATTAAAGCCCAATTTTTGAATTGTCTTTTTCTCCCATTCCAAACAGGCCTTTGCATAATACTCGTATTCATATATATGATCCAAGTAAGGGTCAAGTTTATCTGCATTAGAAGAGGAGACAATTCTAGTTTTTAACAGCTATTTACAGACTTTCTTTTATTGCATAAACAAATTTTTTAAAAAAAAATGAATTTTTGGGTATATTTTTTTTTTTATCTATAATAGCCAAATAAGATCTAAATTTCAAATATTATTATAGGGGTAAAACAAGCTAATCCTTATAGAAGACACAAAAAGTCCGAAAAAAATAAGACTAATATAGAGAAGCTGAAATATATATATACATAATACTAAGACTTCAATAAATCTGGTCTAAAATGGAATAATCAGCGCGACTTCCTAGATTTTTTTTAGCAGATTAAACTTTAGACTATCACGTGAATCCTTCCGTAAAATATGCAGCTAAAAGAGCTAAATGGGATTAAATAAACAAGGTGCTTCTGATTCACACTTCACAAAGACCTGCTTGACAAAATTAAACTTTGGAATTAGTCAAACTTGAATATTTATATCAATTCAGAAGTTGCAAGTTGCCAAATATTTTGCTTCTTGCTTCAAATATAACAAATCATAAATACAAAAGTTGGTTCTTGGTAATAGAATAAGCAACATAATTTATGAACGTTGAACTTCTTTGAATTAACATGAGTGACCTTCTACAAGTTCTCACTACTTGTCAGAGGAGGAGCTAGAAGCCCGACTACAAGTTTGACCGAACCTAATAGTTTTTGCACACATATTATTATGTTGGAGAATTTATTAAATATGTATAAATGTTAAATTTAGAATTCAGTTATTAGCACTTGAAATTTTCATTCTAAAATCCTGAATTCATAAAGTTGAAATCCTAGCTCCGCCTCTACTACTTGCTATGGATTGGATCTTTCCACCTTTAATCAGATATCTCGGTTTTGGGCTCCGAGAAATAAAAAATAATTTGGCATAAAGTGCTTCCCCCTTTTAATAGCCCTTACGCGGTGCAAATCTAGATTAGTCGGGGCTTCAATACAAGTACCGAACACTGTCTAGAAAACAAAAAAAATAGTTTATCATACCCAATACTCATAAATAACTAACTCTCCTTTGAATAATTATAACCAAGATATCCTTGGCAAACCTTAGAGTTTTGTTACTTAGTTAGGGGTAAGATTGATATTCACACTTCACAAAGACCTGCATGGTGAAATTAACATTGGAATTAGTCAAACTTGAATATTTATTTTCAAATTCTGAAGTTGCAAGTTGTCAATTCTTTTTGCCTATTGCTTCAAATATAAGGAATCATACATACAAAAGCTGGTTCTTGGTAATAGAGTAAGCAACATAATTTATGAATGTTGAACTTCTTTGAGTTTCACATGAGTGACCTTCTACAAGTTCTCACTATGCGGAGCTAGAAGTCCGGCTATAGGTTCAGTGAAACCTAGTAGTTTTTGATCAAATAGTGTATTTGTGTTTAAAAAGTTATTAAATATATAAAAATATTAAATTTAGATCTCAGTTATTAACACTTGAAATAGTCGTTCTAAAATTCAGAACCCATAAAGTTGAAATCCTGGCTCCGCCTCTGCTAATTACTATGGATAAGATCCTTCTACCTTTAATCAGAAATCTCGGGTTCGAGTCGTGGAAAATGAAAAAATCTTGGCACGAAGTGCTTTCCCTTTTAATTTCCCTTGAGCGGTGCAAATCTGAATTAGTCGGGGCTCCAATACGAGTACCGAATATCGGATAGGAAACTAAAAAAAATAGTTTATCATACACATTGCTCATAAATTCCCAATTCTCCTTTGACTAATAACCAAGATATCCTTGGCAAACCTTAGAGTTTTGTTACTTAATTAGTAGGGTAAGATTGATAGAACATACCTTAGTGAAGAATCAAAGTGCTAAATAATAGAAAATCCTCCAGTTGATACAAAATACAAATGCACGCCTTACTTTTATAAGCCTCCAGTTGGCATTTCACAGTATATTTTGACTTTATTATAAGCATATAAAGACTAGATTTGAGAGTTCAAGATTGATCAGACAAAGAAAAAAATCCCATGGATTCCACTAAAAAGCACAAGTTTCTTTCTTCTAACTTGTTCTTTGCCTTCCTTTTAGTGTCCTCAAATCTCTTAACATTGTTCATTTCTACCTCTTTTAACACCTCTTGTTCTCTAAATCAGCAAATAGATATTGCTTCACCTGTTTTGTCTAAAGTAGCACCTAAATATGAAGCTGTTCAAGTATCTGATAACACACAATCTGATCAAAATCTTCCATCTGAGTTCCTTACTTTCACATCTCCACAAAAACTCCCTTTAGGATTCAGCAAAAACTTTGACTCTAACGAAATCATGCCTCCGGTTGGTAGTCCGTGTACTTTGTTTCGCGATTTACTTAATCGTTACATGTCATATAATGTCAATGGTTCTTGTCCTGATGATGAATTTCTAGCACAAAAGTTGCTTCTTAAAGGTTGTGAGCCACTTCCTCGTCGTAGATGTCGTGCAGCTGCTCAACAAGAATATGTTGAGCCTTATCCAATTCCGGAGAGTTTATGGAAAACACCCTCTGATTCCTCTGTAGTTTGGAGTGGCTATACTTGCAAAAACTACGATTGTTTAATCAATCGCGTTAGAAATCAGAGAGGCTTTGATGATTGTAAAGATTGTTTCGATCTTAATGGAAGAGAGAAATCGCGTTGGAGAGCGAAAAATGGTGCTGGTCTTGACTTCTCTATTGATGAAGTGTTAGCAGTAAAGAAACCAGGAACAATTAGAATTGGACTTGATATTGGAGGTGGTGTGGCTACATTTGCAATAAGAATGAGGGAAAGGAATATTACAATTGTGACCACTTCAATGAACCTAAATGGTCCTTTTAATAACTTTATAGCTTCAAGAGGAGTTATACCATTGTACGTTAGTATTTCACAAAGACTTCCATTTTTCGACAACACGTTGGATATTGTACACTCAATGCATGTAATGAGTAACTGGATACCGACTACACTTCTGCACTTCTTGTTGTTTGATATTTATAGGGTGCTTCGGCCTGGTGGTTTGTTTTGGCTTGACCATTTCTTCTGTGCTGGTGATCAGTTAGAGCAAGTGTATGCGCCACTTATCGACAGTGTTGGTTTCAATAAAGTGAAGTGGCTTGTGGGGCGAAAGCTCGATAGAGGCCCCGAGCTAAACGAGATGTATCTTTCAGCATTATTGGAGAAGCCATTGAAGAATTCATGGTAACACTATTTAGTGTTCCTTTTTTATTTTCTAACTCGGAAATAGGAGAGAAGAAAGTTGTGTTCTCCTTATATGTCCTTTTGTTCTATTGTACTCAAATGACATATGCAGACATCAAATACACATATATAGCAGCTTGATTTTGAATACAGTCAAGCCTCTTTATAATAGCCGCGTTTGTTCCGATATTTTTTGAATGTTATAGTGAAGTGTTGTTATAGAAAGGTCTGAATGTATATAATTCTTGGTAGTTAAAGACTTATATCTTGCTTCTGCATTTCTTGACAATTGCACTAATTGAGCGAGGATAAAATGTTGTTTTCCTTTTGACACCACTCAATAGAATTACATTCTCCTTCCTTTATGTTGATAAAGGCAGAGAGGCTATTTCCAATATACGCTCGGCTGGAGATAGATCATACCACCTCGACTAGACCTAAAGTTGCAGTTCTGATATATGCTTAACTACTCAATTCACTATTTTCACATCCATAAAATAACACACACCACACAACATATTAAATACAAGAAATTAGTAGTTACAAAAAATTAACACAAGTGTCAATCCATAATATTCTGCATGCACAAATACAGTTATTTGTAAGTAAAATCCATTCTTATTGTGATTTCATTTCCAAGAATGGGTTAATCGATAAAGACATATTTGCAGAAGGGATAATTAAATGTCTCTTATCTATATGACCAAGAATGGAGCAGCACATGGATTTGCCTTTTGTTGTTAGTAGCAAAACTTCAGTTCCAACTACAAAGCTTGTCTACAACCTCTTGTATATATAATCCCCCTTTCATGAGACTTTTGGCAATTGAGAATGTTAACTTTCATCTAAATTAAATGACATGAAAAATAATTGTAAAGATTTTAAATGAGGTGAAGTCATAAAGTGTTCCTCTATCAGACTTCAAAGTCCATTTGCTTGTTTGATGGAAAGAATGAAAAAAGAAGAGGCTACAAAAGTAGATCAAATTTCTATTAGAAGATGGAAAGGGGTATAAATTCAGATATCTAAAGAGAATCCTTTCAACTATTTTCATTCTGAAGTCTGTTACTTTTTCTTTTTGCTTGACTTCATTTATTCATTTACTTGTGTACATTACTATAGATAGAGAGCAATAGTAGAGAAATATGACACATTTTGGATTGGTCTCTAACTTTTGACCACCGCTTGCCCCATGAGCAGAATTTCAAGGTCAAAAGTTAAAACTGTTGCCTTTGGGGAAAGTGAGGGGAAACACTTGTTAAACTTGAAATTCTGCCCATGGGGCAAGCGAGGGGCAACACTTGTTACATTTGAAATTCTTCCCATGGGGAAAACATGGACAAAAGTTGAGACCATCCACTTTGAGGACTATTTGTATACTTCACCCAAAAAGTGCAGAAATATGACACTTTTTGGGGTAGTTTTTAAAGTTTGATCCCCATTTTCCCTATGGGCAGAACTTCAAAGTCAAAAGTTAAACGTGTTGTTCATAGGGCAAGCATGGAGCAACACTTGTTAAACTTGAAGTTCTATCAATGGGACAGCTGGGACAAAAATTCAAGATCATCCACTTGGAGGGCTTTTTGTGTAAAGTGTTTGTGCTCTTTGTTTTGGTTGTTACAAATGTTGCTCTAGATAGTGTAAAGGTTCTCTACGATTCAAATATGTTGAGTGGTTTTAATCACATATAATGCAATGTTTTTTGTATAAAGAAAAACCAGCCAAGATGACAATTTAAAGACCCCTTAGCACATGGTTTGTTCTTCTACCAGCAATTCTTCATTCATTAATGGTATTGAAATTATTGACATTTTCTAAGAAGTCCCAAGTATGAGCTGATAGCCAAACTAATAGGTCCAAGTTGTTGTCAGCCAAAGTGAAGAGAGGAATTTATTTACCAATTTAAGGCCCCATATATACATGACCAACAGGCATTAGCACTTGGCTTTGCCTTTGGTTGTTAGTAGCAAAACTCCAGCTCAAACTCAAAGCTTGTCTACAGCCTCTTTGTATATATATATTCCCTTTTCCGTGAGCCTTTTCATCAACAAAACAAGCAATATCAATTAAGTCGTCAAAGGTGTCTATAGAATTTACTTTCTTGTTTCAAATCTTCCAGAGCAATGACAATGATTAGTTTTAAGAAACTCATCAAGATGGCCAGGAGATGGCAAAAGTTCGTGGCCAAGCAGAGGAAAAGGATTTCATTTCCAAGAAATGGCAGTGATACAGACAGTTGTAGTACATCTTCATCCTCTATCACCGGAAAAGGCCATTTTGTAGTCTATACAATTGATCAAAGGCGCTTCGTTATTCCCTTGGCATACCTTGAAAATGAGGTCGTTAGGCAACTCTTAAACATGTCGGAAGAAGAGTTTGGGCTGCCAAGTGGTGGCCCTATTAAATTACCCTGTGATTCAGCGTTCATGGATTACATCATTTCACTAATCAAGAAAGGTGTGGCCGCTGGAGATCTTCACAAAGCATTGCTCCTCTCAGTTACTTCGTGTTGCTGTTCAGCTTATTCTTTGCACCAAGAAAGTGGAAACCAGCAGCTTGTTATCTATTGAATCATGAAATGATCATATTTTGTAAATGGTAGCTCAAAACAGATTGTATAGCAGGTGATAAGTAGAAAAATAAAAGAGTGTATTACAACAGATGAATAGAGCTTTCAATTTTCAATTTTAAAACTAAGATGTTCTTAACATTAACATCATGGAATGACACTACTATCTTATTCCGGATAATTAATTTGGTTGATCAAAACTTCCAAATATATGAATCATTCTGACACAGGTCTGAGTAATAAAATTAAATGCAAAGAGCTTAAATGATGTGGAATCACAAAGCGTTCCTCGTCCACTGCAGTTAAATTCCCTACTTGATAAATCAGGATAGAAAAGGAAGCTGCAGACTACAACAACCATTTAAGACGTAATTAACAAAGCTCAACGTTCACTCTTACTCAAATGGCATACTTATTGCGGTACCAGTGTGATTCTTGTTTCAGGTAATAGATTATTCATATCAGAATGTAGAGTAGTTTAGTAAGTTTAACTAAGTAATGAAATCAAGATGACTTTGCGCAGTGCGTTTCTGTGAACTTGCAAGATCATGTTCTACAATATGCATAGATGGAAGTGAAGATTAATGCAACCACAAGTTCAGACAAACTTTTGCAGCTTCTTTACCATTCTTTACTTGTTTAATGAAACATAATTAAATTCTTTGTAGAACTGTAATGACCCCACCGGTCGTTTTGAGAATTAGCGTACCGTTCAGCAGCTTAAGGCCTCGAGCAACTTCGTATTATGTGTTATGACTTGCGTGTGTAGACGACTCCGGAATGGAGTTTTGATGATTCCAATAGCTTCGTAGGATGATTCTAGACTTAGGAGCGTGACTGGATGTTGATTTGGAGGTCTGTAGGTCGTTTTGGCGCGAATTGACGAAAATTAGAAAATGGAAGGTTTGGAAGTTCGACCGGAAGTTGACTTTATTGATATCGGGGTCGGAATTCCATTTCGGAAGTTAGAATAGGTCCGTCATGTCATTATGATTTGTGTGCAAAATTTAAAGTCAATCGGAATTGTTTTGGTATGAATCCACATTAGTTCTAAAATTCGAAAGTTCATTAGGCTTGAATCGATGCGCGATTCATGGTTCTAGTATTGTTTGATGTGATTTGACGCTTCGAGCGTGTTTGTATGATATTTTAGGAGTTATTGGTATATTTGGTTGAGGTCCCGAGGGCCTCGGGTGTGTTTCGGGTGAGTTTTGAACAAGTTTAGGCATTTCGGCACTTTGATGATGTTCTGGAGCAGTCGAAGTGCGGAGGGCACATTTTTGGAGTGCTGAGGCAAAGCCCATGTGTGGCCGCAAACTCCCAGAGTGAGGAGGCAGTGGAAAATGTGCGGACCGTAATGGGCTTTGCCTCAGCACTCCAAAAAGGAATTTTTTCATTCGTATACACTATTTGAAACCTTATTACGATAAATGTCCATGTTTTGTTATTTACCCGACATACACAAGTTTTGTTTACAAAATATATACACTCCACCTTAAAAGGCTCCCAAATCCATCATTAATGCCTTCAATCAAGAGATTTAGTTACACTCTTTTCTTTTTTTTCTCCTCTTCTCTTTCCTTATTTTTCTGCAATCATCGGCAGTCTCTTCTCTGCAATCTTCACCTTCTTCAAGCATAGGAATTTTCTCTTGTCGAACTTATTTTCACTTCTTCGAGCATATGAAATGGGAAAATTATAGTATAAGAATAAAAGACAGAGTTGACAAGGTGTGAACACGGACGCTGCCTATATTCCTTTCTTCCTTTTTTTTTTTTAAAACTTAAGCAAAATTTATGTTATAATGTCAACGAATACCTTGGTAAAGTACACCAACACTCATATATCACTCTTTCTGTAATGGTATAACGAAGAAGGATTAGAAGTCAAAGCAAGAATAACAAGTAAAACCTACCACTTATACTAAAGATACAGTGGTTTTTTGAAACAAGTAAAGACTTTGAAAAATGCAAGAGAAGGAAAAAAGAAGAGAATGATGGAACTTTAACTTACTGTCTATGTGATGAGCCTTGGACAAAAGCAAGAAGAGAAGCAAATAAACTCCAAGGGTTTAGATCTGGTTTTTAGGACATAGTATTAAACCACTTTTTGGAGCATAAGAATCTTCTCTGCAATCTTTACATTCTTCGAGAAGATTTAAGTTTTATTGTAACCTTACTAAGAGAGCATTCCACATTAAGAAAAGTGAAAGGAAAATGAAAAACAGATTAAAACTCTGACAGTTTGAGCAAACATATGCCCACAATATTTTGTATCTAATTTATAAAACTTATCTACAACTTTCATACATTATTTCTACACAGTTAAATACAATTACAATATCATACAACTTAAATACAAATTTTATACAATATGTCTTTTGTATATTTTGTATCTGATTTATACATAGTAAAAATAAATTTTATACAACTAATTATATATTATAAAACTTATCTACAATTTTTATACATTATTTCTACTCAGTTATATACAACTATAATATCATACAACTTAAATACAATTTTTATACAATATTATTCAACTTTCATACAATAGTTAAATAAAAAAATACATATAAACAACAAAATACAATTTTACTACCATTTTACTACAATTTCGTAAGTATAATATATATCATGTCTTCTTCTTCTTCTTCTTCTTCTTCTTCTTCTTCTTCTTCTTCTTCTTCTTCTTCTTCTTCTTCGTCGTCGTCGTCGTCGTCGAGTTTCAATCTGAAATTCATCCAAAATTAAGTCTAATCTTCACCAAAACACCCTCAAAATTGAGATATAAACTCCAAACCATATTCCCAATTGTTTGCAACAACACCCAATCCAAACAAATAATGATTTTTGAAAACCCAAATTCGAATTCAAAGTTTCAAAGCTTTTTAATGGCTGTCAATGGTGGAATTACCGCTCTCTTTTCCATTGCTTTACATTACTGGAATTAGGGATTGAGAGATAGAGAGAGATGTAGAAAGAATTCCCAATTGTTTGCAACAACACCCAATTCAAATAAATAATATTTTTTTGAAAACTCAAATTCGAATTCAAAGCTTCAAAGTTTTTTAATGGTTGTCAATGGTGGAATTGCTGCTCTCTTTTTCTTTGCTCTACATTACTCGAATTAGGTATTGAGATATATATATATATATATATATATAGAGAGAGAGAGAGAGAGAGAGAGCGCAGGAAAGAGAGAGAGACGGAGAGAGAGAGCGCAGGAGGGAGAGAAAATAAGGATGGGAAATAATTGATTCCTAATATAAAGGGATACTCATTTAATTCCTAAAGTATATATAATTGGTAAATTTATATATAAGATATAAATTAAATTAAAACTTGAGTAGGGAGGGTAATAAAGTTTCCAATAGTATATAGGTATGTAAAAATTCCCTCAAAAAATGTGCCCTCCGCACTTCAACTGCTCTAGAACATCATGAAATTGTCGAAATGCCCACACTTGTTCATTAAGCATCCGAAATACACCCGAGGCCCCCGGGACCTCAACCAAACATACCAACAAGTCCTAAAACATGAGACGAACACGCTCGAAATGTCAAATCATATCAAACAACACTAGAACCATGAATCATGCATCGATTCAAGCCTAATGACCTTATGAACTTTCGAATTTCAAAACTTATACTGATTCATACCAAAACAATTCCTTTTGACTTCAAATTTTGCACACAAGTCATAAATGACACGACAGACCTATTCTAACATCCGAAATCGAATTCCGACCCCAATATCAATAAAGTCAACTCCATGTCAAACTTCCAAACCTTTCATTTTTCAATTTTTGCCAATTCACGCTAAAACGACATACAGACCTCCAAATCAACATCCGGTCATGCTTCTAAGTTTAGAATCATCCTATGGAGCTATTGAATCATCAAAACTCTATTCCGGAGTCGTCTACACAAAACTCTTACCGCTTATGCTTCTAAAACAAGAATTCTTCTTTCAAATTGATTCTGAATCATCCGAAAATCGAACTCGACCACACATGCAATTCATAACACATAATATGAAGCAGCTCAATGCCTTAAGCCGCTAAACGGGACACTAATTCTCAAAACGACCGGTGGGGTCGTTACAAGAACAACAAACATTTCTCTTGCTTTTTAACATAGGAAGCTTTGAATGTATAAAACTAAGAAGTTCAGACAATAACAGGACAAAATAACATTGAATTCTGTTGATTCACGAACTCTGTAAAATGAGGTATTTTTAATGTGCCATCACATTGGAGGGTTTGAGAGCTGTAAATAATATAATTACTGGTCATACAAAAACATCAGGCAAATTAGTCTGACATTTTAGCACATGAAATGTATAATATTTAACTACAAACCGAAGGAGCACTAAAGAAAACGAAGTTTTAAGTGACGATTTTTTGTAGTGACCTCTTTAGTCGCCGGCAAAGGTAACTTTCAACGGCGAAGTATATGTTGCTATTTTTTGTAGCGACCTACCTTAAATAAGAGGCCTTAAAATCTGTAGTGTTAATTTAAGGTAGGTCGCTGCTATCAATAATATGGAGTACGTCGCTGAAACTTACTTTTGGGGCAACTAAAAAGTCGTCACTGAAAATCTTTATTTAAGGTACTAACAATAGCAACACTTAGGTCGCGGCTGAAAGTTCCTTTTTGTGGCGACTAAAGCGGTCGCCACGGAGAGTTGTCAGTTTAAGTTAAGTCGCTACCAGCTGAAACTTACTTTTCTGGCAACTAAAGCGGTCGCCACGGAACGTAGTCACTGGTAATCTGTAGTTACTATTCAAGATGGGAAAATGCATAACTCCCCCTGACCTATTGGGATTTTCAACTATATTTTTTATCTTTACGGGGATCCTATTACCCCAAAACTCTTTTTAAATGAAATTCCTATACCCTTACTGCCTGATGTGACAGAAAAGAGTGTATGCCACTTTCCTTAGGAGAGTGAGAACGAGAGAGAATGCTGAAATTTTATTTTTTAACATTTTTATAAAATATAGGAGTACTATTTTCTATTTTTTCTTTTATCTGGTTTTTCTTTTTCTTCCTCCAGTTTTGTTACTTATAGATTGGCCGGAAATTAGCTCCGGCATTCTCCATATTTTTCGACGAGAGCGAGTTGAAGATTTTATTCTTTCCTCTACATAATTCACGACACTTTATAGAGGATTACTGTTATTTCTAATCTCTTCACTCACCACTTTTAAACTTTCAATTGCAATTGTTTCTCACATAAAGGAATGAAAAAATCTCGTCTATCAATTTTCGATCAAACCCGGAAGAAGCCCAGACAAAACTGAACAAGAAAAAGGTTATTGATTATTATTTGCAAAACATATTCTCGCCATGCTCGCCTTTTCCCGATTGGGGCCTTCTGCCTTTCACTGCTTTAGGTAGTGAGGTGGGTGAGGGGAGCCAATGGACGATACAAGTAAAACATTTCAACTAGCTAGGGGTCTTGGTGCTAAATATAAGGATTTCCGAACTGCGATGTTAGCAAAAACCCCTTATCCTACTTATAATCAGTTTGTTGTAGCCTTGCAAGCTCATGAACAGATGATGATTAATGAAAGCGAGGAGAAAGATCACTTGCAACCTCACCATGAACACGCTTTCGTTGGACAAAAAGGAAGAGGATGACATCGCGGTGGAGGAAGGTTTAACTCGAGAGGACGAGGCTTTCACCATGGTAGAAAATCAGTTTGAGCGTAAAATAAAAGTTCTTCAAAGTGATGGGGGCGGAGAATTTGTTTTCACTGATTTTAAAAATCATCTGATTAACTGTGAATTCATCACCTATTTTCATGTCCAAACACACCTGAGAAAAATGGTGTGGCAGGAAGGAAAATCGTCATATTGTAGAAACAGGGCTCACGCTACTTTTTCAAGCTTGCTTACCCACCAAATACTGGGTGGATGCTTTTCTTACATCTGTTTATCTCATAATTCGTATGCCTTCATAATCACTAAATATGGAAAGTCAATTCTTTAAATTATTCAATCACCATCCTGACTATGGTAGTTTGAGAATTTTTAGTTGCAGGTGTTTTCCCTACCTTAGAGACTATGGAAAGAACAAATTTTCTAAGAAGACATATCCATGCATCTTTTTGGGATATAGTCCTATTCATAAAAGGGGAGTGGGAATAAGACAGAAAACCAAAGTTGTTATTGTTGGCATAAATTATTCAATTGGCATAATATATGAACATGCCCTCAAACTTGGTTTAAGCTGGAAAATATGCCCTCCAACTTTAGGTACAGATGTAGGATTTATCTAAACATGTTGTCTTTGATGAAACTATTTTTCTTTGTGCCCCTAACAAAGAAAGTATATTGCAGGAGAATCTTGAGGTCACAACATTTTCCGACACTGATTCTTGGATACAAAAAGGGAAGAACAAACCTCAAAAGGAAAGCTCCGACGAAAAGACAAATGACCACATCGTACTGGATGCCATCACAACAATTGATGATGCATACATCACGCCAGTTATACCTCCTTACAACAATAAAGATCATAGTCAAGCTGAAAATATTGAAGATAGCCCTACAAATGATACCGAGAATAACAACACTAACTCTATCAATGTTAATGATTTACCTGATCCGAGTAATAGTCTAACCATTGATTTGAATTCATCTTCTACAGGTTCAAGTCTTGATGTGGCACAAACAAATAGGCATCATATGATAACTCGTCAAAAACTTGATACTCAACCTGATCTCGACCCTATATTGGCTGAAAGCATTCAACAACATCAAGAAAAGGGGATACATAAAGCCTTGACCACTACCACGACGGCTTCAATACCAAAAAGTGTTAAAACGGCTCTCACCATCCCACATTGGCGTGAATCCATGCTTGAAGAGCTCCAAGCACTCCACACCAACCAAACATGGACCATTGTTTCTCAACCATCTAATGCTAATATAATTAGATCCAAGTGGATTTTTCGCATCAAGCATAGAGAAGATGCATGGATCGATCGAAAGATTCAAAGCTAGACTAGTTGCACAAGGATACAAACAAATTGAAGGAGTAGATTATGAAGAAACATATAGCCCGGCAGTCAAGGCCACAACAATTCGGATTGTTCTTGAAGTTGCAGTGTCACAAAAATGGATAATGCGACAACTAGAGATCAAGAATGCCTTTCTTCATGGCTACCTCAAGGAGGCAATTTACATGAAACAACCTCCTGGCTTTAAGGACCCTTAACATCCAAACCATGTTTGCAAACTGCACAAGTCACTCTATGGTTATAAACAAGCTCCTTGAGCTTAATTGGTTTGATCGTTTATCAAAATTTCTTATTTATATCGGGTTTAAATACAGTCAAGCTGATTCTTCTCTCATTACATTACATAAAGAAAGTATTACTGTACTAATGTTAATTTTTGTTGATGATATTGTTCTCACAGGAAACAAAGACATATATTTAGAGGATCTTATCAAGAAACTTCAATCTGCATTCTCTCTCAAGGATCTTGGCCAACTTCATTACTTCCTTGGCCTCAAGTTCAATATTTCCCTGGAGGAATCACAATTTCCCAAAGTAGGTACGCAAAGGAACTACTAGATCGAGCCAAGCTCACAAACTGTTCTCACTTCAATACTCCCATGGCAATAAAATCGCAGCTGTTACCTCAAGACTCAAAAACCATTGATCCAACAGAGTATCAAAGCTTAGTATGTGCTCTCCAATACCTCACCTACACTCGACCTGACATTGTTGGATCCGGCTCCCCTCCTGTACAGTATCTCTCTAATTTCAGCAGTGCAGGTCTAATTTAATGACATCTGTCATCTTTCAGATCTAAGGATCAAACTTTATTTAGACTAATTAAACCATGATTAAACTACATTCTCTTGTTGGGTTAGTGTCAAAATTGGAAAGAGAAATGAACTATCCGAAAAATCTTGCTGGGATTTCATTTTGATTGGGAAAATATTTTCGGATCAATGGAAACAATTCTTTGGCGCAAGAATGAAGAAAAATAAAAGATTAAACCATTTACAAACTACTACAACAACAACACCACCACCAAATTGCAAGGAGAAAAACGAAATCAGTTGTTGAGCAAAATATTATTGTGGGCAAAGAGTGACGGCAACAAAACAGGTTCTTCTTCAATCTTACATCTCTTGTGATTTCTGTAGTGTTAAATTAAACCTCTTGTGATTTTTGTAATGTCAAATTACCCATGTTAAAAAAATGTCTACGATTTGTTTGATAAAATGTCTCAAATGAACTTTTTAGAATAAAGTAGGAAATCAATATTTAACAATGTGATAAATTGCATTCCTTAAACACACATAGCAAGTTGAATAATTAAGATTACAAACTGTTTCACAAAATGTTGATCGAGAAGAACATGTTTCTTCCTAGTGGCTATGCCTGCTTTCAAGCAAAAAGGCAACATGATAGCAGTTTGCTCTACATTTATCACTTGAAAATTAGACTCTATTCAACCTTGTATAGACTTTCAATCTTAGTTTCGAAATGAAAGTTCAAAAAAGCTAAAAGTTATGAATAAGATTGCAAATGACCCCATGCTTGTAAGTCATTATTTGAGACTTATTTTTTTTTTTTCCAGTTTTTCCAATATTTAAGAATACAAATTATTTGTTTATTCATATTTTTTATAATGTAGATTTATGGAGATATCTAGTGACTCTCAAAGTGGATGTAACGTGCCAATAAAACTTGGCATGGAATTTGATTCAGATGAGCATGCATATGATTGGTACAATGAATACGCTGCTGCAATTGGTTTTAGTGTTAGAAAAGAATATGCAAACAAAAATAGAGTACACGAGTATGTGACTTCAAGAAAATTAACATGTTATAAAGAAGGTTATAGAGGTAAAGACAAACGAGATCCTACTGTTCAAAAACATAGAAAGGAAACTAGAACCGGTTGCTTGGCTCATGTTATTGTTAGTCGTCAATCAAATGGGAGGTTTCGCATTACTTCATTCGAAGAGAAACATAACCATCTTCTTGTTCCTCCATCTTTAGTTCATCTGTTGCCATCACAAAGAAAGATAAAAATGGCTCAAGCATATAAAATTGACTTATTACACGATTCAGGGATACGTCTTAAAGCTTCATTTGATTATGCTGCTCGTCAAGCCGGAGGACAATCTTTTCTAGGCTACACTACGAGAGATCATAAGAATTATCTTCGTGATAAAAGAACAGATAGTTTGAAACATGGAGTGGCTCGTAGCTTGATGAATTATTTTGAGAAACGAACTCTAGAGGATCTTGCTTTTTGATTTTCTTTGCAATTAGATGATGAAGGTTTGATAACTAATATATTCTGGGCTGATGGAAAGATGATAAGAGATTTTAAGATTTATGGAGATGTTGTGTCCTTTGATACAACATATAGAACAAATAAAGAATACCGACCCTTGCCATTATTTGTTGGTTTGAACAATCATAGGGAAATGGTCATATTTGGCGCAGCCCTTCTATATGAAGAATCTGCTGAATCTTTTGAGTGGCTTTTTAATGCATTTTTTAGGATTATGTCTGCAGAGAAACCACAAACATTTATCACAGATCAAGATCCCGCAATATCTTTTGTTGTCTTATTAGTAATGCCATAGACATATCATCGCTTGTGTGTGTGGCACTTGGAAAAGAATGCATTCAAGCATTTAAATCATGTCTTTAGAGCCCATGCATCATTTCCAGGAGATTTTAGCAAATTGCTTTACGATTATGAGTATGAGGACGATTTTTTAAGTGCGTGGCAGGAAATGCTAGAGAAATATGACCTTGGGGATAATAATTGATTGAAAAACACATTTGCTATAAGGGAGAAATGGTCCATGACATATAGAAGAAATACATTCTTAGCAGGTATGCGCAGCACATAATTGAGTGAGAGTTTCAATGGATCTTTAAGGGGATATTTGAAATCTGATCTAGATATTGTACAATTTTTTAAGCATTTTCAGAGATCAGTTGATGATAAGCGTGCTAATGAAAATAAATCAAATTTTGATATGACTCAAAGAATATCTATTTTAAGGGTTAAATTTCCTTTGTTGGTTCATGCTAGGGAAGTATATACCCCAACTATATTTGATATGTTTCAAAATGAGGGGGAAAGATTCTTACTTGTTTGTATAAAAATCTCGAGTGATGAAGGAGAATTATGTACATATAATATTAGCACTCATGGAAGTGTTAAGGAGCACGTAGTAACTGTTAAGCGATCATTAACTGAAGTTTCTTGCAGCTGCAAACTGTTTGAGTTTATGGGTATACTATGTTGACATGCCTTAAAGATCTTGGATTTACTGAATGTAAAGGATATGATTCCTGAACATTATATATTAAAGAGGTGGACAAAAGATGCTACAAACTTGAATAAGATAGATGTCAGTTTGGTAGCAAAGGAAACTGATCTGAAAGTTTAAGTTACTACGAGGTATAGACATCTATGCCAAACTTTTGTTCAGATTTCAAGTGAAGCTTCAGAATCTATTGAAGGATATGAATTGGTTGCAAATTATGTGAATGAGATAATTGCAAAGTTAAAAGATGTAAAACAGAGAAAGGAAACTCAAAAGTTAGTTCCAAGCAATGTTATTCAAAATGAGCCGAATGAGATAGTATTTGTTGATAATACAAATGTCACGAAGGTGACTGGGTTAAAAAGAAAGCAACCAACTCGTCGTTCTAATACTAGACCAAAGAGTTTTATGGAAAAGGCCAAGAGGAAAAATCAGACTTCATTTCCAAAATCTCCTCAACGTCAAACTGATCAACAAGTAGACTATGTTCAGGAGATTCATTTTCCACGTCCAGATGCATCAACGACTATGGTATCTCACGAAATCTAAATTTTTTTCTCGTTTATTGTTATATAATAATTTATTTTATTCGTTAAATAATAGGAATTGGCAGAAGAAAGTTTTCCTCCATGGTGCCCTTCACAGTTGTCTCAAGGATCATCCCATAGAAGTTTGACTCAACTTTTAAGAGTCAGTGAGCAAAGCTTATGATGTTTTTTATATTTATTTATTTTCTAATAAGTAGTGCTACTCATCCCAATATGTCTTTTTTTCTCTTTTACTAATTGCAGGATGTTTCATTTCATCCAGATGCATCAACGACTTGGTTTGTTTGATAGGTTGTACGCAATAAAAAAATCGAACATAGCGCCAGAAGTGTTGAAATTTGTATGTCCGGTACTATGGAGCTTGGAATTTAAAAATACTTCGTTGATGAGGATTATAATTGGTTTTGGTGACATTGCAACAATTTAGTACGAGCTTGCTATTATGAATTATTATGTTGACCATTTTTATGTTGCTATTATGTTGTCTTATATTGTCTTTTTATCCTCTTGAGCCGAGGGTCTTTCGGAAACAGTCTTTCTACCTCTTCGGGATAGGGGTAAGATCTGCGTACACACTACCCTCCCCAGACCCCATTAGTGGGATTTCACTGGGTTGTTGTTGTTGTTGTTATGTTGACCATTTTTAATTGGTATGATGTTGTTAGTTCCTTTAACCAATCATAGAGAAACTATCTTTTTCATCCAGATATGTAATATGATTCAATGTTAACCTCATTGAGGGATTTTTTGTATTCAATTTTCCTCTTATGAATTAACAATTTGTCTTTTTCGTTATTTTTTCTTCACATTAACTTCAATCAAAAAAATTTATCAATGCAACCAATTGCTAAAAAAAAAAAAATATATTTATTTGGTTTCTAAGAAACAAAAAAGTTGGAAGAACACAAATGAAATTGTCCCTGTGAAAATAATATCTCATTTGAAGGAATTTGGAATTTGGGGAGAAAAAGATTTAACAATTTGGAGATTTGATTCATGAAAGAATAATAAAAAAAAATCCATGAAAGGATTTGATTTGCTGGTACCGTATCCCACTATCCCTGTAAGTAAAGGATTTTAGATTTAAGGAAAAGCTAAATTATAGGAATATTTAATTTTAACCATAGTTTATGGACTGATTTAATCTTGGCCTTTGGATTTGAAAAATGACAGATGTCATTAAATTAGGCATGCACTGCTGAAATTGGAGAGATTCTATACAGGAGGGGAGCCGGATCCGACATTGTTCATGCAGTCAACAAAGTCTACCAACATCTCCAACATCCGACGGAAGAGCATATGAGAGCCGTCAAAAGAATTCTTCGATATCTAAAAGGAACGACAGACTATTGCCTTAAATTCCTTTCTCCATTCAAACTTTATGTGTATTGTGATGCAGATTGGGCAGGCTGTCCGGATACAAGGAGAAGTACTTCAAGATTTTGCATATATCTAGGTGCTAATTGTATTTCATGGTCCTCCAAGAAACAACCAACAGTGTCTAGATCTAGCACAGAAGCAGAATATCGATCCATGCCATGACATCTACGACAGCTGAATTAGTTTGGATAACTTTCTCCTTCGAGACATCGGTATTTCACTACATCATTCACCTCAGCTTTTTTGTGATAATAAAAGTGCATTGTATATGTCAATTAATCCAGTGTTTCATGCTCGAGCCAAGCATATTGAGATAGACTATCATTTCGTTCGAGGAAAGGTCGCTCTTGGCGCACTCACTACACGATATATATATTCCTTCTGAGCTTCAAATTGCAGATATATTTACGAAACCTCTTCCAAAGCTTCCCTTCCGATCATTTCGAGCCAAGATAGGAGTACATTCAATCATTACCTCCAGCTTGAAAAAGGGTGAAAAGGAAAGCAATTGAAGTATGTCAAGTGCCAACTAAGGAATATGTCAACTAAGGAAAGAAGTTGAATCCAATATTCTGAATGAAGCCAACAAGGAAACAAAGAAACGTTCTTTGTATATATGGAAAGAGAGATTCTGCAAAACCAATTCAAGCCATTGAAGAATCTTTTCCAATTTCTCTCTTATAGCCGTTGGCTTTTCCTTGCCTTTTCATTCCCAACTCTTGTGTATACAAAATGATATCTTGTATGAAAAGAAAGTGAAGGAATGAGATTATTATATGTTCAAATCTCGTCACAAATTTCGGTAACAATACTATATAATTTTTCTATAACGACACTCTAATTCTTTAAAATTGATAAGTCAATCATAAGGGTTTAAATCCGTTATAGAAGTATAATATTTTTACACTCAAGACAAGATTAAAAAAATTAAATTCAATATTTAGTGTGTCTTGAAACTTTTATAGATTTGAGGAGTGTTACACCTGCTATGTGCTGGGTCCGGGAAAGGCCAGACCACAAGGGTCTATTTTACTCAGTCTTGCTCTGCATTTCTGGAAGATGTTATTTCCACGGCTTGAACCTCTTACCTCCTGATCACAAGTTCAACCGGCAACTGGAATGTAGCAGGAAAGAAATTTCTTGGAACACCTGCCATTGAGCTAGCAACCTGAAAATTGAAATAAATATTCTTTGTTGGAAACATCAAGAACAAAATAGAAAGGGCATAATACATAAACAGGTCCTCAAACATGGCCTCAGCTGGCAAGTATGTTGTGCACAAGTAGGCACCTCAACTTGTCTCCACTTTGTCAGTTGAATACGCCAACTTACAAAATGATCATCTAGACACCTCCAAAATTTGTGTGTCACGTCAGCATTTGTGTTTACGTGTTCAACTTTATATAGGTTGAAGTGCCTACTTATGCACACCCAAAGTTAGAGGGCATACTTGCCAGCTGAGGCCAAGTTTGAGAGCAGTAGAAAGATTGACTAGAGCGAAGTAGGAAAAACAAACCTCTGCAAAGATGCGAGGAGTGCTGCTTCTGATTAAAAGAACTGCAAATGGCCTAAGTCAGCTGAGTGTTTGATGGCCTATCTCTGGTGATTAGTTGATTTTTCAGAAAACGTCAGATGCCAGATTTCACGCATGTTAAAAAAAAAAATTGGTCGAATTTATCTTTTTTCCGTAAAATGGAACTCTACAATGCACTAGTCTGGAGACTAGTGCAGCTAAAGAAGGCATGTGCTTAAATACTTGTTCAGCAGCAAGACTGTATAAGAATATGGGGATTGTCAACAAAAGACACCCTTAAAGTAAAATCCAGAAGAATGGATGAAGTTGATGAGTTAGTCATGGACCACTTGGTTTAAAGATATGGTGACAAATAATTCAATAAATGCATCAATCTCTTTACTTAAAACAAGACAACTAACTATTTCCACAATTTCTAAGGTCCCATATTAAACATCAGCACATGATTTTGCCTTCAATACAATGGCAGAAGTTTGCAGCTAAGCAAAGGAAGATCATTTCTTTTCCAAGATCCAATAACCATGACGTAGAGTGTTGTAGTACATCTTATTCTATACTTGGCAAAGGGCATTTTGTGGTTTATACAACTGATCAGAAGCGATTTGTAGTTCCTCTGGCTTATCTACAACACGAGATAATCAGTCAAAAGAGTTTGGACTTCCAAGTGATGGCCCTATTGCATTATCACTCATTAGAAAAGGTGCAGATATTGATCTTCAGGATGCGTTGCTTGTATCAGTTGCTTCTAGTCGACGCTCATCAGATTAATACGTTCAAGAACTAAGAAACACAGAATTACTAGTTTGTTGATCTCATTGTCATAAGTTTTGTAATAGATACACCATACTAAACAAGTGTACAGAATATCCAAGATCTAATTGTTCATCAAAACTCCATATTCTTGTGATTATATCTGATTTCTCACAATAAACAACAGTATTTTGTGACAAATGATCTTTTTATCTTTCGTCCCATGTACAGCCGTCCACCAAAAAGAAATAAATCAAAGAAAAAAGACTTCTGAATTAATTGCAAACGACTAATTTCTTTGGTTGCTGAATCGCTTAATTTGTTTTGACACTATTAACCAAAAAATGGTTCAGTTTTCTTATTGTTACTGTGTCTTTTGAGTAAAATTTGTCAACAGTGTTACTCAATTCCAAAAAATATTTGCTATAATAAAAGCAGAATAGGACTAGAGAAGATGACAATTTATAGATCCCTTATCTACTTGACAAAGAAAGGAGTAACACATGGTTTTGCCTGTTACCATAAATTTTTTATTTAATTGTTTCAAAGGAGTATATATACATATGTTCTGGACGTGGAGAGGATATACTTTGAACTAACCATCTTCCCTCTTTTTGTTCTACTCCAAACAAGCATTGTAGTTCTTTTAGATCTGTTGTGTAATTAGTGAATAAAGAAAAAGAGATAAATACTGGTGAGATATTGTATCAAGAAAAGAAAAGAGACATAGAGACTAAGCTGTTGGTGTAAAGCTACACCATTCATTCTGTACTCAAGAAGCATCGATCACTGAAAGAGAATACCCTTGCAACCCAAGGGGACTGGATTATGATTCACATTGAATCCGGACCAGTATAAAAATTCTGGTGTCTTTATTTCCTGTATTTTATTTCTGCATTTACTATTATCTTGTTCTTATTTCTAATCGACTAATTGATAAAATAGTCAAACTACTTATAAAAGTTTTTTAGAATAAGCAATTCACCCCTTTGTACTTTCAAAGTCTAAAGTATGAGCTGATATCATAACTAATAGGTCCAATCTATTGTCAACCGAAGTGAAAAAATGATGAAACTTATTATTTTCCATCCTTTCAAACTTATTATTTAAGGTCCCATATCAGCATGACCGACAGCCGGATACAGTGCATTAGTTATGGGTTCCAGTAACTTTTGCCTAGATTCGGTATTTGTATTAAAAAATTTTATTAAATGTATAAGAATATTTAGTTTGGAACCCACTTCGTTAATCCAATTATTATTGTATATTAACTTGAAATTTCTGTAGGAACCCATAAACTTAAAATTCTGGATCCGTCTCTTGCATCGAACAAAATGTCACTATTCCACTTAATTTTTAAATGAAGTAATTCTAAGGTGGAAGGTATTTCAAATTTACGGGTGCGGTATTTGTATAGGGACCTTTGAATGAGGCAAATATCCATACCCGTTTCATACATATATTTGCTGGAGAATTATTTCTTAAACAATTTATGTAACTGATAATTAATCCAAGGCCATGGCACTGAAGATGTATCAGGCTCAAGTGATTCATCGAAGCGACGAGACCTTGAAAGCTGGTTTTTGTATGTGTCAGTAGCGGAACGTTCTGTCAATAGGAGAAGGTTTACGCTGACAAGACATGGAGATACCAGAAGTGAGAATGCTGACATGAGTAACGAAAACTTATGTGAAAAACACGATCGCTTATTAGTGGAAGGTTTTTGCATTCACTCAATCTACACAGATTGAATCGGTCCTAAGGAACGTTGACTACAGAACCATGCTTGTCTATTGGAGTGAATTGGATTTAAAAAATAAAATAAAAGAATAAAATTTATTCTAAAAAAGACTTTAAAAAAATAATGTTCGATTTGAGATCGAGAATTAGAAAGTTTAACTTTCAGTCTCCAAACTTCTTCATTTTGTTCTAATACGAAGAAAATATATATAACAGTGAGTCAATGTAAACTTTTTTTTTTTGGTTGAAAAAGGTTAATGTAAACAAAAATTGTCATCATTGAGAATTAAATAACTTCAGAAATAGATCCTCAGAATTTCTAAGATAGAGAGTGACCACTGAAAAATTCAAACAATTCATAGAACCCTTAATATATCATTACTTTCTTACCTAACAAAGTCATTCTAGGGCCCCTAAATGACTCACTCAAATTTAATATATACACATATCACAGGCTCCAGCTCTATCCTGTATGACGGAAACATGAGGCTTTTTTGGGCAATACTTCAAAGTATTTCGGGACGCGGATCTAAGTTTTAAAGTTCGTGGGCTCCTATAACGATCTTATCCTAATATATAATACTAACCGAAATAGCAGATTAGGTTCCGAGCTAAAAATTCTTTTATATTTAGTGGATTTGAAGGGGAACCTTGGAGTAATGGTAAAGTTGTCTTCGTGTGACCTACAGGTCACGTGTTCGAACCGTGAAAGCAGTTGCTAATACTTGCATTAGGTTGTCTACATCACAATCTTTCGGGTGTGCCCCTTTCCTGGATCCTGTGTGAACACGAGATGTCTTGTATACCAGACTATCCTCTTTTTTATTTATTTAGTGAATTTCTTAATACCACACATCAGTTCCTAAGTATTTTACTATATATAAAAATATTAGATTTATACAGCGAAATGAACGGTCAGATACATTGAAAATGCAATTAATATATACATAAATACGCCTAGACAGTGTACATATAATAACTTCATGTATGATTTAGAGAAATTATTTCATCCCCATAATTCAACCATCCTAACATAAATAGAGAAGGAAGTTCTTTTCTTGTATGTCCAAAAATCAATTTCAAAAGTCAAAGTAGAAAATAAAAAACATTTGTTGGTAGGAAATATATTAAAAACATGAAATTGAGGAATATTGTTATGGATGTGACTAAAAAAACTGATACACCCTTTATCCAATTTTAAATGTCGTTTTTTGCCCAAAATAATGTTTCTAAATATCTGTGTTTTAAAAAATTTAACAGAATCATTATTTTCTTTCAATTTTACCCTTGTTATTGAAGTGATTAATAGTAGGTACTCGCTTTCCAATATTAGCATTAAACAGTCAAGTAAATTACAGCTACTACTTAATAGTACTCACTCCAATCCACTTTAATTGATTTTTTTGGCTGTTTTCATACGTATTAAGGGATTCACCTTTTAACATTAATTAATAATAATGTTGACCATATTAATCTTAATTTGTTCGTTGGAAATATAACAAACACTCCTAGGCTTTTTATTCCAAGGGCAACTTTGGAAAAAAAAATTAATTTCTTCTTGATATGAGGAAAAATCAAATATTGTGAATAAAAAAAAAAGTTAAAAAATTAATTAAAGTAAACTGGAAGGAGTAATGTTTTCTTAATGAATTTAATTGCGGGATTCAATTGTATTAACAGTCAGAATTAATTGGGTTTCGGAAAATGGGCAACAGAACTAGGATATAATGCATATATCAAAATTGCTTCTTCTTCCCAAAAGGAAAAAGTGACGATACAGATTTTAAGTCATGGACATGGACTTTACAAGGGTAACTTTTGTTTTAATTAATTACAATAGTTGATTCTTCTATATAAAGTTTTTGAGAAAAGTAACGTTCCTTTGTTAAGAAATTTAGCTCAAAGAAATAATATAAAACAAGAAGACAAGAATGTAGGGAGCAAGAGAAGAAAGATTTTTATTTCTCAAAGTGTTTCAATTGTCTACAATATCACTTCCCATCCTTCATTTATAGTAGTATATAGAGGTATACAAAAGAATGTCATAAACATGGCATTAAGCATTTGAGATCATGGACGAAAATCATAGGGATGTTATGGAGGTATGAGAGTTACAACTCCATAAGTATTGTTGTAGTGGGAGTTAAGGAGATAATGGAGAAGAGTAGTGGGTACTATTCCTTTGGTGGTTATGGAGATAATATCTCGTTAAAACCTTACTAGAAAAAAAAACCTTGTGAAAAAAAATCCTTGTGAAGGAAATACATATATCTAGTAATACGCATTTTCTGTTGTCTCATTAAAAACCTTGCCAGGAAAATTCAGTGGGATAAAACCTTAGCTAAGGAAAAAAGAGTACAACGCGTATTTGCCTCCCCCTGATGAAAACATCAATTGATTTCTCTAAGATGACATGTTCCGATCTTGTATACCAACTTCTCAATTGTTGAGGTTGCTCATGCTTCATTGAATAGAACCACCAAATTATCAAGCGAACAAATATATTGAACATCTATTTCTCCGTTCGGTGAAGATTGTGTCTGATAAAGAACTTTGATGAAATATATGCTTTATTCTGTCTCCTTCAATATATCCTTCTTTCAATTGAGATAAGCGATGATCATCGTCTTCACTATTATTGAAAAATAAGACCATAGTACTGCTTTTGATTAGTACAACTTTTGACAGAAAATTACTGGGATATTGCCCTGCGTTTTCGTTGTAGCTTCATATATCGGCTTGTACATTTAGCTGTCCCTTGTGTACATATTACAGTAGTTGATTCTTCTATATAAAAAAAATTGAAAAAAGTAACATTCCTTCTCATTTATGGACTTACATTTGTTGTCACTTTCTATGTGCGCAAAGAAAAATAAGACCATAGTACTGCTTTTGTTTAGTGCAACTGCTGTATGTGACAAAGAAAATTACTGGGATATTACCCTTTGTTTTCTTTGTAGCTTCATATATCGGCTTGTACTTTTAGCTGTCCCTTGTGTACATATTACAGTGAAATTTGGTGCAGGGAGGGTGGGTGGTCTTTGAAGGAATTTCCTACTTCCTTCTATTATAGTGCAAAGAAAATCCTATAACAATAATAATTCTAATCAACTGGAGTAGAACATTAAGAACAAGCTTCACAAAAAAAATCCTACTATTTACTTTCTATTAGGAGTAATTGAAGGCAGATCTAGGATTTTGGTAAGATGGGTGCATTGTAACGAAGAGGTGAATTCAAGATATAAATTTTCTCAACATTTGGTTCTTACTATTGCACCCATTATACTTTGTAATTGTAAGTTCAAAATTATTATTTTTTAATAGTAATTTTCTTACATCTATTTCCTTACTCCGTGCTTAAAATATTGGGGCCAGTTGAACCCAATAACATACTATATGTTGCATTATCCACTAGTTTAACATGCACATTTTGTTTAATCATATAAGATTTTCCGGTGACAAACAACAAATAGGAATTTTAATATGTGAACATTTTGAAAGAATAAATCAAAAAGAAAGAAAGAAATAAAAAGAAATGTACTTAATTAAAATAGAAAAAGAAATTCAATTGATGGGGTCCTTTTGGCAGAGAAGAGAGAGAGGGGGACGTTTGTGTTTGTGCTTTGGAGCAATAATCCAATTCAATTGGGATAGGTCGACTCTTTCTTTGTAGCTTCATTCACTTGTACTTTTAGCTGTCCATTGTGTATATACAGTGGAGTATTGATATCTTTGAAGGAATTTCCTACTTCCTTATATTAAAGTTCAAAGAAAACAAATCAACAATAATTCAAATCAACTGGAGTAAAGCATTAAAAAGAAGCTTCACAATAATTTCGTGCCACATTAAATGTTACAATTTGCATCAGTTGGACTATAGCATTAAGAAGAATTTTCCTACCACATTTAATGTTACAGTGTATATCAGTTGACTAGGTCCAATACCAATAATACCAATATCCACTAGTTTAACATGCACATTTTATTTAAACATATAAGATTTTCCGGTGACAAACAAAAACAAGAATTTTAATATGTGAAAGTTTTGAAATAATAAATCAAAAAGAAATAAAGAAAAAGAAATGTACTTAATTAATACGCACCATGTGATGCCTAGTTTTAGAAGAACAAAAAATAATAAAATTATCATAAAATTTGAACTCACAATCTCACTTAGAGATGTATACCCAATATTATATATGATCTAGGGAGGAGCTGAGAGCATATGTTTTTGCCCGGAAAGTAATACTCAATGAGACCCGACCACATATAATTCAATATTATCCAATAGCAATAATTGTATCGGAGTAGAGCCTTTTTTTTTTAGAAACTTTTCATTTTTAGAGTGCTACTAGGTTATTTATTTCCTGTCTCCTATTTATAACTTAATCGGAAATATCATCAGCTGTCTTACTGCAACGACCACAATAAATAACCCAAATCTTACTACAAGCATAAGAAAGATTTTACGCTAAAAAGGCAGCAAAGCTCTGAGCTACCTGTTAAAGGTGAAATCAATAGGAAAAAGGATTGAAAAGTCGACCAGATAATTCTTCTTTTTGCAGAATGATATGTTTTGTACGATTTTGTCGAAACTTTATTATAACTTTCTTAACCTTAATATATCGGGAAGAACCATTCAATTTTGTGCTCATTAACTAAAAATCACTTTTTTGTTACCTAAAAGTCATTCAATTTTGTGTTCATTACCCAACAAAACTGAGAAATACTTTGCTGGACGAAGATTTCGTCAACCTCAGTAGAAAATTAAAATAGAAAAAGAAATCCAATCAATGGGGTCCTTTTGCTTTGGCAGAGAAGAGAGAGAGGGACGTTTGTGTTTGTGCTTTGGAAGCAATAATTCAATTCAATGCATCCACTTGTACTTTTAGCTGTCCATTGTGTATATACAGTGGAGTATTGAAGGAATTTCCTACTTCCTTAAATGTTACAGCATGCATCAGTTGACTAGGTCCAATACCAATAATTCTATGGAGTAGAGCCCATCTCACACAAACCTTTCTTATTTGAAGTGCTAGTAGCTAGTTGTATATTTCTTTCTCTCCTATTATCATCCGTTGATCTCTTACCACGGCTACAATTTATCCACATACACATTTTTTTCTTTTCAAATAATTAACTAAATCAATGGCATCATCTTCTGCTTCTATGAGTACTTCACAGTTTCCTCGGTGGAACTATAAAGTCTTTCTAAGTTTTAGAGGTGAAGATACTCGAAAAACATTTACAGGTCACCTCTTCAAAGGCTTGAAAAACAGTGGAATATTCACGTTTCAAGATGATAAAAGGCTAGAGCATGGCGCATCAATATCAGATGAACTCTTGAAAGCTATAGAACAGTCTCAAGTTGCCCTCGTCGTGTTCTCAAAGAATTATGCAACATCGAGGTGGTGCTTAGATGAGTTAGTAAAGATCATGGAATGCAAGGATCAATGCGGACAAACTGTCATACCGGTCTTCTATGATGTGGATCCATCACATGTTCGGAAACAGAGGGAGAGCTTTGCTGAAGCCTTTGACAAACATGAAACAAGCTATAAGGATGATGATGAAGGAATGCAGAATCTCCAAAGATGGAGGAATGCTCTAACTGCTGCCGCAGATCTAAAAGGATATGATATCCGTGACGGGTGAGTTAAAAACACATAGTAATTTCTTATAATGAAAAAAATGAAATACCACAAAGAGAGGGTTGCTCAAGTGCTAAGTACCTCCAACTCTAAACCATTGGGTTGTGGGTTCGAGTTACCATAGGAGCAAAGTGAGGAGCTCAAAAGGAATAATTTTCATTCAAATGTGGTTGCTTATGTGAAGACTACATATTCTACTATACAAAAAGATTCTGCACATCAAAAATGAGTTAAACAGACTAGAAACTAAATAAATTTATCATATTAACAAAATAAAAATTAAAAGGTGGAAACTTAATCAATTTATTTTTCTGAGAATACTGCTTACACAATCTAATTTCATTGATTGTCATTTAGATATTTTTTTTTTCTTGAAAAAAAGGAATGATGGTTGTTATTTATGTTTCTATCAGTCAGAAGGTATTGTTCCTATCAATATAATTAGAGAGAATAAATAAAAAAATATCTTAAGCCACGTACATTTTTCCTTTATTTCATATTAATTATTTATTCTATTTTTCTTTTTTCTTATTCAATTTTCTTGAAGAAAACCCAGTTGAAATTTGTAGCCCTAAAATAAGAGCAACACCAAAAACAAATTAACCAAAAAACAAAAAAGAAGCTCAAAAGGAATAAGTTTCATTCAAATGTGGTTGCTTATGTGAAGACTACATATTCTACTATACAAAAAGATTCTGCACATCAAAAATGAGTTAAACAGACTAGAAACTAAATAAATTTATCATATTAACAAAATAAAAATTAAAAGGTGGAAACTTAATCAATTTATTTTTCTGAGAATACTGCTTACACAATCTAATTTCATTGATTGTCATTTAGATGTTTTTTTTCTTGAAAAAAAGGAATGATGGTTGTTATTTATGTTTCTATCAGTCAGAAGGTATTGTTCCTATCAATATAATTAGAGAGAATAAATAAAAAAATATCTTAAGCCACGTACATTTTTCCTTTATTTCATATTAATTATTTATTCTATTTTTCTTTTTTCTTATTCAATTTTCTTGAAGTAAACCAGGTTGAAATTTGTAGCCCTAAAATAAGAGCAACACCAAAAACAAATTAACCAAAAAACGAAAAAGAAGGTGCAAAGTTGAAGCACTGCTCTAACTGCTACGCAAATCTAAAAGGATAGACATCCGCCAAGGGTGACTAAAAAATATATGCAACAATTATTTTAAAATGTACTTTAGACGTCAGAAATGTTTTATTGTATACAACAACAACCCAGTATAATCTCAGAGGATTGTTGTTGTTGTTGTTGTTATATAAAATAGACACCCGCCAATGTTTTATTTTATAATTTCTGTAAAACAGAATGATAATTTACTAATATATTTATATCAACAAGAAGACACTATTGTTCCTATCACTACAATTCCTCAATAACATTCTTGCACATATGATATTTTGATTGCTCTTGCAAGCCGTTTGTTTTATGTGCGCAGTCTTTTAATTATATCTATGCACTTTAACAATATTTAGTAGCTAAGTTGGTTGCCAATTCACCTAGTTAATGAGAGTTTGATTCCCCACCTTGTAATCTTTTCTCCCATTTCTCCTACCCCTATGTAATTAAAATAATAATAATAATATTTATGAAATGCTTACTAATAAATGCCTTTCTTACATTTATCCACAATTAATCTTCTTATTTTTGTAGGATTGAAGCAGAGAATATTCAGCACATTGTCGACCAAATTTCCAAATTGTGCAATAGTGCCACTTTGTCTTCTTTGCGAGGTGTTGTGGGAATAAATACTCATCTGGAGAAATTAAAGTCCCTACTTAAGGTAGGAATCAATGATGTTCAGATCATATTGGGGATCTGGGGCATGGGCGGTGCAGGGAAGACGACAATAGCAAGAGCCATCTTAGACACTTTATCTCATCAATTTGAAGCTTCTTGTTTCCTTGCGGATATTAAAGAAAATGAAAAAAGACATCAACTGCATTCTTTGCAAAACACCCTTCTCTCTGAATTGTTAAGGAGAAAAAAAGATTACGTCAATAATAAGCATGATGGGAAGTGGATGATTCAGGACAGACTTTGCTCTAAGAAGGTGCTAATTGTGCTTGATGATATAGATCATAAAGATCATTTAGAGTATTTAGCAGGTGATCTTGATTGGTTTGGTGATGGCAGTAGAATTATTGTAACAACTAGAGACAAGCATTTGATAGAGAAGAATGATGTAATATATGAAGTGACTGCACTACCTAATCATGAATCCATGCAATTGTTCAATCAGCATGCTTTCCGAAAAGAATTTCCAGATGAGCATTTTAAAGAGCTTTCATTGAAAGTAGTAAATTATGCTAAAGGCCTTCCTTTAGCCCTCAAAGTGTGGGGTTCTTTACTGCATAACCTAGGCTTAACTGAATGGAAAAGTGCAATAGAGCACATGAAAATTAATTCTAATTCGGAAATTGTTGAAAAGCTCAAAATCAGTTATGATGGATTGGAGCCCATCCAACAAGAGATGTTTCTAGATATAGCATGCATCTTGCGAGGGGAAGAAAAAGATTACGCCATGCAAGTTCTTGAGAGTTGTCATATTGGAGCTGAATACATATTGCGTATTTTAATTGACAAATCTCTTGTGTTCATCTCTGAAAATGATCAGATTCAAATGCATGACTTTATAGAAGATATGGGTAAATATATAGTGAACTTGCAAAAGAATCCGGGAGAACGCAACAGATTATGGCTCGCCGAGGATTTCGAAGAAGTGATGACCAATAATGCAGTAAGTAGGCTAAACAATGCAAGAGTATTTGATTTCTAATTTTCATATTCCAAAGACATATAGGGCAGTCAATTCCAATTATTTGTTCATCTTGCTTCATACTCTTGCAGGTACGTCATTTTAGTTGTTTGCTTTAGTTAGTAGCTAGGAGAAGCAAAAGTAATATTAATTGCCTAATTAGTAAAACAAGACATTAATTGCCTAATTCCTTAAGTAGCCTCTTTAATTTATGTTGCCTAATTTATTTTTCTTATATTTTTAAGTGATGGATTAGTCTAGTAGATACTTAATCTGTTTGATCCAATTTCATTCTTTGGATTAACTTGAAAATTTTATGATATGTTATTACATAATAACTCAATCAGAGATTCACTTTACCATTATTTTTTTTTTAATTTTAAAAAGTTACTACTACAATTTATTGGTATTGTTTCAATTGCAGTTTCTTTCTATCCCAACATGAAAAGCTTATAAACATGACTCTATTGAACTTCTAAGAAAAATGTAATATTAGAAGATAGAACTATAGAATTAATTGCACAAAGTATTTCTTTGAAGTAAAATCAGTATTTCTTTAAAAAGATCTAATTAATATTGTATCTCAAAACTTTGGCATTACAAGGAGTGAGAAAGTAGTCATATTACCAAGCGAATTTTATACGACATTTAAAATTATACTTTGTAGACTAATGATCTTCTTCTTACCAGGGGACCGCAATGGAAGCAATCTTTCTTACTAATTTCAATTCTGGTAGATTACGCTTTAGCAAAAAGGCCATGAAAAATATGAAAAGGCTTAGGATATTTAACATTAGTGAAAAAATATTTAATGAGAGGTCGTCGCCTCGTTATGCCCTTGAGTATCTGCCCAACAACTTGCGTTGTTTTGTGTGGGAAAGCTATCCTTGGAAGTCATTGCCATCTACATTTGAACCCAAAATGCTTGTTCACCTTGCACTCTCGGACAGTTCACTGCATTATTTATGGATGAAAACAAAGGTACAATAGTTGAGTTCTATTTTATTGCCATTTATTTCACTCTACCTATCGATCTTTGTCCTTTAATTTAGTGATAATGAACAAATATTATTGCTTTTGTCACATATTATTTGAGGTACTTCCTTTTTTTAGCTAGTATTATGATGCATGTCTTTAATGAACAGAAGTTACTCGTTCTGATCCATAATAAGTAATTTTTTTGTCTTTCTATTTTGGTCCAAAATAAGTGACCTTTTACATAATCAAGAAGGAATTAATTTTGTTTTTCCAAACTTTGCCCTTGTTTACAAATCCCAAAATGTCAAGTTAACAATATGCTAATTTGTTTTTGAGATGATAACGGTTTGCTATATTCAAAAGCACAAAGGTTGTGCATGCCATAGTTACATAGTGAATAACCAAAATATACATCAATTTATCTAACTTCTTACAAAGACCCAAGAACATCTATTATAGCTTCCGAGTCCGCTATGTATTCCAGTTTACACCAAAAATGAAAAAGAAGTAGGCAATTCATTTTAATCTTCTGAATTGAGTTAGTATTGTCTTCAAAACATCTTGAATTTCTCTTATTCCAAAGCGTCCACCATATGGATGCAGGAATCATACCCCATCTCTTCTTCTCACTTACAGATCTTCTTCCCTTGTTCCAGCATGACAACATTTCTATGGTGCTGTCGGGCATGACCCATTGAATCCCTGTTAGTGCTATAAATATGTTCCAAACCTGAACAGTCACCGAACAGTGCAGAAAAAGGTGACTGTTGGTTTCTTCCTCCCTTCCGCATAAGTGACATCTAGAGCACAAAGATATTCCCCTTCTCCTCAAATTATCCTGTGTTAAACAAGCCTTTCTAGCAACCAACCAAACAAAATATGCCACTTTGTAGGGTATTCTTACTTTCCATATGTGTTTCCATGGCCAAAGATCAATCACAATATTAGTTTGATTAAGCATCTGATAAGAAGACTTGACTAAGAACCTTCATGAGCTGTGCCCGAACCACCACACCTTGTCTACGTCCTGATTGACCCCAGTGAATTGATTGAGTTTATTGTAAAAATCTGCAATTCTAGTGATTTTTCAATCATTTAAGAGTCTTCTATAAGTGAGATTACATCCTTGAGCTGACCAAACCTCGTTCACAGTGGCCTTCTGCTGTTGATTTATTGAGAAAATGTCTGGGTACATTGTCTTAAGAGGCTCCTGTCCCAACCAATTGTCTTCCCAAAAAGAAATGTTTTGTCCACTACCCACTTTATAGCTGATTTTGTTGCTGAACATTTGTCAAAGATTTCTGATTGTCTTCCAGACACTAACCCCATAGGTAGTGTTTACTATCTTTGTTTTCCAGGGCCCTGCCTCTCCATACTTGTCTTTAATTACCATCCTCCATAATGATTGGTCTTTTGTTGTGAATCTCCACAGCCATTTCATGAGTAAGCTTTGGTTTTGTTTCCTCAAATGTTTTATTCCCATGCCTCCCTGACTCTTGCTAAGAGTGACTGTCTTACACTTTACTAAATGAAACACTCTTCTTTCTTTGTTGCCTTGCCATAGAAATTTTCTCCTTAAAGCATTCATTCTCCTTTCAACTTTTGGAGGGATAGGGAACAAAGACATCATATAAGTAGGAAGGGTATCCAGTACACTATTGAAAAGCACTAGCCTGCCTCCTAAAGAGAGGTATTGACTTTTCCAACTTGCTAGTTTCTTTTCACATTTCTCCAAGACCCCATTCCATATATCAATGGATCTACACTTAGCCCCCAAAGGCATACCAAGATATATAGTTGGAAAAACACCAATATCACCACCAAGAATCCCCGCAAGTTGCTGAATTTGCCAAGGTTCATTAACCGGAAAAATTAGGCTTTTCCCCCAGTTAATATGAAGCCCTGATATGCCTTCAAAGATTGTAAGAATAACTCTCAGCATCCTTATCTGGTCTATCTCTGCATCACAAAGAATAATGGCATCATCTGCGTAGAGGAGATGTGATATCTCCAAACTTCCACCTTGTCTATTGTTTAGCCTGAAACCCCTTATCCAATTATTCTGTTGCGTTGTGTGTAGCATGTTGTTCAATCCCTCCATAGCTATAATGAACAAAAAAGGGATAGAGGATCCCCTTGCCTCAATCCCCTGTGTAAGGGAAAGAAACCTTCATGCGAGCCATTAACCAACACTGAAAATCTGGCAGTGCCAATACAAAATCTGATACAATTGGTCCATTTTGTACCAAACCCCATCTGTCTCAGCATGTTTATTAAGAAGTCCCAATTAACGTGGTTAAAGGTTTTTTTTATATCTAACTTGCACAAGATTCCTGGCTTCTTCTCCTTCAATCTAGAGTCAACACATTCATTAGCAATAAGAGCAGCATCCATGATTTGCCTTCCTTTAATAAAAGCCATTTGGTGTTTGCCAATCAGCTTAGAGATCACTAATTTAAGTCTTTCAGCCAAAAGTTTAGAGATAATTTTATACACACTAACTATCAGACTGATAGGCCTATAATCCTTTAATTCTTTTGCCCCAATTTCTTTGGAATCAAAGCTATGTAGCTGGCATTTAGGCTCTTTTCAAAGAACTCCTGACTGTGAAAATTCTGAATAGCTTGCAATATGTCTCCTTTAATGGTATCCCAACAATTGGAATAGAAACCCATAGTAAAACCATTAAGATCTGGGCTTTTATCAATAGCACAGTAAAACCATCAGGATCTGGGCTTTTATCAATAGCACAAAGTTTGAGGCATTCATGCACCTCTTGTTCCCCAAAAGGTCTTTGAAGCCATTCTTTTTCTTCATTAGTGATTGGAGGACCGTCCACCATGTTAAAGTTTGGTCTCCAGAATTCAGACTCCGTAAAAAGATGCTGATAAAACCTTACTATCTCTCCTTTAATAGCAGCAGGATCTTCCAGTGTTATACCATTAACCACTAGTTGATCTATGTTGTTGTACCTCTTGTGTGCATTTGCTGTCCTCTGAAAGAATTTAGTATTTTTATCTCCCTCTTTCAATTACAAGGCCCTAGACCTTTGCCTCCAAGCGATCTCCTCATTTTTTGCCACATCTTCAAATTGCATGGACAAGTTAGCTTTCAATAAAACTTACTCTTCATTCAAATTTCTCTGCTCCTGAATTGTATCCAACTCTGAGATCTGATTAAGGATATTGATCTTGATGGACTCCAAATTTCCATGCTTTGATAGATTCCATTCCTTTAACTTCCCTTTTAAAGCTTTGAGTTTGCTTGCCAGGATATAGTTTGGTCTGCATGCAAACACAAATAAGTCCCACCAAATCTTCACTTGTTCATTAAACCCCTCTACTATTTCAAATCCTATTTCAAATTTGAAAACTGGTGGTTAGGAATATGCTAATTTTAATTAAGGGTAATTTAGTAAAAACAACTTTTATTTTTCTAGGCGTTAGTATTTTTTCTTAAGGGGTGTGCCAATGACCAAAGTGTCACTTATTATGGACCGGAGGGAGTATTAATTAATAAGCTCAAATTAATGTATTTCCATCTCAAAAGAAATTATTGTATTTTACATTATTTGGGGTTGTTCTCAGTATTATTGTAAGATCTTTATGTCCTTTTTTTTTCCAAATCTTCCCATCATCATTTTAACTAAGAAGCTCAATTTAAGAACTCATTCAATTATTTCTCATAGTAAAATTAGATTCGTATGAATTTCATCCTAGATTGTATATAGTGTGATGGAAGGAATACTTATTAGTAAAACAAAAGGAGTTCATTATGTACAACTATTTTCTAGAATAACATATACGCTTTCATACATTGCTTCCGGATTTAACATTTGGGTTTCCCCATTTTATATTTCATTTCTTTAAAGCACTTTATTTCTCTTTGCTACAGGTTTTTTCAATCATTTTATTCAGTTTCTGAACAAGTAACTTCCATATATAAAAAAAATAAATTTCTAATTTCGCACAAAATAATGTGTTGGCCCTCATAATTCAAATGCTATCATTCATTTGTTGTCGAGGGATTAATAAATGGAGTACTTTTTAGGAACGGTAGCAACAGAGGTCATTTGATGCCCACACATACAAATGAAAAAACAAAACAAAAATAGGTTCTCATTCTATTTCTGTTCTGAACAGCATTTGCCGTCTCTACGGAGGATAGATCTCAGCGGGTCTGAAAGACTGATGCGAACACCAGATTTCACAGGGATGCCAAATTTGGAGTCTTTGAATTTGGAAAACTGTAGTATTCTTGAAGAGGTTCACCATTCCCTGGGATGTTGCAGCAAACTCATTCAGTTAAATTTGAGTTTGTGTGCAAGCCTTAAGAGGTTTCCATGTGTTAACGTGGAATCTCTTGAATATCTGAGTGTAGCATGTTGCTATAGTTTAGAGAAATTTCCAGAATTCCACGGGAGAATGAAGCCAGAGATAGAGATTGACATGCTCGTCTCTGGGTTAAGGGAACTACCATCATCTATTTTTCAGTACCAAACTCATATTACCAAGCTAGATTTGAGCGGTATGAGAAACCTTGTAGCTCTTCCAAGCAGCATCTGTAGGTTGAAAAGTTTGGTTAGTCTAGATGTGCGGGGTTGCCCAAAACTGGAAAGCTTGCCAGAAGAGATAGGTGATTTAGACAACTTGGAGAACCTTCATGCCAGTGATACTCTAATTTCACGGCCTCCGTCTTCCATCGTACGCTTGAACAAACTAAAAATCTTGAAGTTTTGCAACTTCGTAGGTGGAGTGCACTTTGAGTTCCCTCCTGTGGCTGAAGGATTACGCTCATTGGAAACTTTGAGTCTCAAAGACTGCAATCTAACAGATGGAGGACTTTCGGAAGATATTGGATCCTTATCCTCTTTGAAAAAGTTGAATCTCAGAGGAAATAATTTTGAGCATTTGCCTCGAAGCATAGCCCAACTTGGTGCTCTTCGAATCTTGGACTTAAGAAATTGCAAGAGGCTTACACAGCTGCCAGAATTTCCCCCTGAATTAAATGAATTGCGTGTAGATTTTCATATGGCTATGAAAAGTATCCATGATTTAGTAACAAAGAGAAAGAAACTACAGTGGGTGAAACTTGATGATGCACACAATGACACTATATATAATTTGTTTGCACATACCCTGTTTCAGAATATCTCTTCCTCGAGGCATGGCATCTCTGCTTCAGATTCCTTGTCCGAAAGTGTGTTTACCATTATTCATCCTGAGAAGAAGATCCCAAGTTGGTTTCTCTATCATGGAACGGATAGTAGTGTATCAGTCAATTTGCCTGTAAATTGGTATATACCTGATAAATTCTTGGGATTTGCTGTATGTTACTCTGGCAGATTAGTTGACACCACAACTCAATTGATTCCTGAATGTGATGATGGGATGTCGTGGATGACCCGGAAACTTGCTTTATCCAACCATTCAGAATGTGATACCTCAGAATGGCATACAGAACGTGCTATTCATTTTTTGTTGGTACCTCTTGCTGTCTTATGGGATACATCTGAGGCAAATGGAAAAACACCAAATGACTATGGAATTATTAGGCTATCTTTTTCTGGAGAAGTGAAGGAGTATGGACTTCGTTTGTTGTATAACGAAGAAGCTGAGCTTGAGGCCTTGTCACAAATGAGGGAAAATAACAATGAACCAACAGAATATCGCATGGATATAAGGAGTAGCAGATCTGACAATAGTGAACACCATGACACCGTGACCGATGCAGCTAGTTCCTGTCGCATACTCTAATAACATTAGAAACAAAGGTCACATTCTAATGAAAGTAAGTTGCAAGTTTGGAAGCCCTTTGCTCTAAAGCCGGTGGCATTGCCTATGAAGAGCATATGTTTCCTTTGTTTGTAGCAGAACAACCAGACTCTTGGCCTGAGAAAGAGATTCGCGAGAGAACTTGCTTGGGTATGCAATAATCCATTCTTTTTAAATCTACACATATCTATACTATATACTGGTCTTTTATTAGTAAAGGTGACGTGACACCTCTCTTAGACCAGAATAGTAGTCTTGTGAAATGATATCACATCTTCGCCTTTGCTGACAGGTAGACTTTCAAAAACCAATTGCAGATGAATGTTGGCGAAGCAAGAAAGCTGTGCCAAAATGGATGGATGAAAGAAGGCTTGGAATTGTTCTTCCTTTGGATGTAGAGCTCAACTAGTCTTGTATACTCTCCATCAGAAACTGATGTTCACCTTTTCACTTGCAAAATAATTTTCATCTTAAAAAAACCTGAAGTTTCTTACACACTACATAACTTTAAATATTGCTTGTCGTAATGATCATGCTCTAACTTTAGCAATACACTTTTGCAGGGCCATTTTCATATCTATACCAGGTTAAATGTGGAGGTTCAGTTTAGTATAGGGGGAGTAAAATAGCATCTTAAATTTCTAATGATGCAATTAATTACTTTCAAACCAGATATTTGAATAAAAAATCTTGATTATCTATATGTCTCACCAGAATCCATTTCGGATGAGTATAATGTTTTACTTATATTCATAAACCAAATCTTCATTTATCTGATTTACCTCGGTGATAGATCAAAAAGATGATTTGTTTATAAAAGTTTTGCATCTTTTCAACGATATATTATGTGATTTTTAAAAAATTTGATCTTCATATGGAATACACACGCAATGCGCTTGCCCAAAAACTAGCAAAACAAAATAAGTAAGAGCTATTTTTAAGTTAAAATTCTTAACAAATTATAGCACTTATGTTATCAAAATTAAAATTAACGGTTATCCACACAGCCAGTGGCGGAGCCACATGCACCCAAGGGGTGTCAACCGACACCCCTTCGTCGGAAAATTACATTGTTTAGCTCGGTAATTTAAAAACAAATATGTATATATACTATATAATGACACCCCTTGACTTCTTGGTGAGTTTGTTTCTTTATATTTTGACTACCCTTAATAAAAATTCTAGCTCCACCACTGCACACAGCCACACTTGTTGTTCATATCAAAAGATCAGTAAAACTTATACCTTATAAACACATTTCCCTATTATCATTTCAAGATAAGAAAAGACAATAGAAAGAAGGGGTCGTGATAATATCATCTACGTCTGTACTGTTCTTCGTTGAGTATATCCGATAAGACTTGACCAGCTCCTCGCCACTCGAAGGTACCATAGCATGTCGAGAATAAGAAGGGACATACTCAATATGACCACCCCCTTTGTTGGGAGCTTGTCGCCCTGCTCTTCGAGTTTTGACTTACAAGTATCTGTTGGTTCACCACTTCTGCACGTGTCTACACAATTTATGCAAAATCATGCGTGCGCCACTAGTCGAATTATTCTTTTATATCTACTAATTTGGACAACCTATCTCAAGTTTCACTTAGTCTTTTGAGAGAAAATGATTGAATTATAACTCATTGATGTCTAATTTGATGAAATGGAAGACCGCCTAGACCAAATTACTAAATTTAGGTCCATCAAGTTGTATATCCAAATGGTAATTTGGCTGAAGTCGAATTTGTTGTATGAAATTTAGCTTGGGTTTGAACTATTTCTAATTTATGAGTTTTAGCTCCTTTCACTGTGGAACAAGATTAATAACTAGAATTGAGAATTTAGCTTAGATTCATGAATTTGGGAATTTGGATGCTGAACATTTATATAGAGTTTGAATAAATTCCACCATTTGTTGGTAGGAAATGTATAAAAAACATGAAATTGAGGAATATTGTTATGGATGTGATGAAAAAAAAGTGATACTCCCTCTATCCAAGTTTAAATGTAGTTTTTGCCCAAAATAATGTTTCAAAATATCTGTCGCTTTAAAAAATAATAACAATTTTTTTCTTTCAATTTTTAAATATCAAGAAAGAATTAACTTCATTTTTCCAAAGGTGTCCTTTGCCTAGGAATATTTGTTGTATTTTCAATGAACAAATTATGGTTAATATGGCAAATTTTAGTGTTAATTAATACTAAAAGATGGATTTCTTAATATATGTAAAAATACCAAAAAATCAATTAAAGTAGACCGGAGGGAGTAGCATTTAATAGTCAAGGAAACAAATAAGGTTGATTTAGTAAAATACAGCTAGTAATTAATATTAATGTCTTCTTAACGAATTTAATTGCTGATTCAATTTTATTTAACAGTCAGAATTTATTGGGATTCTGGAAAATGGGCAGCATAGCTAGAGGAAAACTGTGATGACCCAAAAGGTCATCTTATATTTTAGAACTCGATTCTGCGCTCTTAAGCCTTAAAAATCTCATTTTTATACTTTTTAATTTGCGTGCACAGTCCGAGTATTGGCCCAGAAGGCTTATATGTTAAAAACTGATAAAAATAATAATTGTTTCCTAAAAGCTTTAGTTGAGTTGACTTCGATCAATATTTTTAGTAAACGGGCCCGGATCCGTATTTTGACGGTCTCGGTGGGTCCGCATCAAAATATGCGACCTGGGCGTATGCCCGTAATCGAATTCGGAGGTCCCTAACTCGAGTTATGAATTTTTGATTAAAATTAAAAGTCTAAAAATCTAATGTCTTTGAGAATTGATTGATGTTTGGCATTGTTAGCACCGAGTCCGTATTTTGGTTCCGAAGCCCGGTACGGGTTCATTATAATATTTAAGACTTGTTTATGAAATTTGGTGAGAAACGGAGTTGGCACGTGATTCGGACGTCCAGTTGAGAAAATAGAAATTTTAAAGCTTTCTTGAAAATTTCATTTGGTTTGGTGCTACATTCGTAGTTCTAGGTGTTATTTTAGCGATTTGATCGCGCGAGAAAGTTCGTATGATATTTTTAGACCTGTATGCATATTTGGTTTGGAGCCCCGAGTGCTCGGGTGAGTTTCGGATAGGCTACGGGATATTTTGGACTTGGGAAAATTTGGTTTTTCTGCACTTTCAGTGCCTTCTAGTTTCATTCTTCGCGTTCGCGAAGGCACTCTCGCAGACCTTGTAGTCCCCATCTATCTTTTCTGTTTTACTGCTTCTCTCATTCAAACAGTTGTTTTACTGCTCATGAATTGTGACTCCAAATCCGGATAGTAGTAATTGATGCAGTTTCTCTATTATTCCGCACTCGCTATATTTCATCTTAGCTTTTTTGCTGTTATTTACTGAATGGAATAAGGATTCGTTTAATGATTCTCTAACGTTGGCTTGCCTAGCAAGTGAAATGTTAGGTGCCATCACGGTCCCGATGGTGGGAATTCCGGGTCGTGACAAGTTGGTATTAGAGCACTAGGTTGCCTAGGTCTCACGATTCACGAGCAAGTTTAGTAGTGTCTAGAGGATCGGTACGGAGACGTCTGTGCTTATCTTCCAGAGGCTATGAAGTTTAGAAACAAATTTCACTTATATTCTTCTTTGTCGTGCAATTTTGTTTTCTCAATACTGATTGAACTCTTCTACTCTTATTCTCTCGCAGATGGCGAGGACACGTACCGCTTCCTCAGCTGAGCAGCAGTGAGAGCCCCCAGTGGCAGCTCCTACGAGGGGCAGGGGCAGGGCTCAGCTCAGAGCTCGAGCAACAGTACCAATAGTGGAGCCTCAGGTAGAGTTGAGCGAGGAGGCTCCAGCCCAGACTGTTCCTGCTGGACCAGCTCAGGTTCCGGAGGGGTTCACTTCCACCCCGGTACTTCAGGACGCTTTGGTCCGTTTGGTGGGCCTTATGGAGAGTGTGGCCCAGACTGGCACTTTTCCCATGGCACCAGCCATCTCTCAGGCTGGGGGAGGAGCCAAGACTCCCACTACTCCCACTCCGGAGCAGATAGCTCTCCAGTATCAGGCTCCAGCAGCTCAGCCAGTCAGAGTAGTTCAGCTGGTTATTACGGCACAGGCCGAAGATGGGTCAGCTATGTCTTCTAAGGCTTTATGGAGATTGGACAAGTTTACCAAGCTCTTTCCAGTTCACTTCAGTGGTTCTCCTTCAGAGGATCCCCAGGAGTATCTCGACAGTTGTCACGAGGTTCTACGGAACATGGGTATAGTGGAGACCAATGGGGTCAAATTTGATGCATTTCAGATGAATGGTTCTGCCAAGAAATGGTGGAGAGATTATTTGTTGACCAGACCAGCTGGATCGCCTGCTCTTACTTGGGACCAGTTTTCTCATATCTTCCTAGAGAAGTTTCTCCCTATCACATTGAGAGAGGAGCATCCCGTCAGTTCGAGCGTCTCCAGCAGGGCAGTATGACTGTTACTCAGTTTGAGACCCGTTTTGTGGATTTGGCCCGTCATGCTCTTATTCTACTTCCTACCGAAAGAGAGAGGGTGAGGAGGTTTATTGATGGACTTGCTCAGCCTATCAGATTGCAGATGGCTAAGGAGACTGGGAGCGAGATTTCTTTTCAGGCGGCTGCCAATGTTGCCAGGCGAGTCAAGATAGTTTTAGCTCAGGGGAGTGGTCAGGGGTCTGACAAGATGCCTCATCACTCCGGTGGATTCATTGGAGCCTAATCTGGAGGCCGGGGTACTTATGGCAGAGGCCATCCTCCCAGGCCGTTTCATTCAGCACTCCAGGCATCCCTCGGTGCCTCAAGTGGTCGTGGCCCTCAGATGCATTATTCTGACCAGCTAGCCTACAGTGCACTACCAACCCCTATTAGTGCACCTCCGCTCCAGAGTTTTCAGGGTGGTTACTCAGGTCGGCAGGGTCAGTTTCACGCTTAGCAGTCACAATAGCTGAGGTCTTGTTACACTTGTAGTGATCCGAGGCACATTGCTAGATTTTGCCCTCGGACATCGGGAAGCTCACAACATCAGGGTTCTCGTGCCATGGTTCCGGCACCAGTTGCTTCACCACCTGCTCAGGCAGCTAGAGGCAGGGGTCAGAATGTTAGAGCTGGATGTCAGGCCGTTAGAGGTGGAGACCAGCCAGCTAGAGGCGGTCCCAGGGACGTAGTTCGGGGTGGTGGGCCCCAGCCCCGGTGTTATGCTTTTCCATCCAGGCTTGAGACTGAGTAATCTGACGCCATTATTACAAGTACTATTTCAGTTTGCAGTAGGGATGCTTCAGTTCTATTTGATCCGGGATCTACTTATTCCTATGTGTCATTCTATTTTGCTTCCTATTTGGTTGTGCCCCGTAATTCTTTGAGTGCTCCTGTGTATGTGTATACACCAGTAGGAGATGATATTGTTGTAGATCTAGTTTATCGTTCGTATGTGGTCACTATTGGGAGTCTTGAGACTCGTGTAGATATTCTACATCTCGATATGGTTGATGTTGATGTCATACTGGGTATGGATTGGCTATCACCTTATCATGCTATATTAGATTGTCATGCCAAGACGGTGAACTTAGCCTTGCAGGGGTTTCCTCGATTAGAGTGGAGAAGGACTCTTGGCCATTCTACCAACAGGGTTATCTCTTATGTGAAGGCTCGACATATGGTCGAGAAGGGGTGTCTAGCTTACTTTGCTTATGTCCGCGATTCTAGTGCGGAGGTTCCTTCCATGGATTCAGTGCCAGTTGTTCGTGAGTTTCCAGAGGTATTTCCTTCAGACCTGCCGGGGATGCCACCTGACAGGGATATTGATTTCTGCCCCCGCCAGAGTTGAAAGAGTTAAAGGAACAGTTGCAAGATATTCTTGATAAGGGCTTCATTAGACCTAGTGTCTCGCCCTGGGGTGCACCTCTGTTGTTTGTAAAGAAGAAAGATGGACCTATGAGGATGTGTATAGAATATCGGTAGTTGAACAAAGTCACCATCAAGAACAAGTACCCATTTTCGAGGATTGATGATTTATTTGATCAGCTTCAAGGTGCCCAGGTGTTTTTGAAGATTGATTTGAGATCTGGCTACCATCAGTTGAGGATTAGGGCATCTGATTTCCCTAAGACAGCTTTTCGAACTCGGTATGGGCATTATGAGTTTCTAGTGATGTCATTTGGGCTGACAAATGCCCCAGCAACATTCATGGATTTGATGAACCGGGTGTTCAAGCCCTACTTGGATTCCTTTGTGATTGTGTTTATTGATGATATCTTGATCTATTCCCATAACCGAGAGGAGCATGAGCAGCACCTTCGGATTGTTCTTCAGACTCTGAAAGTGTCACGACCCAAAATCCCAACCTGCCGTGATGGCGCCTATCTCAATACTAGGCAAGCCGATAATCTCCATAAACCACAATTTCTCTTTAAGTTTGAAAATGTAATATTTAAATACAGTACAAAATCCCACAAATACTGATACGTACACTTCCCAAAACCTGGTGTCACTGAGTACATGAGCATCTAAGGACAAATACAGTAACAAGGAGATATGGAAAGAGAGACAAGGTCTGCGAAACACGGCAACTACCTCTGAATCTCCGAAAACTCAACTGTGCGAGAGAATCAACACCCGCTATGTCCAGAAACACCTGGATCTGCACACGAAGTGCAAGGTATAGTATGAGTACAACCAACTTAGCAAGTAACAATAATAAATAAGGAACTGAAGATAATGACGAGCTACACAATTACAGTTCATTTTCAGTAGTTCCAGCAGAGAGTAGACATGCTTTCAATTTCCAAAAGTTTAAGTCAAATTAGTTTTATACAGTTCAAGTTCATGTAATCCGGATATAAAATCTTTCAGAGAATTTCACATCAATGACAGATAGCAACTAGTGCAATAACAAATGAAAAGCAAGTACAGCCTCTCAGGCAACAGATACTCAACTCGTCACAATAGCTCAACCACTCGGCTCTCAGCCCTCAGCACTCACACTCAATGGATACCCGCGCTCACTGGGGTGTACAGACTCCGCAGCGACTCCTATAGGCCAAGCGCTATAATCTGCACGGCAATTCACGTGCTGTACGGACAACTCACGTACCATAGTATCAATATCTGGATCCGCACGGCCAACTCACGTGCTGCACGGACAACTCTATAGTATCAATATCTGGATCTGCACGGCCAACTCACGTGCTGTACGGACAACTGGCATGCTATAGTATCAATATCTGCATCTGCACGGCCAACTCACGTGCTATAGTATCAATATCTCACAATCAGGCCCTCGGCCTCACTCAGTCATAAATCTCTCCAGGCTCTCGGGCACTCAATAATCATGAACTCATCCCAAACAACAATGATATGATGCATCAATAATGAACAATAGTGACTGAGATAAAATAAATAAGTAAACTGTGATTGAGTACCAAACAACAATTTAGCAGATAATTCAACATGTACACGACCTCTGTGGGTCCCAGCAGTACAAACATATAGCCTAAATATGGTTTCTAACATTTCTTACAGTCAAATTTCCACAACACATAGAGAACATATAGCTAACAACAAATTATTCAACTTTACAGTTTAACGGGACGGACTAAGTTACAATCCCCTTGGTGCACGCCCACACGCCCGTCACCTAACATGTGCGTCACCTCCAAAGTAATCATATGATACAAAAATCCGGGATTTCATACCCTCAGGACCAAGTTTAAAACTGTTACTTACCTCAAACCGCGTAATTCTTTATTCCGCTATGCCCTTGCCACGAGAATTAGTCACCGAAAGCCTTGAATCTAGTCACAAATAATTCGTTTCAGTCAATAAAGTTTATTAGAATTAATTCCACTACAAAATACTAATTTTCCATAAAAATCTGAAATTTAGCTAAAACATCGCACGTCTCGGAACCCGACAAAAGTTACAAAATATGAACACCCATTCAACCACGAGTCTAACCATACCAAAATTACTAAATTTCGATAACAATTCGGCCCTCAAATCCTCAAATTTATCCAAGAGGGTTTTCAAACTTTTCCAACTTAATTCACCAATTAAGTGATAAAAACAACCATGGATTCAGGTAATTTAACCAATATTGAGTTAAGAACACTTACCCCGTTGTTTCCTCTGAAAATTTCTCAAAAATCGCCTCATTCAGAGCTCCAAATCGTCAAAAATGGAAAATAAAGTCCTATTTTTAGAACTTAAACTCTCTGTCCAGTCATTTGCTCTATGTGATCGCGAATATTCCCACACGATCGCGAAGAACAGTTTTCCACAGCCCAGATTTAACCTTACGCGATCGCGGACTTTTCCACGCAATCGCGATGCACAACATCACAGACCTATGCGATCGCAAAGCACAAAACGCATGACTTCTACCTCTGCTCCACTTACTCTACGCGAACGCGACCTTTTTCACGCGTTCACGAGTCACAAAATCTTAAAGCTATGCCATCGCATACCGCTTCACGCGATCGCAAAGCACAAAACTTAGCAGCCCTCAATTAACCTTACGCGATTGCGGATATCCCCATGCAATCGCGAAGCACAAGACCTCTACTTTCCAACTAAGCCTACGCGATCACAGACGCATTCACGTGATCGCGTATAAGGAAATCAGATACATATATCAGAAAATTCCAACAGCTATTTAAGTCCAAAGTTTGATCCGTTAACCATCCGAAACTCACCCGACCCCCTCGGAATCTTAACCAAATATACACACAAGTCCTAAAACATCATACGAACCTAGTCGAACTCTCAAATCACCTCAAACAATGCTAAAACCACGAATCATACCCTAATTCAAGCCTAATGAACTTTGAAATTTCAAGTTTCTACAAACAACTCCGGAACCTATCAAATCACGTCCGATTGACCTCAAATTTTGCACACAAGTCATAAATAACATAATAGACCTATTAAAATTTTCAGAATTGGATTTCGACCCCGATATCAAAAAGTTAACCCCCTGGTCAAACTTCCCAAAAATTCAACTTTCGGCATTTCAAGCCTAATTCCTCTACGGATCTCCAAATAGTTTTCCGGACAAGCTCCGCAGTCCAAAATTACCATACAGAGCTATCAGAATCATCAAAATTCATATCCGAGGTCGTTTAAACATAGGTCCATATCTGGTCACTTTTCTAACTTAAAATTTTCAATTATAAGACTAAGTATCTCACTTCACTCCGAATTCCTTCCGGACACAAGCCAACTAACCCGAAAAGTCATAAATCAATTATAAGGCATAAATTGAGCAGTAAATAGGGGAATGGGGTTATAATATTCAAAATAACCATTCGGGTCGTTACATTCTCCCCTTCTTAAATAAATGTTCGTCCTCGAACGAGTTTAGAATCATACCTGGAGTCTCAAATAGGTGCGGATATTTTCTCTGCATCTCCTGCTCAACCTCCCAAGTAGCTTCCCGGACTGGCTGGCCTCTCCACTGTACCTTCACTGATGCTATGTTCTTTGACCTCAGTTTTCGAACCTTCCGGTCTAAAATAGTCACTGTCTCCATATCATAAGTCAAATTACCGTCTAGTTGCACTGTACTAAAATCCAGAATATGAGACGGATCCCCGACATACTTTTGGAGCAAGGATACATGGAACACTGGATGAACACCTGATATACTAGGTGGCAAAGCAAGTTCATAAGCCACATCTCCAATTTTCTTAAGTATCTCAAAAGGCCCAATATACCGAGGGCTCAACTTGCCCTTCCTCCCGAACCTCAACATACCCTTCATGGGTGAAATCTTGAGCAGAACCTTCTCCCCAACCATGTGAACAACATCACGAACTTTCCTATCGGCATAACTCTTCTGTCTAGACTGTGTCGTGTGAAGCCATTCCTAAATCACTTTGACCTTCTCTAAAGTATCCTAAACCAAGTCAGTACCCAATAGCCTAGCCTCACACAGCTCAAACCAACCCACCGGGGACCGACACCGTCTCCCATACAAAGCCTCATATGGAGCCATCTGAATACTCGACTGGTAACTGTTATTGTAAGCAAACTCCGCGAGTGGCAGAAATTGATCCCAAGAATCCCCAAAATCAATGACACAAGTGCGTAACATATCCTCCAAAATCTGAATAATACGCTCGGACTGTCCGTCCTTCTGAGGGTGAAATGTTGTACTCAAGTGAACCTGCGTGCCCAATTCTCATTGCACTACTCTCCAAAATTGTGATGTAAGCTGCGTGCCTCGATATGATATGATGGACACTGGTATACCGTGTATGCGAACAATCTCACGAATATAAATCTCAGCCAACCGCTCCGAAGAATAATTAGTACCAACTGGAATACAATGAGCAGATTTGGTCAACCGATCTACTATCACCCAAATAACATCAAACTTTCTTAAAGTCCGTGGGAGCCCAACTACGAAGTCCATGGTAATACGCTCCCACTTGCACTCCAGAATTTCAAGTCTCTGTAGTAATCCGCCAGGTCTCTGATGCTCGTACTTTACCTGTTGACAATTTAGACACCGAGTTACAAACCCAATTATATCTTTCTTCATTCGCCTCCACCAATAGTGCTGCCTCAAATCTTGATACATTTTTGCGACACCTGGATGAATGGAGTACCGCGAGCTGTAAGCTTCCTGGAGAATCAACCCATGCCAACCATCTACATTAGGCACACACAGCTTGCCCTGCATCCGTAATACACCGTCATCTCTAATAGTGACTTCCTTGGCATCACCGTGCTGAACCGTGTCCTTAAGGACAAGCAGATATGGATCATCATACTGGCGCGCTCTGATGCGTCATATAAAGAAGACCGAGAAACCACACAAGCCAAAACTCGATTCGTCTCGAAAACATCCACTCTAACAAACTGGTTGGCCAAGGCCTGAACATCCAGTGCTAAAGGCCACTCTGCTACCGGTAAGTATGCTAAGCTGCCCAAACTATCTGCCTTACGACTCAAGGCATCGGCCACTACATTGGCCTTTCTGGGATGATAGAGAATGGTCATATCATAATCCTTAAGCAACTCTAACCACCTTCGCTACCGCAAGTTAAGATCCTTCTGTTTAAACAAATATTGTAGACTCCGATGATCAGTATATACCTCACACTGGACACCGTACAAGTAATGCCGCCAAATTTTTAAGGCATGAACAATAGCTACTAACTCAAGATCGTGGACTGGACTGATTCTTCTCATGTGCCTTTAATTTTCTGGATGCATAGGAAATCACCCTACCGTCTTGCATAAGTACTGCGTTGAGACCAATACGCGATGTGTCACAATACACAGTATATGACTCTGAACCTGTAGGCAACACCAATACTGGAGCTGTAGTCAAAGCTGTCTTGAGATTCTGAAAGTTCTCCTCACACTCATCTGACCACCTGAACGGGGCACCTTTCTAGGTCAATTTAGTCATAGGCGATGCAATAAACGAGAAACTCTCCACAAAGCGACGATAATAATCGGCCAAGCCAAGAAAACTCTGAATCTCAGTAACTGAAGATGGTCTGGGCCAACTCTGAACTGCCTCTATTTTCTTCGGATCCACCTTAATTCCTTCACTGGACACTATTTGTCCCAAGAATGCCACTGAATTAAGCTAGAACTCACACGTAGAAAATTTGGCCTCAAGTCTCTCCTCTCTCAGCCTCTGTAATACAATACCCAAGTGTTGTGCATGCTCCTCCTGGCTACGTGAGTACACCAGAATGTCATAAATAAATACTACGACAAATAAATCAAGATATGGCTCGAATACACTATTCATCAAATGCATAAATGCTGCTGGGACATTGGTTAGCCCAAATGACATCACAAGAAATTCATAGTGGCCATAACGAGTTCTGAATGCCATCTTTAGAATATCCGAATCCCGAATTTTCAACCGGTGATACCCCGATCTCAAATTAAATTTGGAGAACACCTTCGCTCCCTGAAGCTGGTCAAATAAGTCATCAATACGCAGCAAAGGATATTTATTCTTGATTGTAACCTTGTTCATCTGCCTATAATCAATGCACATCCACATAGTACCATCTTTCTTCTTCACAAACAGAACCGGTGCACCCCAAGGTGACACACTAGGCCTAATAAACCCCTTTTCAAGGATTTCTTGAAGCTGCTCTTTCAATTCTTTTAACTCAGCTAGTGCCATACGATATAGAGGAAGAGAAATGGGCTGAGTGCCTTGCACCAAGTCAATACCGAAATCAATATCCCTGTAGGGTGGCATACCCGGTAGGTCTGCAGGAAATACATCTGGAAAGTCTTGCACGACCGGTACTGAATCAATAATAGGAGTATCTGCATCAAAATCTCTCACAAAGGAAAAATATGACAAACATCCCTTTCCAACCATACGTTGGGCCTTCAAATAAGAAATTACCCTGCTAGGAACAAACACTAGAGAACCCCTCCATTCAACCTTCGGCAACCACGACATCATCAACGTCACGGTTTTTGCGTGACAGTATAGAATAGCATGACATGGAGACATACAATCCATACACAGAACCATAGCGAGTAATAAGAGATCAACCCCAGTCTCCAATTCCCCAATAGATACCACACATGACCGATACACACGGTCCATAGTAATAATATCACCCACCGGTGTAGATACACAAACAGGTGAAACTAAGGACTCACAGGGCATATCCAGATAATGAGCAAAATACGATGATACTTATGAATAAGTGGAACCAGGGTCAAATAATATAGAAGCCTCCTTGTGGCAAATACTTGTGATCACTGCATCTGAAGCAACAACATCTGTCCTGGCAGGAAAAGCATAAAATCGGGCCTGACCGCCACCTGATCGGCCTCCCCCTCTTAGGAGACCCCTAGCTGCCTGACCCCCACTCCAAGCTGGCTGGGCGGGTGGTGGAACTGCTAGTGCTGGTGCTGTCAGTCGAGGACTCTGTTGTGGAGCGCCGCTCAACAACCTAGGACACTCTCTCTTGAAATGACCAAATTCCCTGCACTCGAAACAACCCCTCCTCTGACGGAACTGCTGCTCCTGATATCCCGAGGATTTACCTGTAGAAGCCTAAGTGGATGAGGCATGATGAGAACTCTGCGCTGGTAGTGCACTGGATGAAGACTGGCCTAAGTGAGCACTGTAAGAACTGTGGCTAGCTGATGCACCATGATGAGATGGACGACTCGTCTGAGTGTTTCTGTAAGATCGACCCCTACCGTGGTAAAACTGAACCCCTGAAGGAATACCGCTGTAATCACATGCACCACGAGGCCTCTTAGCCTCCCTCTCTCCACGTTCCTGGCTACGAACCATCTCTATCTGCTAAGTAATGTCAACTACCTCATCAAAAGTAGCACCAGATACACTCTCCCTAGTCATAAGTAACCGCAGCTGATATGTGAGGCCATCAATGAACCTCCTAATCCTCTCCCTATCCGTGGGAACCAACCAGACTGCGTGACGAGCCAACTCAGAAAATCTCATCCCATACTGCATCACAGACATGCCATCTTGACGTAACTGCTCAAACTGTCTGTGCAGCTCCTCTCTGCGAGACTGCGGCAAAAACTTCTCCAAAAAGAGAACGGAGAATTCCTGCCATGTAAGTGGTACTGCACCAACTAGTTTGCGCCTCTCATAAGCCTCCTACCATCTGAAGACAACCTTAGAAAACTGAAAAGTAGTGAAGGAGACCCCACTGGTCTCCAGAATACCCACTGTCCGAAGCATCTGCTGAAACCTATCCAGAAAACCTTGAGCATCCTCTCACTCAGTACCGCTAAATAGTGGAGGTCGAAGCCTCTCAAATCTCTCAAGTCTCCTCTGCTCATCATCTGCCATAACAGGAACTACCTACAGTCGGCTGGGCTGGTAGTGCCCCCGGTATCTGAAGTCCCTGTATTACCTGGTCTGGAGTACGGGAAACAGGGGTATGAGTAACTCCCCTGGCCTGAGAAGTGGCAGGTGCAGCCTGAGCCGAAATAACCTGCATAAGACTAGTGCAAGCTTTCAATATCTGGGCCAAAGTCTCCTGATGGTCTGGAATCTCAATGGGCATAACTGGTGCCTGAGCTGGTCCTGTCGCCTCAGCTATATCTTGAATCTTCTCCTGACCTGGAGCAACTAGTGGTACTACAGGTACTGGTCCAACTGTGGTACGAGCTATACCTTGACCTCTACCTCGGCCCCGGCCTCTACCACGGCCCCGGCCTCTCGCGGCCCTAACTGGTGGCACTGGTGGCTGACTGTCCGATCCGATAGTATGTGTCCTCACCATCTGTGAGAGAATAGAATAACAGAAATTTAGTTTCTGGAATCAACAAATTTGCACGAAAGAATAAAAGAAAGTAAAATTTTTCTAAAGGTTCTGCAGCCTCTCGAAGATAAGTACAGACGTCTCTGTACAGATCCGCAAGACTCTACTAAACCTGCTCATGACTCGTGAGACCTATGTAACCTAGGCTGTAATACCAACTTGTCACGACCCAAAATCCCAACCTGTCGTGATGGCGCCTATCTCAATACTAGTCAAGCTGATAATCTCCATAAATCACAATTTCTCTTTAAGTTTGAAAATGCAATATTTAAATAGAGTACAAAATCCCACAAATACCTATATGAACACTTCCCAAAACCAGGTGTCACTGAGTACATGAACATCTAATATAAATACAAGTCTGGAAAATGTGGTCTATGATAATCTGAGACCAAATACAGTAACAAGGAGATAGGGAAAGAGAGACAAGGTCTGCGAAACACGCGAGCTACCTCTGAATCTCCGAAAAATCAATTGTGCGAGAGAATCAACACCCGCTATGTCCAGGAATATCTGGATCTGCACATGAAGTGCAGGGTGTAGTATGAGTACAACCAACGTTACAGTTCATTTTTAGTACTTCCAATAGAGAGTAGACATGCTTTCAATTTCCAAAAGATTAAGTCAAATCAATTTTGTATAGTTCAAGTTCATGTAATCCGAATATAAAATCTTTCAAAGAATTTCGCATCAATGACAGATAGCAACTAGTGCAACAACAAATGAAAAGCAAGTACAACCTCTCAGGAAACAGATAGTCAACTCGTCACAACAGCTCAACCACTCGGCTCTCAGCACTCACACTCAATGAGTACCCGTGCTCACTGGGGGTGTACAGACTCCGGAGGGGCTCCAACAGCCCAAGCGCTATAATCTGCACGACCAACTCACGTGTTGCACGGACAACTCACATGCCATTGTATCAATATCTAGATCTGCACGGCCAACTCACGTGTTGTACGGACAACTCACGTGCTATAGTATCAATATCTGGATCCACACGGACAACTCACGTGCTATAATATCAATATCTAGATTCGCGCGGCCAACTCACGTGCTGCGCGGAAAAATCACGTGCTATAGTATCAATATCTCACAATCAAGCCCTCGACCTCACTCACTCATAAATCTCTCCAGTCTTTCAGGCTCTCAATAATCATGAAATCAGCCCAAACATCAATGATATGATGCATCAATAATGAACAATAGAGACTGAGATAAAATAAACAAGTAAACTGTGACTGAGTACCAAACAATAATTTAGCAGATAATTTAACATGTACACGACCTCTGTGGGTCCCAGCAGTACCAACATATAGCCTAAACATGGTTTCTAACAGGTCTTATAGTCAAATTTCCATAACACATAACAAATAATTCAACTTTACAGTTTCATGGGATAGGCAAAGTCACAATCCCCTCGGTGCACTCCCACACGCCCGTCACCTAGCATGTGCGTTACCTCCAAAGTAATCACATGATACAAAAATCCGGGATTTCATACCCTCAGGACCAGATTTAAAACTGTTACTTACCTCAAACCGCGTAATTCTTTATTCCGCTATGCCTTTGCCACGAGAATTAGTCTTCAAAAGCCTCGAATCTAGTCACAAATAATTCATTTCAGTCAATAAAATTTATTGGAATTAATTCCATAGGAAAACACTAATTTTCCATAAAAATCCAAAATTTAGCTCAAAAATCGCCCGTGGGGCCCACATCTCGGAACCCGACAAAAGTTATAAAATATGAACACCCATTCAACCACGAGTCTAACCATATCAAAATTACTAAATTCCGATAATAATTCGGCCCTCAAATCCTCAAATTTATCCAAGAGGGTTTTCAAACTTTTCCAACTTAATTCACCAATTAAATGATAAAAACAGCCATGGATTCGAGTAATTTAACCAATATTGAGTTAAGAACACTTACCTTGTTGTTTCCTCTGAAAATCTCTCAAATATCGCCTCAATCCGAGCTCCAAATCGTCAAAAATGAAAAATGAAGTCCCATTTTTAGAACTTAAACTCTCTGTCCAGTCATTTGCTCTACGCGATTGCGAACATTCTCACGTGATTGCAAAGAACAGTTTTCCACAGCCTAGATTTAACCCTACGCGATCACGGACATTCTCACGCGATCGCGATGCACAACATCACAAACCTACGCGATTGCAGACTCGTCCACGCGATCGCGAAACACAAAACGTGTGACTTCTACCTCCTCTCCACTTACTCTATGCGAACGCGGGCTTCTTCACGCGTTCGCGAGTCACAAAATCTCAAAGCTACGCGATCGCATCCCGCTTTACGCGATCGCGAAGCATAAAACTCAACGGCCCTAAATTTACTCTACGCGATCGCGGATATCCCCACGCAATCGCAAAGAACAAAACCTTACTGACCAACTAAGCCTACGCGATCACAGACGCATTCACGCGATCGCGTATAAGAAAATTAGATACATATATCAAAAAATTCCAACAGATGTTTAAGTCCAAATTTTGATTCGTTAACCATCTGAAACTCACCCGAGCCCCTCGAAACCTTAACCAAATATACCAACAAGTCCTAAAATATCATACGAACCTAGTCGAACTCTCAAATCACCTTAAACAACGCTAAAACCACGAATCAGACCCCAATTCAAGCCTAATGAACTTTGAAATTTCAAGTTTCTACAAACGACTTCGGAACCTATCAAATCACATTCGATTAACCTCAAATTTTGCACACAAGTCATAAATGACATAACAGACCTATTAAAATTTTCAGAATCAGATTTTGACACCGATATCAAAAAGTCAACCCCTGGTCAAACTTCCCAAAAAATTTAACTTTCGGTATTTCAAGCCTAATTCCTCTATGGACCTCCAAACAATTTTTCGGACACTATCCTAAGTCCAAAATCACCATACAGAGCTATCAGAATCATCAAAATTCAAATCTGAGGTCGTTTATACATAGGTCCATATCTAGTCATTTTTCTAACTTAAAATTTTCAATTATGAGACTAAATGTCTTACTTCACTCTAAATTCCTTCCGGACACAAATTAACTAACTCGAAAAGTCATAAATCAATTGTAAGGTATAAATTGAGCAGTAAATAGGGGAACAAGGTTATAATATTTAAAATGACCAGTCAGGTCGTTACAGATGATAACCAGTTATATGCTAAGTTCTCAAAATACGAGTTTTGGTTGAGTTCAGTTACTCTCTTGGGTCACATTGTATCAGCAGAGGTTATTCAGGTGGATGCTAAGAAGATTGAGGCAGTCTAGAACTGTTCTAGACCCACATCAGCTACAAAGATCCGTAGTTTCTTGGGTTTGGCGGCCTACTACCGTCAATTTATGGAGGGGTTTTCATCCATAGCAACCCCGTTGACCAGGTTGACCCAGAAGGGTGCCCCATTCAGGTAGTCAAACGAGTGTGAGTCGAGCTTCCAGAAGCTCAAGACAGCTTTAACTACGGCACCGGTACTGGTGTTACCCTCAGGTTCAAGATCTTATACAGTATATTATGACGCATCCCGTATTGGTCTGGGTGTGATATTAATGCAGGGTGGCGAGGTTATTGCATATGCTTCATGGCAACTGAAGGTTCACGAGAAGAATTGCCCTGTTCATGATCTAGAGCTGGCAGCCATTGTTCACGCGCTGAAGATTTGGAGGCACTATCTTTACGGCGTGCCATGTGAGGTATTCACGGATCATCGGAGCTTGTAGTATTTGTTCAAGCAGAAGGAGCTCAATTTGACGCAGAGGAGGTGGTTGGAGCTATTGAAAGACTATGATATCACCATATTGTATCATCCCGTGAAGGCCAATGTGGTGGCCGACACTTTGAGTAGAAAGTCAGCTAGTATGGGTAGCCTTGTATATATTCCAATTGGTGAGAGACCGCTTGCATTGGATGTTCAGGCCTTGGCCAATCAGTCTGTGAGGTTGGATGTTTCTGAGCCCAGTCGTGTTCTAGCTTTCATAGTTGCTCGGTCATATTTATTTGAGCGCATCAGAGATCGGTAGTATGACGATCCTCATTTGCTTGTCCTTAGAGATATAGTGCGGCATGGTGGTGCCAAGAAGGTTACTATTGGAGATGATGGAGTTTTGAGGATGAAGGGTCGTATTTTTGTGCCTAATGTGGATGGACTTCGTGAGTTGATTCTTGAGGAGGCCCACAGTTCCCGGTATTCTGTTCATCCGGGCGCCGCCAAGATGTATCTGGACTTGCAGCAACATTATTGGTGGAGGCGAATGAAGAAGGATATAGTTGCTTATGTATCTCGGTGTCTAAATTGTCAGCAAGTAAAGTACGAGCATCAGAGAACTGGTGGTTTGCTTCAGAAGATAGAGATTCCTAAGTGGAAGTGGGAGCGTATCACTATGGATTTCGTTGTTAGACTCCCACCGACTCAGAGAAAGTTTGATGCCATTTGGGTCATTGTGGATAGGCTGACTAAGTCAGCGCACTTCATTCATGTTGCACTTTCATATTCTTCAGAGCGGTTGGCCGAGATTTATATCCGCAAGATCGTCCGTCTTCATGGTGTGCCCGTGTCTATCATATCTGACTGAAGCACATAGTTCGCCTTGCACTTCTGGAGAGCAGTACAATGTGAGTTGGGCACACAGGTTGAGTTGAGCACATCATTTCATCCTCAGACAGACGGATAGTCTGAGAGCACTATTCAGATCTTGGAGGATATACTCCGCGCATGTGTCATAGACTTCGGAGTATTGTGGGATCAGTTCCTTCCCCTTGTAGAGTTTGCCTACAACAACAACTACGAGTCGAGCATTCAGATGGCTCCCTATGAGGCATTATATGGTAGGCGGTGCCAGTCGCCAGTTGGGTGTTTCGTGCTGGGGGAGGACCGGTTGTTGGGCACAGACATAGTACAGGATGCCTTGGATAAGGTCAAGATTATTCAGGATCAACTTCGCACAGCTCAGTCCAGGCAGAAGAGTTCTGCCGACCGCAGAGTTCGTGATGTTGCATTCATGGTACGGGAGAGAGTGTTGCTTTGGGTATCACCCATAAAGGGTGTGATGAGGTTTGGAAAGAAGGGCAAGTTAAGCCCTAGGTATATCAGACCTTTTGAGATTCAGGAGAGAGTGGGAGAGGTGGCTTACAGGCTTGCGTTACCACCGGGGTTATCATCAGTTCATCCGGTGTTCCATGTGTCCATTCTTCGAAAGTATCACGACGATCCATCCCATGTGTTAGATTTCAGCTCTGTCCAGTTGGATAAGGATTTGACTTACGAGGAGGAGTCAGTGGTTATTCTAGCCTGGCAAGTTCGCTAGTTGAGATCAAAGAGTTATCCTTCAAATCGAGTGCAGTGGAGAGGTCAACCTGTTGAGGCAGCTACTTGGGAGTCCGAGTCCGATATGCGGAGTAGATATCCCCACCTTTTCACCAGCTAAGGTACTTTTCTATGTCCGTTCGAAGACGAACGGTTGTTTTAGAGGTGAAGAATGTGACGACCCAAAAATGCCATCTTATATTTTAGAACTCGATTATGCGTTCTTAAGCCTTAAAAATCTCATTTATCCTCCTCGATTTACGTGCGCAGTCCGGATATTGGCCCAAAAGGCTTATATGTTAAAAACTAATAAAAATAAGATTTTTTGCCTAAAAACTTCAGTTGAGATGATTTCGGTCAATATTTTTGGTAAACGGGCCCAGATCTATATTTTGACAGTCCCGGTGGGTCCGTATCGAAATATGGGACCTGGGCGTATATCCAGAATCGAATTTCGAGGTCCCTAGCTCGAGTTATGAATGCTTTATGAAAATTAAAAGTCTTAAAATATAATGTCTTTAAGAATTGATTGATGTTTGGCATTGTTAGCACCGGGTCCGTATTTTAGTTCCGGAGCTCGGTACGAGTTCACTATAATATTTAAGACTTATCTGTTAAATTTTTTGAGAAACGGAGTTGGTTTGACGTGGTTCAGTCCAGTTGAAAAAATAAAAATTAAGGAGGACTCGCGAACGCGTAAGCTTAGCACATTCTGCTCTTCGTGAATGTGACAGTGTCCTCATGAATGCGATGAACACTGTCTCCCAGTTCATTAAACAGTCCCAAAACGGGACTTAGGCCATTTCTTCAACTTTTTGAAAACCAAACGGGCTAGAGGCGATTTTCAAGAGATATTTTCTTCTCCAAAGTATTGGTAAGTGACTCTAAACCATTTCCTTCCATTTACCCATTATATTTCATGAAATTGCGACCTAAAATCTAGAGTTTTCATGGTAGAATTAGAGGTTTTGGGTAGAAACTAGGGATTTCGAAAATTTGAAACTAGGGATTTCGGAAATTTGGAGATTTAGACCTCAAATTGAGGTCGGATTCCAAAACCAATTATATATTTGTGCTCGGGGGTGAATGGGTAAATAGAATTTTGGTCTGAACATCGGGTTTTGACCAAGCGGGCCCGGGGTCACTTTTTGACTTTTTGGAGAAAAATTTGGGAAGTCTAAATTTATGCAATGTAATTGATTCTTTTAGCAATATTTGATATCATTGAGTCGTTTTTGAATAGATACGAGTGGTTTGGAGGTGGATTATAGAGGAAAAGTCGTGATTGAGTATTGAGTGGCCTTCATAGCGAGGTAAGTGTTGTGGTTAACCCTGACTTGAGGGAATTAAGAACCTCAGACTATTTGCTATGTGAAATTCATGTGAGCGGCGTATATGTTATGTGACGAGTACTTATGCACCGCCAATTTACCTGTTTTCCCTGTTTCTCCCATTTTTCTTATATTGTCTCTTTTCCATGCATAATTGATACGGGTTTAGACTAATGTTGTTAAATTAATCGTTCTTATCATGTTTACGAATCTTTTGGTGATAATTGAGTATTTATTTCAAAGTTGAGATTGATATTATGGAACCAAATATTGAAGTAAGGCTTGTACTTGTTTTTCTATCTCCCTGTTGTTATTTATTCATTGCATTATGGTAAGGGAGAGTGTTAATGCACAAAGGGTGATGCTGTGCCATATTGTGAGTGTTAATGCACGAAGGATGATGCCATGCCATATTGTGAGTGTAAAAGCACGAAGGGTGATGCCGTGCCATATTGTGAGTGTTAATGCACGAAGGGTGACGTCGCGCCATGATATGAGAGTTAATGCACGAAGGGTGATGCCGTACCGTTTCTATTATTTTTATGGTGAGATTGAGAGTAAAAGCACGAAGGGTGATGCCGTGCATTTTTTCTTTACTGTATTCGTTGTTCCTGTTGATTCACAGTATATTGGTTATTCCAGTTATCATTCTATGGTAGTTCTTTATCTCGTATTTCCCTCAACATGTTTCCCCCTCCCGGTATTTTCTGTCTAGCTCTTCATTACTGTTATTTGTATATACACTGTTAAATTGTACAAGTTGATTTGTAGGTGTCTTGCCTTAACTTCGTCACTACTTCATCGAGGTTAGGCTCGACACTTACCAGTACATGGGATCGGTTGTACTGATACTGCACTCTGCACTTTCTGTGCAGATTTTGGTACCTGCTCGGGTTGATCAAGATTTTGTTTTTTAGCTGTTGGACCGCTATCCGGAGACTCAAGGTATTTCTCCAAGACTATTATTTGTAGTAAATTTTAGAATGCTCGTGAATTGTGAATCCAGATCCGGGTAGTAGTAATTGATACAGTTTCTATATTATTCCGCACTCGCTATATTTCATCTTAGCTTATTTGCTACTATTTACTGAATGGAATAAGGATTAGTTTAATGATTCTCTAACGTTGGCTTGCCTAGCAAGTGAAATGTTAGGCGCCATCACGGTCCCGACGGTGAGAATTTCGGGTTCGTGACAAAAACGCACTGTAATTCTGCAACAAGTGACAAAGGATATAATGCATATATCAAAATTGCTTACCTCTCGTCTTTTGTTTTTTGTTTTAATTAATTACAGTAGTTGATTCGTCTATATAAAACATTTGATAGAAGTAACATTCCTTCTCATTTATGGACCTACATTTGTTGTCACTTTCTATCCGCGCAAAGAAAAATAGGACCATAGTACTGCTTTTGATTAGTGCAACTGTTGTCTGTGACTAAGAAAACTACTGAGATATTACCCTGCGTTTTCGTTGTAGCTTCAAATATCGATTGTACTTTCAGCTGTCACTTGTGTACATATTACGATGGAATTTTGGTGCAGGGAGGATAGAGACGGAACTAGGGTTTTATGTTTAAGAGTTTTTACATCAATATCAAGTTAATATACAATAATAACCGATCTACGAACTGGGCTTCAAGCTAAAATTTTAATAAATAGAGTCTAGACAAAAATTATTAGATTCATGTCAACCTGTAATCATTGAGCTAGATCCACCCCTGAGGGGTGGGTGGTCTTTTGAGGAATTTCCCATTTCTTTCTATTACAGTTCAAAGAAACCTCTATAACAATAAAAATTCTAATCATCTGGAGTGGAGTAGAACATTATGAAGAAGCTTCACAAAAAATTCTTACTATTTACTTTCCACTAGGAGTAACACTCAATTAGACCTTACCACATATAATGATACGTTATCCAATAGCAATAATTGTATGGAGTAGAGCCCATCGTTTTTTAGGAACTTTTCATTTTTGAAGTGATACTTATTTATTTCTTGTCTCCTATTTATAATTTTTAACTTAATCGGAAAAATCATCAACATGTCTTACTGCAACAACCACTATAAATAACCCAAGTCTTAATTACTACAAGCATAAGAAAGATTTTACGCTAAAAAAGCAGCAAAGCTCTGAGCTACATATCTTATTTAAAAAGTTAGCATCACTTATTTACATATCCTAATATCCTAATATACATCTTCAATCTCGACAATTATTATATTTAAAAAAATTACCTTCACTTAGTTGACAATAAAAGTGTTTTTTTGGGACGTGTCTATGACTTGTCACGCATTTTCTTTTACAAACCTACCTGGTAAAGGTGGAATCAATAGGAAAAAGGCTTGAAAAGTCGACCAGATAATTCCTTTTTTTTGTTTTTGCAGAATGATATGTTCCACAATATATTGTACAATTTTGTCAAACTTTATTATAACTTTCTTAACCTTACTAAATTGGGAACAAATCTGCTACTAAATTATTTAGGTGGTCATTCAACTTTGTATTCATTATCCATAAGTCATTTTTTTTTTGTGATGTAAAGTCATTCAATTTTGTGTTTATTATCCAAAAGTCATTCAATTTTGTATTGATTATCCAAACAAACTGAGAAATATTTTGCTGGACGAAGACTTTATTAAAATAGAAAAAGAAATTCAATCAATGGGTGTCCTTTTTCTTTGGCAGAGAAGAGAGAGAGTGACGTTTGTGTTTGTGCTTTGGAGCAATAATTCAATTCAATGCATCCAATTGATAGTCTCTTAGTAAGAAGGGATAGTTCCTATCAATTTGATGGTGCTTGTAGAATATATCAAAGAAAACAAAGGTAGAATATATTCTCTGCAAAATATTCTTCTCTTTGAACTGTTAAGGGAAAAGGCTATGTTTGTGCTTTGAAGCAATAATTCAATTCAATTGGGATAGGTAGACTCTTTCTTTGTTACTTCATCCACTTGTACTTTTAGCTGTCCATTGTGTATATACAGAGGAGTATTGGTGCAAGGGGTTGTCTTTGAAGGAATTTCCTACCTCCTTCTATTAAAGTTCAAAGAAAACCCAATAGCTTCATCCACAATTCCAATACCAATAATTCTATGGAATAATTCTTATCTCTTCTAACAATTTTTTCACATACAGTTTTCTTACTCTTTTCAGAGAACTAACACTGAGTCCATGTCATCATCATCTTCATCTTCTTCTTCTTCTTCTTCTTCTGCTAGATGGAGCTATGATGTTTTCCTAAATTTTAGAGGTGAAGATACTCGAAAAACATTTACAAGTCACTTATACGAAGTCTTGAATGATAGGGGAATAAAAACCTTTCAAGATGATAAAAGGCTTGAGTACGGTGCAACCATCCCAAAAGAACTCTCTAAAGCTATAGAAGAGTCTCAATTTGCCATCGTCGTTTTCTCAAAGAATTATGCAACATCGAGGTGGTGTTTGAATGAACTAGTGAAGATCATGGAATGCAAGACTCAATTTAGACAAATTGTTATACCGATATTCTATGATGTGGATCCATCACATGTTCGGAACCAAAATGAGAGCTTTGCAAAAGCCTTTGTAGAACATGAAACAAAGTATAAGGATGATGTTGAGGGAATACAAAGATGGAGGATTGCTTTAACTGCAGCAGCCAATCTCAAAGGCTCATATGATAATCACGACAAGTGAGTTAAAAACACATAAGCTGATACTTTGCATTCAAATGAGTTAAACATAATCTTAAATAAATTTTTCAAATTTTCGGAATAAGTAATTCTAGTTGATTATATATGTTTCTATCAATTTAATTACAAACTCAATAACATTGTTACACAGATAAAATTTAATTAGTTCTTCAAAGAGTTTGATTTATACGCACACTCCTTGTATATATCACAATCTTCTTACTTTTTGTAGGAATGATGCAGACTGTATTCGGCATATTGTTGGCCAAATCTCATCGAAATTATGCAAGATTTCTTTATCTTATCTGCAAAACATTGTTGGAATAGATACTCATTTCGAGAAAATAGAATCCTTACTAGAGTTAGGAATCAATGATGTTCGGATTATGGGGATCTGGGGCATGGGGGGAATGGGTAAAACCACAATAGCAAGAGCTATGTTTGATACTCTTTTAGGAAGACGGGATAGCTCTTATCAATTTGATGGTGCTTGTTTCCTTGAGGATATTAAAGAAAACAAAGGTAGAATACATTCTTTGCAAAATACCCTTCTCTCTAAACTGTTAAGGGAAAAAGCTGAGTACAATAATAAGGAGGACGGAAAGCACCAAATGGCTAGTAGACTGCGCTCTAAGAAGGTCCTAATTGTGCTTGATGACATAGATGATAAAGATAATTATTTGGAGTATTTAGCAGGTCATCTTGATTGGTTTGGTAATGGCAGTAGAATTATTATAACAACTAGAGACAAGCATTTGATAGGGAAGGATGATATAATATATGAAGTGACTGCACTACCTGATCATAAATCTATTCAATTGTTCTATCAGCATGCTTTCAAAAAAGAGGTTCCAAATGAGTATTTTAAAAAGCTTTCATTGAAGGTAGTAAATTATGCTAAAGGCCTCCCTTTAGCCCTCAGAGTGTTGGGTTCTTCCTTACATAATAGGGGTATAACTGTGTGGAAAAGTGCTATAAAGCAAATGAAAAATAATCCTAATTCAAATATTGTTGAAAAGCTCAAAATTAGTTATGATGGATTAGAGTCCATGCAGCAAGTGATTTTTCTAGATATAGCATGCTTCTTCCGAGGGAAAGAAAAAGGTGCCAAAAGTTCTTAAGAGTTATGATTGTGGAGCTGAATACGGATTGGATGTCTTAATTGACAAATCTCTTATATTTATCTCTGAAAAAGGTGATATTCAAATGCATGACCTAATACAAGAAATGGGTAAATATATAGTGAACTTTCAAATAGATCTTCGAAAACGCAGCAGACTATGGCTCGCCGAGGATTTAGAAGAAGTGATGATCAACAATACGGTAAGTAGGCTAAACAATGCAAGAGTATTTGATTACTAATTTTCATATTCCAAAGACATACAGGGAAGTCAATTCTAATTATTTATTCATCTTGCTTCATACTCTTGCAGGTACATTTTAGTTGTTTACTATTGTTAGTAGGAGAAGCAAAAGTAATAGTAATTGCCTAATTAGTAAGAAAGAAGACATTAATTGCCTAATTCGTTAAGTAGACTCTTTAATTTGCGTTGCCTAATTCGTTTTTCTTATATTTTTAAGCGGTGGATTAGTCTAGTAGCCATATAATCTGCTTGATCCAATTTCATTCTTTGGATTAACTTGAAATTTTTGTGATATTTTATTACATAATAAGTCAATCAGAGATTCACTTTACCATTGTTTTTTCTCAAGTTAAAATTTATGGGTACTGTTTCAATGATAATTACTTTTTATCACAACATGAAAAGGTTATAAGAAAAATGTAATATTAGAAAATAAAACTATAAAATTAATTGCACAAAATATTTCTCTCAAGTAACATCAGTATTTCTTAAAAAGGATCTAATTAATATTGTATCTCAAAACTTTGGCATTATACGACATTTGGAATTATGCTTTGTAGACTAATGATCTTCTTACCAGGGGACCATGGTAATGGAAACAATCTGGGTTTCTTCTTATTCTGGTACACTACGCTTTAGCAATGGGTGGGGCCATGAAAAATATGAAAAGGCTTAGGATATTAAACATAGGGAAATTTGAATTAAATATTTGCTATGATGGCTCCATTGAGTATCTGTCCAACAACTTGCGTTGATTTGCATGGGATTGCTATCCTTGTGAGTCATTGCCAGAAAATTTTGAACCCAAAATGCTTGTTCACCTTCAACTCTGGTCCAGTTCACTACGCTATTTATGGACGGGAAGAAAGGTACAATAGCTGAATTCTATTTTATTTTATTCTTTTCTCTAACTATCTTTATCTTTTAATTTAATGATAATGAGCAAATATATTTGCTTTCTTGACGTATTATTTGAGGTACTTTCCATTGTGGCTAGAATTATGATGCATGTCTTTAAATGAACAAAAGTTATAAATTCCATAAGCTCAAATTAATGTATTTCCATCTCAAAAGAAATTATTGTATTATTGTAAGATCTTTATGTCTTTTTTCTTCAAATCTTCCCATCATCATTTTAACTAAGAAGCTCAATTTGAAAACTCATTCAATTATTTCTCATAGTAAGATTAGATTCTTATGAATTTCATCCTAGGTTATATATAGTGGGTCGGAAGGAATACTTAATAGTAAAACAAAAAAAGTTTATTCTATGCAGCTATTTTCTAGAATGACATATACGCTTTCATACATTGCTTCCGGATTTAACATTTGCGTTTCCCCATTTTATATTACACTTCTTTAAAGAGTCAAACAATTTTCTCTTTGCTACCGTTTTTGTCAAAATCATTTTAAATTAAATTTAAATTATTTTTTATTTATAAAATACTCTTATTTATGTTTGTGAACATGCAATTTTTCATACAAAATAAATAAACTTCTAATTTCACACAAAATAATCTGTTGGCCCTCATAATTCAAATGCTATCATTCATTTGTTGTCGAGGAAGTAATAAATGGAGTACTTTTTAGGAATGCTAGCAACAAGTAATTAACAATTCAAGAAAACAGAGGTCATTTGATGCCCACAAATACAAATAAAAAAATAAAACAGTTTTTAAATTCATAGATACCAAATATTTTATTATTGGAATTTTGCGGAGCAGCAAAATTGGTTCTCATTATGTCTGTGTTTTGAACAGCATTTGCCGTATCTACGGAGGATAGATGTCAGCTTCTCTGAAGGCCTGATGCGAACACCAGATTTCACGGGGATGCCAAATTTGGAGTATTTGAAACTGGAGGAATGTAGTAATCTTGAAGAGATTCACTATTCCCGGGATGTTGCAGCAAACTCATTCGGTTAGAATTGGCTTGTTGTCGTCGCCTTAAGAAGTTTCTATGTGTTAACGTGGAATCTCTTAAATATCTCAGTGTACTATCTTGCTCTAATTTAATGAAATTTCCAGAGATCCTCCGAAGAATGAAGCCGGAGTTACAGATTCGCACGAAATACTCTGGGTTAAGGGAACTACCTCTATTACTCAGTACCAAACTCATATTAGCGAGCTAGATTTGAGCGGTATGGAAAACCTTGTAGCTCTTCCAAGCAGCATCTGTAGTTTGAAAAGTTTGGTTAGTCTTAATGTGTCTTATTGCTCAAAACTTGAAAGCTTGCCAGAAGAGATAGGGGATTTAGAAAACTTGGAGGTGCTTGATGCCAGACATACTCTAATTTCACGACCTCCATCTTCCATCCTACGCTTGAACAAACTTAAATTCTTGATGTTTGGAGGCTTCAAAGATGGAGTGCACTTTGAGTTCCCTCCGGTGGCAAAAGGATTGGAAACTTTGAGCCTCAGTTATTGCAATCTAATTGATGGAGGACTTCCGGAAGATATTGGATCCTTATCCTCTTTGAAAGTGTTGAATCTCAGTGGAAATAATTTTGAACATTTGCCTCGAAGCATAGCCCAACTTGGTGCTCTTCGAATCTTGGACTTAAAAGATTGCAAGAGGCTTACACAGCTGCCAGAACTTCCACCAGAATTAAATGAATTGCATGTAGATTGTCATATGGCTCTGAAAAGTATCCATGATTTAGTAACAAAGAGAGAGAAACTACAGAGGGTGATATTCATGCCACTTGATGAGGATGATGCACACAATGATTCTATATATAATTTGTTTGCACATTGCCTGTTTCAGAATATCTCTTCCTTGAGGCATGACATCTCTGCTTCAAATTCCTTGTCCGAAAGTGTGTGTACCATTTTGCATCCTGAGATGAAGATCCCAAGTTGGTTCCACCATAAGGGATGGGATAGTAATGTATCAGTCAATTTGCCTGGAAATTGGTATATACCTCATAAATTCTTGGGATTTGCTGTATGTTACTCTGGCAGATTAGTTGACACCACAGGTCACTTGATTCCCGTATGTGATGATGGGATGTCGTGGATGAGCCAGAAACTTGCCTTATCAAACCATTCAGAATGGGTACAATCATTCTGCATAATCTACTATTCTACAGAATATAATATTAATTTTCTCTTGGTACCTCTTGCTGGCTTATGGGATACATCTAAGGCAAATGGAAAACCACCAAATGACTATGGGCTTATTAGGCTATCTTTTTCTGGAGAAGTGAGGAAGTATGGACTTCGTTTGTTGTATAAAGAAGAAGCTGAGGTTGAGTCCTTGTCACAAATGAGGGAAAAACAATCCACTGGGATAAGGAGGACCCGATATAACAATAATGACTATGGGACCAGTGAAGCCAGTTCCTCCTCCTCTTCTAAGAAACAACGGTCACATTTCTAATATTCGTTGGATTTTAGCTCAAATACAGGTATATACCTCATGCCTTGTTTTATTTATTTTTTATTTGGTATTGAAATTTTGTGGTTTCTCTTTTTATGTAATTCTCTCCTTCTATTAGCTACTAAGTCTTCTTTCCAAAACCAATATTTTTCTTCTTCTCATTCTTTCTTACTTTTTCCTTTTTCGTTTTCTTTCCCCTATTTAGAGGAGCTCATCAATGGGTGATGTACATACATATCATCAATGAGTTTAAGTCAATCCATTCTCCATCTTGTCTGTGCTTGTTTTGCGCCACGATTAGCCATGGTGAGTTAAAGGATTCCAACAAGTATAATTTTTTATGCTCAAAATTATTTCCTTAAAGTATTCGATAATCAAGAATTTGAACTTGAAAATTTGTAAAATCTAAAGTGAAAAGATTGAGGGAAATGGAGATGAAGTAATAGCCCACTGTTTAAGGATGTCAGAAAGTTAATCTTCCATGTTGAAAAGATGTTATATTTGATACCTTGGAAAGTTATTTATAAACTTGATTGAAGTTTCTTATGCTCAGTTAGACAGAATTGCTTTACCCGCCTGAGCATCTGGTATATTAACAGTTCTCTGAAATCCCATTTTCATGTCTTGAATTTTAGCTTTCAAATTTGTATTTTCGACTTGTTCATTTATAATCCGAGGCGGATCTACAGTATCGGGTACGGTTCTCAGAAACCCAGTAACTTTTGCCCGGATTCTGTATTTGTATTGAGAAATACACTAAATGTATAAATAAATTTAGCTGGGAACCCCGTACTAGATATGGTCGTTCACTCAGCGGCAAAGGAGGACCCTGCTTAAACTATGTTTTTGTAAGTTGGTTGACGAGGATTCGAATCCAATATTTGACCATTTTTTAACTTCACCTTTGATTTTTTTCACAAAACAACATTCGCAGGCGCTTGTGTTGTTTCTATTTTCTTCTTAAAAAACACTACAAATGAAGTTAAATTAAAAGCGGCCAGCCAAATTATAAAACTTGCTGAAATTTTTTGTCCCGATCAGTTATTATTGTGTATTATTTGAGATCGTTGGGAAGTGGGAACTCATTAGGTTCAAATCCTGGATCCACCTCTGTTTATAATGGTTCTTTTTTACAATTTAATTGGCTCTCAATGAAATAAACTATTTTGTATCTTTAATTAGTTACTCAAGACAAGAGTGGGTTGCTCTAGTGGTGAGCACCCTCAACTTCCAACCAAGAGGTTGTGAGTTCGAGTCACCCTAAGAGCAAGGTGATGAGTTCTTCTAGGGAGGGAGCCGAGGGTCTATCGGAAACAACATCTCTACCCCAGGGTAGGGGTAAGGTCTGCGTACACACTATCCTCCCCAGACCCACTAGTGAGATTATACTGGGTTGTTGATTGTTATATTAGGGGAAAATCTCTTTTTTAACTTTTAAATACAAATGTCTCTCTTGTTATGGTAGGGAGGTCGGGAAAAAGATAAAACAATTGACGCAGCACAACGTGAGACTGTGGAGAAAGCCGAGTACGAGATGAAGTTGAGGTTTGTTCTCCCTTATGATCTCTCTGTTCTTTTATGATTTTTTAAGGAAAATGTAAAAATAAGCAATGACGGCTTTGTGTTAAATTGCCTATTACACCAGATCAATAACATAAATACTAATTTTGTGGTAGATTGCTAGATTATTATATCAAATGTTATTAGAAGCCCGTTCCTCTTATTTACTGAGAATTCCTCTCACAGCAAAACCAAGAACCAACAGAAGATTTAGTTAACTGCTAGCAGATATTCTCTCCTATTTTGAATTACTGTTATGATTTGTTGTATATCTTCAAATTCAAATCTAGAGGAGATTATAGGACTTGTGTAACTGAATCCTTGTACATAAGAAATATTTAAAGGACTCTTCCTCTCGGCAGTAAAGTTAACCGAGAGTCTGCACATTGGACTTTCTTTCATCTTTCACATCTTTACTTCCTTATAGAAACACAGAATTACTAGTTTGTTGATCTCATTGTCATAAGTTTTGTAATAGATACACCATACTAAACAAGTGTACAGAATATCCAAGATCTAATTGTTCATCAAAACTCCATATTCTTGTGATTATATCTGATTGAATCGGTCCTAAGGAACCCCGATACACGAAAGCGACGAAGCTGCTTTGACTACAGAACCATGCCTGTCTATTGGTGAGAATTGGATTTAAAAAATAAATAAAAGAATAAAATTTATTCTAAAAAAGACTTTAAAAAATGATGTTCGATTTGAGATCAAGAATTAGAAAGTTCAACTTTGAGGCTCCAAAACTCCTTTATTCTTTTGTAAAACAATAAAAATATATGACAGTGAGTCAATGTAAACTTTTATATTTTTGAAAAAAGTCAACGAAACAAAAAATTCATCATCATTGAGAATTAAATTACTTCAGAAATAGATTCTCAGAATATCCTAGAGTGTGACCACTGAAAAATTCAAACAATTCATAGAACCCTTAATATATCATTACTTTCTTACCAAACAAAGTCATTCTAGGCCCCTAAATGACTCACTCAAATTTAATATATACACATATCAAAGGCTCCAGCTCTATCCTGTACAGCGGAAACATGCGGCTTTTGTTTGGGCAATACTTTAAAGTATTTCCGTCGCGGATCTAAGATTTAAAGTTTCCTACAACGATCTTATCCTAATATATAATAGTAACCGAACTAGCATATTAGGTTCCGAGCTAAATATTCTTATACATTTAGTGGATTTGAAGTGGATTTGAAGTGGAACCTTGGAGCAATGGTAAAGTTGTCTCTGTGCCGTGAAAGCAGTTGTTAATACTTGCATTAGACTATCTACATCACACCCTTTCGGGTGCGGCCCTTTTCTAGATCCTGCGTGAACACGAGATGTCTAGTACACGAGACTGCCCTCATTTTTATTTACTAATCTTAGGGTACGAGCATTGCTCGTGTTCCCCATGTCAATAAGTAAATAATTTTCAAAAACTCACATAAGTATATTAAACAATATCTTTGAGTTCTAATAAAAATAAAATATATAACTTTCTAAAAGTATATATGTTGATCCCAAATCCAACCCAATGAAAGTACTTACGTCTGGTAAGAATAGTTTATGAAACTTTTTGTTATTTTTATGCCTTAATATCGAACAAACAAGTAAAACAATTACTTTTATCACGATGAGGTTGGCCTGTAATTCCTATAAAATTTAATAAGTGAAAATTTAAGTTTTAAACTGACTATTGTTGAGTCAATAATTTACAATAATAAACTAATATATAAAAATATACGTAATTGTCATTTGTTAGAATATTTGTAAAAAGAAAAAGAAAAATATTTAACAATAACTCATTTAGAATATACGGAAAAGGGCCTAAAATGCCCCTTTACTATATGAAATAGGACAAGCTAGCCCTCAGTTAAAAGTTGATCTCTATTCTGCCCTTGCCGTCAACAAATGGGCTCGTATATGCCCTCCATCACTAACGGGAGACTTATAAAGCCACGTGGAATATATGTGAGGGAAAGTTATACCTAGTGCGAATTGTACATGGGCATATATGAGTCAGTTATATAGTCATTTCTCAAACACTTCACAACTCCATATCAGTTTACTTAGATACCTATTTGACAACACCAAACTAGTTATCATAGCAAATAAACTCAGTTATAGACACAATAAATGAACGACCGTGACTTGATTAAATCCGTGTACAAAAACATAATGTTTCATTACATTATAAAAGACAACAATTAAGCCACAATAACACTAACATTACATATCATTTCCCACTGATCCAAAGAACATAACAAAACATCCCAATATCACACACATGAAAATCCACATATTCTTCCAAAATTTAGCATCAAGCACAACTGAGTACTCTAAATGGGTCACTTTCTTCACTAGAACATTTCTTTCCAATTCAAAGGCTTATATTCCTCCATGATCGACGAGCATCATAACATTCTCAAGATCAAATTTTCCTTTGGAGAGCATTTTTTTTACGGATTAGAGCTTCCTTTTCCTTATTTAACTGCATATGAGATTTGAAACCCTAGGAGGGAATCTCTTCATCTTGCCATTCCCAATAGGAATATTTTTCATCCTAAAAATAAAAAATAAATAAAATAAATTTACAAGCAAATCGCAATAATTAAAAGAACCTATCAAAAGATTTACTTACCTCATGCTTCGGGCACTTGAAAAATCTTCTCCCAGCCTTTAAAGGAGTCCATGCCATGAAATAATTGGCAGCAAGTCCGCAATGACGCCTCCTCTTCGACCCTTTTGAGCTACTAGAATATTCCGACATTGTCTTTTGTTGTCTTTTGTTATGATTCGACCCCTTTGAGCTACTAGGATTTAATGAAGTCATTACCGTTTATTTGAATGTTTGTGTCTATGACTTAGTTTATTTTCTATGATAATTAGTTTAGTGTTGTCAAATAGGTGTCTAAGTAAACTAATATGGAGTTGTGAAGTGTTTGAGAAATGACTATTATAACTGACTCATATATGCCCATGTACAATTCGAACTAGGTCTAACTTGCCCTCACATATATTCCACGTGGCTTTATGAGTCTCTCGTTAGTGATGGAGGGCATATACGAGCCCATTTGTTGACGGCAAGGGCAGAATAAAGACCAACTTTTAACGGAGAGCTAGCCTGTCCTATTTCATATAGTAAAGGGGCATTTTAGGCCCCTTTTTCATCTTCTATTATTTCATCCTTATTATTTCAAGTTTGCATACGTCAATAGAAAAATATTTATTGATTATACGTTATTTTACAATTATTGAGTAAATTCTATACATTTATAGATGATGTTTGCAAGTCAAAATTTATTGAGTGTAGCTTTAAATATTATATAAAAATTTTAAAAAATAAAATATTAATTAATTTTAAAGTCCTAAATACTAAAACATTTAATATGGAATGTATTATAATTATGGTACAAACTTCAAATAAGTAAATAATTTATTTAAAGTAAAATCTTAATTGATTCAAAATTTAAAATATTAGAATTTTTTATCTAACTCAAATAAAGAGTTATTTAATAAATAAAACTTAGTTGATTTAAAAATTTTAATATTAAATAAATAATTAAATATCGTGAACAAAATTTGTATCTAAGAATATAAAATAATTAATAAAGGAGATAAATCAATATTAAACTAACATTGAAATCCTTATTAAATGCTCATTCCTAATGTCTATATACGTTGAATAAAAGGGAAGGATTTACAAACAAATTGTTTGAATGGTATAAGGTCAACTTAATTGATTACTCGTTTAAGTAAAATGTCAAAATAAAAAAGTGACTACTACCTTAAGTCATAATGTTAACTACACACGTTTATAAGACAAAACAGTTGGGGTGGGATTAATCTAAATAATTAAAATAAGGAAAAATTTACTAATAAGTCAAATTTTAGTTAATTTTAAAGTCCTAGATATTAGGAAGTTAATTAAATGACTATTCCTAAATAGTAGGGAATTAATTAAATGAATATTCCTAAATATTATAAAAATAATTGAATTACTATTTTGTCTAGTGTAAACTTTAATTTTGAAGGGTAAAAAAGGCGAACGACATTTCGCTATATTTTTAATATAGTATAGAAGATATAGATATAGATAGATTTAGTGGATTTCTTAATAGCACACATCCGCTCCTAAGTATTTTACTATTATATAAAAATATTTATACAGCTAAATGAACGGTCAGATACATTGAAAATACAGTTAATATATACATAGCGACACCTAGCTAGTGTATACATAATAACTTCATGTATGACTTAGAGAAATTATTTCATCCCCATACTCCAACCATCCTGACATAAATAGAGAAGGAAGTTCTTTTCTTGTATGTCCAAAAATCAATTTCAAAAGTCAAAGTAGAATTAAAAACATTTGTTGGTAGGAAATGTATTAAAAACATGAAATTGAGGAATATTGTTATGGATGTGACTAAAAAAAAAGTGATACTCCATCTATCCAATTTTAAATGTCGTTTTTGCCCAAAAAATGTTTCTAAATATCTGTGTTTTAAAAAATTTAACAGAATCATTATTTTCTTTCAATTTTACTCTTGCTATCGAAGTGATTAATAGTAGGTACTCGCTTTCCAATATTAGCATTAAACAGTCAAGTAAATTACAGCTACTACTTAATACTATTCCCTCCGATCCACTTTAATTGATGTTTTTGGTTGTTTTCACATATATTAAGGGATTCACCTTTTAGCATTAATTAATGATAAAGCTGATCATATTAACCTTAATGTTATAAATAGTATTTTATTTATGGTGAATGTCTATATTTTAGAGATATTTTAAGGATTTTACTTGGTGGCTATGTCACTCTTTCCCTCTAAATAGAGGAGTCATATTCCATTGTAATTCATCCCAAAACCAATAAGAATTCACTCTCTCTACTTTTCTCTGTAATGCTCTTCTTCTTCTTTTATTGTTTTATAACACGTTATCAGCACGAGACTCTACCGTCTCAAGAAGCTCTTTGAGAAGATTAAGATATAACTTTTCTCCTCTTTTAATTATGACTGATATTATGAAAAGAAAGTCTGTTGCCATTGAAATTTCGGGCAAGAACTATATGACATGGGTGTTGGATGCTGAAATCCATTTAGTTGTAATGGGTCTTGGAGACACCATTAAAAATAAAAATAAAGCATCTACCCAAGATTATGCTAAGGCCTTGATTTTCTTGCGCCATTACCTTGATGAAGGGTTGAAAATAGAATATATCACAGTCAAAGATCCACTTGTTTTGTGGAATGGCTTAAAGGAAAGATATGACAACTTAAAGTTGGTCACTCTTCCACAAGCATGATATGATTGGGCTCATCTAAGGCTCCAAGAATTTAAGTCTGTTTCTGAATATAATTCTGCGATGTTCAGAATTACTTCTAAATTGAAACTCTGTGGAGATACTATCACTCACTATGATATGCTTGAAAAAACGTTCACAACATTTCATGCCTCCAATATGGTCTTGCAACAGCAGTACCAAGAGAAATATTTCAAGAAGTGTCACACCTCCTTTTTTTCGAGGGGATAGGGGATAGGGAGTTTTTCCAATTTAAGTGACATTATTCGAAATGAGATTATTTATTTATTCAGAGTCGCCACTTGGAATAATTTATGGTGTCCCAAGTCACCGATTTATTTTAGAATTCCAAATCGAGGAAATTTGACTCTTATTTTTGGTCTGCGAACACAGAAGACCGGGTAAGAAATTCTGTTAACCTGGGAGAAGGTGTGAGGCACTCCCGAGTTCCGTGGTTTTAGCACGGTCACTTAACAATTAATACTTGGCGTAATTATCTGATTTATTACATGTTTTAAAACTATATGTGCATTTTTATTCCTTTTACCGCTTTTATTACATTACTGCATTTTAAACTTTTATGGAATTAATACGAGACAAGTTACGTTGTCGTACACTCGTTGTTTATACACATCGCAAATCGCGTCACGTGAAACACACCTGCAATCTGCAACGTGTTTAATTTTATTTATTATTGTTTGAAGTTGTGGTCGAGTCACGTGAAACGCACACTCGAATTGGGGATTACATATCATGACCATACCACGGGAACCGTACCCACAGTCACAATGATTTATTATTAATCGCGCCTAAAGCAAGCTACGATATTCAAATATTATTTATTCTCCTAAGATTTGAGATTAGTGAGGCCATGAATTATGAAATCAATTGTGAAAAAGATCAGTTTTTGCTCTTAATTATTCTGGCCCAGATAACTTAAAATTGATCATAGCACAATTGGCTTTTTAAAGCTAATTAGTGAGTATGCCCAGTTACTAGATCAGCAAGCTACACCACTATCCATTAGTCATTTGCAGTAGTATATGTTTCATTAAGCAAAGCCCAACCACCGGGCCCAATCATTTTTTTTTTAAAGTCCAAACCTCATTTTTCAATTTCAACTAGCAGACATGGATTTTATCCCCAAAGTTCAAACATTCACTACGTACCCAAAAATCATGTTTTCATCAATCTTCATGTTAATCAAACAAGAAAGTAACAAAATTTAACAAAGCTAATGATACCTAACAATTAATACAAAAAAAAAAAATCAATCTTCATGAAGCTAAATAAGATCAAATTATATATTCAATCATAATATCTTAACAAAACAATGATGGGAGAAATGGACCTTTACAAGACTGTTTTGAGTCTCGGATAATGAACAAGGATGCAAATGGAGCCTCGACCAAAATCGACAAACGGAGCTCGAACTCGACGACTCAACTTTGGAGTTGTTGTTTTCTGTACAAAATGGGACTATTTCGTTGGGTTTTTAGCTCGTTTTTGTCGTGCTTTTTAGCTTGGTTTCCAGTTGGTTTCGGGTTAGAGTTTGGTGATGGATTGCTGGATTTTTCGAAAGAAAGCCGAAGAAAGAATGACACGAATAGAAATTCCCTTAACGTAGAATAAGCAAAAACATTTCTTTCAATTCCCTCCTCCCTATTTGTTTTTCTCCTTCTCCTCCTTTTTTCTTTCTATCCCTCCCTTTTTTTTCATCACATTTCTCTTCTATTTATAGAAAAAAAATTCGGAATTTTCAGATTTTTATTTATTTATTTTTTATTTTTAATTAAAAAGAATTTCCACTTCCCATTTTTCTTATTTTTTTTAAAAAATAATTCCCCACTTTCCTTTAATTTTATTTTTTAATTTCTCACTTTTTTTTTTAATATATTTAAAATCCCACTTTTTACTTTTCTTTTTTTATTTCCCACTTATTTTACTTTTCTTTTTTTATTTCCCACCTACTTTTACTTTTTTTTTTAAAAAAAAAATCAGATACCCTTACTTTTATTTTTTAATTCCAACTTTATTTTACTTTTCATTTTTTAAATTTCCACATTCTTTTACTTTTATTTTTTTAATTTTCCACTTTTAGTTTTTTTATTAAACAATTTCTACCTACTTTTACTTCTACTTTTTAATTTTATATTTCTACTTTTCCTATTTTTTAATTCCCATCCGAAATTTGTTCTTTTTTTTAAAAAAAATTAATTTTTATTTATTTTCGGTTTTTTATTCATTTTATTTAAAAATAAAGATAAAAATAATACTAATAGTAATAATTGACCTTTTAAATTATTAATAATTTTTTCTATATATATATATATATATATATATATATATTTGTATAAGTGTAACAAAGCTAAAAAATATATATTAAATTCTGAAAATATTTACATAGTAGAAGGTGATAAAAATTCAAATATAGTCAAAAATTAGGTGCTCACAGCTGCCCCTCTTTGCTTGGAAACATGAAGAGTTTTCAGGCAAAGACTAGGTGAGCCACGTGACTAATGTTTGACCAAACCATTATTCAAAAGGAAAAGAAATAAAAGATAGGGTGCAACCGAGTCCTGGTTTTGGACAACCTACATATCCCGGGTTATAGGGGAATCAGGTCGCGTGTAGTTCAAGAAAAATGGTGGAATGATGAGTTGAGGAGTCGAGTGAGGTTCCGTCGAGGCTCCGGTCCGCGGTCCTGCTATTATATCAAAATAAAAAAAGAAACTAAGCAAGCCTATCAATTATGAGTTACAAGATTCCTATCTATGAGTCTTCAAAAACTTGATCTTGAGTCTTGACTGATTCTTCATGCAGACTCTGATCTAAACCTTGATGCTCGCTAGCTGTAGGTTCTAGTTCATTGTTCTATACCTTCTTCTAATCAAACCGGAACTCCAATGCTCGTGGCTTCAGTCATGTCTTAGCATTCCACATCTTTTCAATTGTTTTTGCATTTTGGATTCACTTATTTTTTTTTTCTTTTCTTTTATTCTGAATTGAGACTTCTTCTTTTGGTCATCTCGAACCCTGTGCCTCGAGGTAAAACCTACTCAGACACCAAAACAAACAATCGAACAAAATTTTTCTGTCCCCGTTTGCACTAGAAAAATTTCGTGAGTTATTGTAACAAAATTCTAAACTACTTCTTTATTGAAAGCAATAAAAGGTCGGGAGTGGTGTACCTTGAAAATGTCATGTGTTTTTTTTTTTGGGATTGTGTTCTTTTATTGTCAAAATGATGTCTCAACTAAGGATTGGTGTACCTTATGTTGGGAAAATGTGGTCAGGGAATGGGATACCCTATATTGGCAAAGATATCGGGGAATGGTGTACCCTACATTTAAGATCAAATCAACTAGGGAGTGGAGACCCTATGTTGGAAAAAGCGACTAGGTAGTGGAGCCCCTATATCAAAAATAAAATCAACTAGGGAGTGGAGACCCTATGTTAGAAAAGACGACTAGGGAGTGGAGCCCCTATGTCTACAATAACATCAACTAGGGAGTGGAGACCCTATGTTGCAAAAGCGACTAGGGAGTGGAGACCCTATGTCTAAAAATATCAACTAGGGAGTGGAGACCCTATGTTGGAAAATAAACTAGGGAGTGGAGACCCTATGTCTAAAACTCATCAACTAGGGAGTGGGGACCCTATGTTGGAAAATCATCAACTAGGGAGTGGAGACCCTATGTTTGAAAAGAGACTAGGGAGTGGAGACCCTATGTCTAAAATATCATCAACTAGGGAGTGGATACCCTATGTTGGAAAATCATCAACTAGGGAGTGGAGACCCTATGTTGGAAAAGAGACTAGGGAGTGGAGACCCTATGTCTAAAATATCAATCAACTAGGGAGTGGATACCCTATGTTGGAAAATCATCAACTAGGGAGTGGAGACCCTATGTTGGAAAAGAGACTAGGGAGTGGAGACCCTATGTCTAAAATATCAATCAACTAGGGAGTGGATACCCTATGTTGGAAAAGCGACTAGGGAGTGGAGACCCTATGTCTAAAATAAAAAGAGACTAGGGAGGGTAGATCCTATGTTTAAAATAAAATCAACTAAGAGGTAGAGACCCTATGTTGGAAAATAGAAAATGGAGTGGTGACCCTATGTCTAAATTAAAATCAACTAGGGAGTGGAGACCCTGTGTTGGGAAAGAGACTAGGGAGTGGAGTCCCTATGACCAAAATAACTTCAACTAGGGAGTGGAGACCCTATGTTGGAAAAGAGACTAGGGAGTGGAGACCCTATGTCCAAAATAACTTCAACTAGGGAGTGGAGACCCTATGTTGGAAAAGCGACTAGGGAGTGAAGACCCTATGTCTAAAAACATCAACTAGGGAGTGGAGACCCTATGTTGGAAAAGAAGACTAGTGAGTGAAGACCCTATATCTAAAAATATCAACTAGGGAGTGGAGACCCTATGTTGGAAAAGTAGACTAGGAAATGGAGACCCTATGTCTAAAAACATCAACTAGGGAGTGGAGACCCTATGTTAGAAAAGAGACTAGGGAGTGGAGACCCTATATCTAAAATAAAATCAACTAGGTAGTGGAGACCCTATATTGGAAAAGCGACTAGGGAGTGGAGACCCTATGTCTAAAAATCATCAACTAGGGAGTGGAGACCCTATGTTGGAAAAACGACTAGGGAATGGAGACCCTATGTCTAAAAACATCAACTAGGGAGTGGATACCCTATGTTGGAAAAGTAGACTAGGGAATGGAGACCCTATGTCTAAAAACATCAACTAGGGAGTGGAGACCCTATGTTGGAAAAGAGACTAGGGAGTGGAGACCCTATGTCTTAAAATTATCAACTAGGGAGTGGATACCCTATGTTGGAAAAGCGACTAGGGAGTGGAGACCCTATGTCTAAAATAAAATCAACTAGGGAGTGGAGACCCTATGTTGGAAAAGGCGACTAGGGAGTGGAGACCCTATGTCTAAAAATAAAATCAACTAGGGAGTGGAGACCCTATATTGGAAAAGCGACTAGGGAGTGGAGACCCTATGCCTAAAAATCATCAACTAGGGAGTGGAGACCCTATGTTGGAAAAGTGACTAGGGAGTGGAGACCCTATGCCTAAAAATCATCAACTAAGGAGTGGAGACCCTATGTTGGAAAAGCGATTAGGGAGTGGAGACCCTATGTCTAAAATAACTTCAACTAGGGAGTGAAGACCCTATGTTGGAAAAACGACTAGGGAGTGAAGACTCTATGTCTAAAAACATCAACTAGGGAGTGGAGACCCTATGTTGGAAAAGCAGACTAGTGAGTGAAGACCCTATGTCTAAAAACATCAACTAGGGAGTGGAGACCCTATGTTGGAAAAGCAGACTAGGGAATGGAGACCCTATGTCTAAAAACATCAACTAGGGAGTGGAGACCCTATGTTGGAAAAGAGACTAGGGAGTGGAGACCCTATGTCTAAAATAAAATCAACCAGGGAGTGGAGACCTGTTGGAAAAGGCGAGTAGGGAGTGGAGACCCTATGTCTAAAATAAAATCAACTAGGTAGTGGAGACCCTATGTTGGAAAAGCGACTAGGGAGTGGAGACCCTATGTCTAAAAATCATCAACTATGGAGTGGGACCCTATGTTGGAAAAACGACTAGGGAATGGAGACCCTATGTCTAAAAACATCAACTAGGGAGTGGATACCCTATGTTGGAAAAGTAGACTAGGGAATGGAGACCCTATGTCTAAAAACATCAACTAGGGAGTGGAGACCCTATGTTGGAAAAGAGACTAGGGAGTGGAGACCCTATGTCTAAAAATTATCAACTATGGAGTGGAGACCCGATGTTGGAAAACGCAGCTAGGGATTGGAGACCCTATACTACTATGATTTTTTTTTCTTTTTAATTTCATATATATTTTTAAGATAATGAGTAAAATGCGGGAAAGAGTTTGGAGAAGACTTCCCTTTTGCAGTAGTTACTGCAAAATTATTTCTAGCCTATGCGTAATTTCGTTTTGGTTGCACCTGCTTCTTGCAAGGTTGCTTTTGGATTGCACCTGTTTCCCAATTTTTTTTCAAACAAAGAACAATTTGTCAGTTTGAAACGGTGGTTGGTTTTGTGGCCTTGATTGTTTCAGTCACTTGGTCTCGGTCCTTTCAGTTGCAACTAGTTGTTTCCTGAATATCGATTGCATTTCTAACCTCGGAGAACCTATGGCTTTTCTGAATTTTGCCATGATGGTTAGTCACGTGGGACTTAACCTTTTCAACTTTTATTTTGCCCTTGTGGGTTGAATTTCCTCTTTCAACAGTTTTTGATTTCGAAACATCGGCCAACATGGCCAGTTGGAGACAACTTGTTGCCCTTGCCGAGATTGGGTGCCTTTTCTTTTTCATATTGGCTTGTATCAAGTGAGAACCCTGTAAATCAGTCATGCCTTCCCTTCTTTGTCTTAGTTTCAGAACAGAGTTAAACCGAAAAGGATTCAAAGAAAAGCAAACAATGGAATAGACAAATAAATTTAGACAAGAGGTATCCCTTTTGGGGAAAAGAAAGGAGGACTTATCTGGAGTGTATACAGACTTCAATGAACATGACATGCCTCTTGGACTAGATGCCTGATCTGTGTAAACCATCCAACTCTCAGAAATTCATCACAACTCTTGCTTTGAGACTGAGAAACTTTGCCCAGGACTGTGTCGATGCTAGTGACTGTGAGGATCCTCTTTTCGATCAGTGGCGCCCTTTGTGGGTTTTCACCAGCTGGCCTCTCTCATTTCCCTTCTCACCATCGCCTTATAGTACTCTTTGTGAGTTTTCACTAACAAGACTCTCTCATTTTCGAATTTCTCTGCTTACCATCGCCTTATGATGCTCGTGAGGTTTTCACCAATAAGACTTTCATTTTATTTCTCTTATTTTGTTGTATCAGATTTGAGTAACTGTATCCTCCCATTTTGAATCTCTTTGCCGATTGATCGGAAGGACTTGAAAAGGATTTGGGTAAAAAAGATTTGGATTGAATTACAACTTTGGAACCTTTCAGACAAAACCATCGCCAAACCATTATAACATCTGCCCCAGTTTCACTTTTGAGGGAATTTGGGTTTTTGTTTTGGTGTGACTGAACCCCAGAGAGAGGCTGCCTACGTATCCTTTCGGAATCAAGTCAAACGTAGTTCAAGGAACATGAACTTGTTTGGAATTTTGTTTTCTTTTCTTTTTCTTCTTCTTCTTCTTCTTCTTCTTTCTCTTTTTTTTCTCTTTTTTTTTTGTTTTTCTTTTTCATCTTTGTTTTGTTTTTCTTCTCTTTTTTCTTTCTTGTTTCTTTTTTTTAATAACATCTTAAGGTTCCAAAGAGGGTAATCAAAGAAAGGTAATCGGCTCAAAATGGTTAGCAAAAGGGTTAATGATGTTTGGATAGCGAGAATGAAAGCTTTCGTCATCCCAATCAGAGAACATTAATGCAACATAGAGGGTCAAACATAGTACCTTTTGACTACATCCACGTTGACAGTTGTTTCAGGGACATTTCCTTTGTTGCTTCCCAAGTACAACACTCTCTTTTGCAGTACTCTCATTACAATGTATGGACCTTTCCAATTTGGAGCCAATTTTCCTTTAGCTTCTTCATGAGGTGGGAGGATACGTCTTACAATGAGTTGTTCTATTTCAAATTTCATGGGCCGCACTTTCTTGTTATAGACACGGGCTATTCTTTGTTGGTACAACTGCCTGTGGCAAATTGTGGCCAATCAGTTTTTATCAATTAGTGTCAATTGTTCCAATCGATTCGTGACCCAATCATTATCCTCAATCTCGGCTTCGACAATGACCCGGAGAGAGGGAATTTCAACTTTTGCAGGTTTCAATCGGGCTTGGCATAAGCTTATTGTCATACTGTTCCGATTTTTTGTTTTATTTCCTTAACCTCATTTTCATTGCATTCTGCTTCTTGATTCATTATTTCGAAGTTTGACATAGTTTTAGGATCTAGTCATGAAGTCCGCAAGCATGTCACGTTATTGAAATCTGCATGAATCAAAACTTAAAACAGAATAAGGAAAGTGACAAGATTAAAAAAAATAGACATTCCTAGACAATGAAATATTAATTTCATTTGATTTTTTTTTTCCTTTTTTTTTTTTTTGAATTTTGAAGATAGAAGGGTTTACATCGAAAAGTAAGACAATAAAGTAAAACATCCGGATCACACCCTGAGATAATCCGGACACAGAAAGGATAGCAAGACTGGCTACCAAGACTCCCATCTGATGAGGAACTTTCAGGCTTGGCGACCGTTTTTTAGTTTTTCTTCTGTCTCGACAATGGATGCAATGGCCTTCTGTGCCGGATCAAATTCTTCATCTTTACAAATCATTCCGACTAATGGCACATTGGTGTGAGTAGGCAGGGGATTGTTCATCATATTAGGGTCCTTTTCTTCCACTCCTCTTTTGAGAGTCCAACAATCTTTAGTATCATGTCCCACTGTTCCGGAGTGGTATTTACATCTAGCATCAGCTCGGTGCAAGGGGGACTCGGGGTTTGGCCTGTTCGGGGATAATGGCTGCAGTAGACCTAGCCTGACTAGCTTTTAGAATAAGCTCGAGAATGATTCACCAATACGGTTGAATTGATTCCATCTCGGGAGACTCTTTTTTATTTTTTTATTTTTTTATTTTTTTTTCATATCTTGATTTCTTTTTCTTTCTTTCTTTTTTATTATTTTTTTTTTCTCTTTTCTTTCTTTTTCACTCAATTTTTTTTCAGTTTATTTTTTCACTCAATTTGTTTATGGCTATGATCGAATCCGATGGGGATTGCCTACGTATCATGACGCCGCAAGAATCAGATCTCGCGTAGTTCGAGAAGATTAGGAATAAAGTAAATAAACTAACTCTTTTTTGTTTTCTAGATTTTGATTTTTATTTTATTTTCGAAAGACTTATAAAGAAGAAAGATTTTTTTTTTGATTTTGATTTCTTTTTTTTTTTTGAGATTTTTTGAAAAGAAAGAAAATATTATTTTGGATTAATGTTTTAATATTTTGGGAGAAAGACTTCTAAAAAAAAGGTAGAAAATATTTTTGGATTTTGAATTGATTTGTTTCTTTTTTCAAATGTAAGATTTCTATAAAGAAATTTTTTTTTTTTGTTTTAAAATTTTTTTTATTTGGGATTTTCTAAGGAAAAACTTCTAAATAATGAATTAAAGAAAAATATTTTTGGATTTTGACTTTTATTTTTAAAAAAAAATTCCAAAAGAAAACCTTCTATAAAAGAAGGAAAATTTTAGGATTTTATGTGTTAAAGAAAAACTTATAAAGAAGGAATTAAAGGAAAATATTTTTGAATTTTTAAAAATTGGGGTCGGAACCGATGAGGTTTGCCTACGTATCTCACATCCGGTGAGAATCAGACCCGCGTAGTTCGGTAGGTTTTGGAGCAATAGGAAAACACGACTTATTTTGAAAATGACTTTTTTTTTCAGAATTTCAGTATTTTTCAAATACCTGGATTTTCAAAACCGGGTAAAATTTTTTTTTTATTTTTTACCTCACTCTTTATTTTTTCTTGGTTCCCTTTCCCTATTCTAGAAGCCGGTCAACATCCAAGCCGAAACAAACATATGTACAAATGGCACGTAAAATGCATCAAGATGGTCTAATATATTGGGTACACCTGTCCTAGACGGACCCAACCCCCTATGTTGAGTTCCCAAAGTCAAATGCATGTGATGCAAATAAATATTCCTACTAGGGATCTGGCATGAGGCTATGTTATTCTAGGTTTAGATCCTAGGTGTGTTGTTCTAGACCTGGCTTACCCGAGCAGACAACTCGAGCCGAGGGAGGCAGCGTGCCGGGAATACAGAAGCTTCACCGGCTTTGCAACTTGTCCGAACCTCGTTCTAAAATTAGGGTATGACTCTAACAGAAAAGAAGCCATGCGAAGCGCACGCTTCCCAAAAGATTTAGAAGACTCATAGAGAAGAGGGTTTCGTAAAAGTTTATATACAGTTCAAGCAATATCAAAGCGGTAAAAAGCGGCATTTAGCACATTAGGCTCAAACACGTAAAAATTAGATAATAAATAAAAGCCAAGTATAACAGCTATTCTAAGCTCGAATTCTGAACCCTGAACCAGAGATTCTGGGTTCTTATTCCCCAGCAGAGTCGCCAGAGCTGTCACACTACCTTTTTCCCGAGGGGATAGGGGATAGGGAGTTTTTTCAATTTAAGTGACATTATTCGAAATGGGATTATTTATTTATTCAGAGTCGCCACTTGGAATAATTTATGGTGTCCCAAGTCACCGATTTATTTTAGAATCCCAAATCAAGAAAATTTGACTCTTATTTTTGGTCCGCGAACACATAAGACCGGGTAAGGAATTCTGTTAACCTGGAAGAAGGTGTGAGGCACTCCCGAGTTCCGTGGTTTTAGCACGGTCACTTAACCATTAATACTTGGTGTAATTATCTGATTTATTACATGTTTTAAAACTATATGTGCATTTTTATTCCTTTTACCGCTTTTATTACATTACTGCATTTTAAACTTTTATGGAATTAATATGAGACAAGTTACGTTGTCGTACACTCGTTGTTTATACACATCGCAAATCGCGTCACGTGAAACACACCCGCAATCTGCAACGTGTTTAATTTTATTTATTATTGTTTGAAGTTGTGGTCGAGTCACGTGAAACGCACACTCGAATTGGGGATTACGTATCGTGACCATGCCACGGGAACCGTACCCACAGTCACAATGATTTATTATTAATCGCGCCTAAAGCAAGCTACGATATTCAAATATTATTTATTCTCCTAAGATTTGAGATTAGTGAGGCCATGAATTATGAAATCAATTGTGAAAAAGATCAGCTTTTGCTCTTAATTATTCTGGCCCAGATAACTTAAAATTGATCATAGCACAATTGGCTTTTTAAAGCTAATTAGTGAGTATGCCCAGTTACTATTTCAGCAAGCTACACCACTATCCATTAGTCATTTGTAGTAGTATATGTTTCATTAAGCAAAGCCCAACCACCGGGCCTAATCATTTTTTTTTTAAAGTCCAAACCTCATTTTTCAATTTCAACTAGCAGACATGGATTTTATCCCCAAAGTTCAAACATTCACTACGTACCCAAAAATTATGTTTTCATCAATCTTCATGTTAATCAAACAAGAAAGAAACAAAATTTAACAAAGCTAATGATACCTAACAATTAATACAAAAAAAAAAATCAATCTTCATGAAGCTAAATAAGATCAAATTATATACTCAATCATAATATCTTAACAAAATAATGATGGGAGAAATGGACCTTTACAAAACTGTTTTGAATCTCGGATAATGGACAAGGATGCAAATGGAGCCTCGACCAAAATCGACAAACGGAGCTCGAACTCGACGACTCAACTTTGGAGCTGTTGTTTTCTGTACAAAATGGGACTATTTCGTTGGATTTTTGGCTCGTTTTTGTCGTGCTTTTTAGCTTGGTTTCCAGTTGGTTTCGGGTTAGAGTTTGGTGATGGATTGCTGGATTTTTCAAAAGAAAGCCGAAGAAAGAATGACACGAATAGAAATTCCCTTAACGTAGAATAAGCAAAAACATTTCTTTCAATTCCCTCCTCCCTATTTGTTTTTCTCCTTCTCCTCCTTTTTTCTTTCTATCTCTCTCTCTTTTTTTTCATCACATTTCTCTTCTATTTATAGAAAAAAATTTCGAAATTTTCAGATTTTTATTTTTTATTTTTTATTTATTTTTTTATTTTTAATTAAAAAGAATTTCCACTTCCCATTTTTCTTATTTTTTTAAAAAAATAATTCCTCACTTTCCTTTACTTTTATTTTTTAATTTCTCACTTTTTTTTACTTTTAATATATTTAAAATCCCACTTTTTACTTTTCTTTTTTTATTTCCTACTTATTTTACTTTTCTTTTTTTATTTCCCACTTACTTTTACTTCTTTTTAAAAAAAATAAAATAAAATCAGATACCCTTACTTTTATTTTTTAATTCCAAATTTATTTTACTTTTCATTTTTTAAATTTCCACATTCTTTTACTTTTATTTTTTTAATTTTCCACTTTCTTTTACTTTTTTTATTAAACAATTTCTACCTACTTTTACTTTTACTTTTTAATTTTATATTTCTACTTTTCCTATTTTTTTTTAATTCCCATCCGAAATTTGTTTTGTTTTTGTTTTAAAAAAAATTAATTTTTATTTATTTTCTGTTTTTATTCATTTTATTTAAAAATAAAGATAAAAATAATAATAAAAATAATACTAATAGTAATAATTGACCTTTTAAATTATTAATAATTTTCTCTCTCTCTATATATATATATATATGTATTGACCTTTTAAATTATTAATAATTTTTTCTATGTATAAGTGTAACAAAGCTAAAAAATATATATATATTAAATTCTGAAAATATTTACATAGTAGAAGGTGATAAAAATTCAAATATAGTCAAAATTTAGGTGCTCACAGCTGCCCCTCTTTGCTTGGAAATATGAAGAGTTTTCAGGCAAAGACTAAGTGAGCCACGTGACTAATTTTTGACCAAACCATTATTCAAAAGGAAAAGAAATAAAAGATAGGGTGCAACCGAGTCCTGGTTTTGGACAGCCTACATATCTCGGGTTATAGGGGAATCAGGTCGCGTGTAGTTCAAGGAGAATGGTGGAATGATGAGTTGAGGAGTCGAGTGAAGTTGCGTCGAGGCTCCGGTCCGCGGTCCTGCTATTATATCAAAATAAAAAAAGAAACTAAATAAGCCTTAATTATGAGTTACAAGATTCCTATCTATGAGTCTTCAGAAACTTGATCTTGAGTCTTGACTGGTTCTTCATGCAGACTCTGATCTAAACCTTGATGCTCGCTAGCTGTAGGTTCTAGTTCATTGTTCTATAGCTTCTTCTAATCAAACCGGAACTCCAATGCTCGTGGCTTCAGTCATGTCTTAGCATTCCACATCTTTTCAATTATTTTTGTATTTTGGATTTACTTTTTTTTTTCTTTTATTCTGAATTGAGACTTCTTCTTTTGGTCATCTCGAATCCTGTGCCTCGAGGTAAAACCTACTTTAAAATTATCAATTTACCAATAATAAGACAAATTGCACAAGATATAAAAATAAACACAAGGAAAATCACAACATCACATGAAAATTACCAATGCAATAACCCCACATCATCACATAAAAATTACCAACACAATAACTCCACATCATCGCGCTTCATCCCTAACAATAGCCACCCTTATATCTCCTATAGCCACCCTTATCACTTCTATAATAGCATCCCTTATCTCTCCGCTCTCACAATATCAGTAATCACTCTTATCGCTCCTATAGCCACCCTTATCGCTCCGTATAATAGCAACCCTTATCACTCCACCCAGACAATATCCCAACACGCATAACCACGATAAAATGTCACCCTTATACCCACATAATATCAACAGTGAAATGCCACCCTTATATCCTCACAATAATAACTCAAATCACACAATAATTTACACGGAATATTATCACGACAACCAACACAATCAATTCCTATCACAATTTTCCCAACAAACACAACCAATTCCAATGATATAGTAAAATCAATAAATTTCTCAAAAATATCCCAAGGCTCCACACAACGTATATAAAACCTCAAAAACAATCAACAGAGATAGAAAATACTCAGTATAGGGCAATGTCTTCATTAATCCAAATTCTTGATAATTATATTAACGGCTTAGTTTAAACTTAGTTCATTAATTACTTGCAGATGAAAAAATCCATAATATAATTATTTCCAGAAAATATCAAATCAACAAACTCACGGAATTTACATAAATATTCATGTAACAATCACATCAAATTGTCATATAAAAATAAATTCAACAAACAAAGATTGACGCATGGCAAATAGATGATTTAATAAATGCCAACAATTATCCAATTTACTACACAATAATGCCTAAAACTTTAACCCAATAAAATTTGCACATATAAGCCGTGTACACGGCTTTTCACATTTCACAAATGGCACATAAGACTTTATGCCTAAGGGGTGCTTCCCCCACTCAAGGTTAGACAAGATACTTACCTTTTTGAAGTTATGTCGATATTCCAAAATTACTTTCTTGCTTGAATTGACCTCTAGATAGCCCAAATCTATCCAAATTAATTGTATAACTTCATTAAAATGCATCAAAAATAATTCAGGATAATAAAATCTCAACTTAAACTTTCACATTAAAAAGTCAACGCAGGGCCCGCCTCTCAGAACCAGACAAAATTTTCACGAATTTTGAACACCCATATAGTACAAAATCCGATCCTCATTATGCTGACCGCACATTTTCTTGTGTGGTCGCACATCCCAAGTGCTGCGGTCGCACTCCAAATTGTGCGGCCGCACTTCAGCAACTCTGCACTATCAAACTTTAGTAAATTCAGCATAACTTTATCTACAAATGTCCAAATGATTAATGGTATGCCTTTCTGGAACCAGATTATAATGGCTACAAATTTCGTATTTGAATCATCTCCAAATCCGTTGTAGATTAAAAGATATAAGCCTCCGAAGTCGGACCATCGAACCTGCAGAACCCCCTGAAGTGCGGCCGCGAGAAGAATTGTGTGGTCCGTACTTTTCCTCTGCAGTCCGCACTTTTCCTCTGCATCTGCACTCAAAAATGTGCCCACGCACTTCCAAAAGTTCCATAACAACATCAGAGTGCCGAAATGCCTGGACTCGCTCAAAACTCACCCCGGAACTCATTTGAGCCACTCGAGACCCCGTCTGAATGTACCAACAAGTCCTAAAATATGATACGAACTTAGTCAAGCTCTCAAATAACATCAAACAACACCAAAAACACAAATCGCACTCTAATTCAAGCCTAATGGAAAACTAACAAATTTCCAACTTCTACCTTTAATGCCGAAACCTATCAAATCAAATCCGATTGACATTAAATTTTGCACACAACTCATAAATGACATAATGGAGGTATTCCAATTTTCAGAATTGAATTTCGGCCCCTATATCAAAAAGTTAACTCCCGGTCAAACTTCCAAACCTTCAAATTCCAACTTTCGCCATTTCAAGCTAAATCAACTACGGACTTCCAAATAAATATCCGGACACACTCCTAAGTCCAAAATCACTATACGGAGCTATTGGAACCATCAAAATTCTATTTCAGAGTCGTTTGCTCAAAAGTCAATTCTCCGGTCTACTCTTTTCTTTTAAGCTTCTTAAATAAGAATTGTTGTTTCAATTTAATCCTGAATCATCCGAAAACCAAACTCGACTACACATGCAAATCATAATACACATCACAAATCTGCTCGTGTCCTTAAGTCGCTGAACGAGACGCTAATTATTAGAACGACAAGTCGGGTCGTTACATGTAGCTTCATTTATCGGCATGTACTTTTAGTTGTCCCTTGTGTACATATTACAGTGGAATTTGGTGCAGGGAGGGTGAGTGGTCTTTGAAGAAATTTCCTACTTCCTTCAATTACAGTGTAAAGAAAACCCTATAACAATAATAATTCTAATCAACTGGAGTAGAACATTAAGAAGAAGCTTCACAAAAAATGCGTACTATTTACTTTTTATTAGGAGTAGTCGGAGGCGGATCTAGGATTTTGGGAAGATGAGTGCACTATTACGAAGAGGTGAATCCATAATATAAATTTTATGGGTTCAACGTTTAGTTTTTACTATTGCCCCCATTACACTTTTGGAATTATAAATTCAAAATTATTATTTTTTAATAGTAATTTTCTTATATATTTATCCATACACCGTGTTAAAACTATGGGATCAGTTGAACCCAATAACATATTATATGCTGCATTATCCACTAGTTTAATATGCATATTTTATTTATTCATATAAGATTTTCCGGTGACAAAGAAAAAATAGGAATTTTAATATGTGAAAATTTTGAAATAATGAATCAAAAAGAAAGAAAGAAAAAGAAACGTACTTAATTAATACGCACGATGTGATGCCTAGTTTTAGAAGAAAAACAAATCAGATTGACATATGTCACAACTCGAAGTTCTCACCTTCGGGACCGTGATGGCGCCTAACATTTCACTTGCTTGGCAAGCCAATGTTAGAATAATTTTAACCATTTTTAACAATTTAATTTAAATTATAATAAAGAAACTAATAACTGGAATAAAGTCTAAAAATAAGTGAATAAGCCAAATTAATAGCAACATCTGAATTCTATCCTAGAACTGGAGTCACAAGTGCAAAACTTCTAGAATAATACGAATTAGGGTCTCAATAAAAATAAAGTTATCTGAAAGAAAGCACACAGGTAAGATAAAGTAGAAGCGGACTTTAGAGCTGTGAACGTCATGCAACTATACCTCAAGTCTCCTACGATAGCTGAATTCCAGCAAATCTACAGTATGCCGCTTGGACCAACTCCGATATCTGCACAAGAAGTGCAGAGTGTAGTATGAGTACAACCGACCCTATGTACTCTGTAAGTGTAGAGCCTAACCTCGACGAAGTAGTGACGAAGCTAAGGCAGGTCGCTTACATTAACCTATATGCAATAATAAAAATAATAATAACAGGAATATAGGTAAGACATGTAAATCATATCAATAATTGAAGTCAATTCAGCAGTCACAACCAATTATTTATATTACCATTTTGTTGCGGCATGCAACCCATTCCCACAATATAATCCTTCAATTAAATTCCGTTGCGACGTGCAACCCACTCCAACAATATAAACTTAAAATAAAATCTGTTGTGGCGTGCAACCCGATCCAACAATATAATCTTTCAAATAAATGCCATTGAGGCGTGCAATCCTCTCCAATAATATAATTTAACAACACTTATATATAAAACTACTTCAATAAATACCACAATTAATAAGAAATTATTAGTCAACAAGGTATACAACAACTATAAATTATGTAGGAAACAAATAAAGGGCAAGTAACAATTAAATGTAGAATCAGGGTGAAGATATGCAATTTAACATATAAAATACTAATTATCAAGTAACAATTATGGAACAAAAAGTACATAAGCAGGTAGCAAATAAGGCATGATAGTTGGCAAAAAATTTGAGAGAATCAATTAATATAACAATTAATTCATGAAATAAAATAATTAATGAAATACGTAAAAACATGGAAATAAGCAATTTGACGACGTATAGATACTCATCACCACGTCTATTCGTCGCTATACATGAAATTCACATAAGACATAGTTAAAGGATTCTATTACCTCAAGTCAAGGTTAACCACGACACTTACCTTGCTTCGCAATTCAAGTGATCACTCGACCACGTCTTTTCCTTTCGATTCTCCAAACCAATCAAACCTAGCAATTTATTTACCAAAAGTTCAATTTGAGCTTTAGACATTATTCACAATTCAAAAGAGATTTAATTTAGATCATTTTCGGAAAAGTCAACCAAAAGCCGATGTGGGGCCCACTTTTCAGGACTCGGCAAAAAATTACAGAAATCCAAAAACCCATTCCGATACGAGACCATACAAAAATTATCGAATTCCGACATCGGATTGCCTTTCAAATCTTCATTTTACATTTTTGGAAGAGTTTACAAAAACTCTGATTTTCTTCAATTACATTCACGGATTTAAGATATAAATAAGTATGGAATCATGAAATATAATCACTATAGGATAGGGAACACTTACCCAGTTCGAACTTTTGAAAAATCCCTTTAAAATCGCCCAAATTCGAGACTAAAAACTCAAAAATGAGTAAAAATGGAAAACTCCCGATTTGAAGCATTCTGTCCAGCATTTTCGCATCTGCGGACATTTTTTCGCATCTGCGGGCTTGCATTTGCGAGCAACATCTCGCATCTGCGAAGCAAGGCAGCCAGGCAGAGGACCACATCTGTGGACCTTCATGTTGCAGACGCGACTGCGCAGAAATGCAAAGCGAGCCGCAGAAGCGGGCATCTCATCCGCGCCCCAAGCTTCGCAGAAGAAAAACTTCTCCCTTGGCCTCAAAGTCGCATAAGCAACACGGCCTCCGCAGAAGCGACCCCGCACCTGCAGCCAAAATTGTGCAGCTGCGACGCACCAGAACTGTAAATTTTACAAAAATAGTCTGAAACTCACCCAAGCCACTCATGACATAGTCCAACTATACCAACCAGTCCCCGTAGCATTACGCGTACCTATTCGAGGTCTCAAATTACGTCAAACAATGTCAAACGACAAATCACAACTCGATTCAGACTTATGAGTTTATGAAATTTTCAATTCTTTAACTCACGTCGAAACATGTCAAATCAATCAGGAATAAACTCAAATTTTACAGAAAAGTTTCAAATGACATAACAGAGCTATTCCAACTTTTGGAATATCAATCCGAGCCCGATATCGACAAAGTCAAATCTACAGTCAAACTTTGGAAATCTTTAACCTTTAAGTTACTAGTTTTCGTCTAATGGCGATAATTCGAAATAGAGACTTCCGAATTTGATTTCGGGCATACGCCTAAGTCCCAAATCACGATACGGACCCATCGGGACCGTCAAAATACTGATCCGGGTCCGTTTGTTCAAAATGTTGAACAAAATCAACTTAAGTGCGTTTTAAAGCACTATTTCACATTTTTATCAATTTTTCACATAAACGTTCTCCGGAAAAATATACACAATGCGCACGCAAGTCGAGAAATGCTGAATGGTGCTATTCGAGGTCTTAGAGCACAGAATTGAATGTTAAATTTAAAGATGACCTATCGGGTCATCACATTCTCCACCTCTTAAACAAATGTTCATCCTGGAACGGAATTAGAAAAAGTACATGGGCTGGCGAAAAGGTGTGGATATCTACTCCGTATGTACGACTCTGTCTCCCAGGTAGATGCTTCAACTAGCTGACCTCTTTATTGTACTTGAACTGATGGATAACTCTTAGACCTCAACTGCCGGACCTGGCAGGCTAGAATAGCTACTGACTCTTCCTCATAAGTTAAATCATTGTCCAGTTGGACTGAGCTGAAATATAACACATGGGACTGATCACCATGATATTTTCAGAGCATAGACACATGGAACACCGGATGAACTGCTAATAATTAGGTGGTAGTGCAAGCTTGTAGGCTACTTCATCCACACTTTCAAGAATTTCAAAGGGCCCGATATACCTAAGGCTCAACATCCATTCTTTCCAAACCTCATTAAACCCTTCATAGGTGAAATCCGGAACAATACTATTTCTCCAACCATGAATGCAACATCACGAGCTTTATGGTCGGCATAATGCTTTTGCCTAGACTAAGCTATGCAAAGTCGGTCCTGAATAATCTTGACCTTATCCAATGCATCCTTTACCAATTCGGTACCGAACAACCGAGCCTCTCCCAGTTCAAACCAGCCAACTAGCGAACGACATCTCCTCCCGTATAATGCTTCATATGGAGCCATCTGAATGCTCGACTGGAAGCTATTATTATAGTCAAACTCCGCAAGCAGCAAGAATCGGTCCCAAGAACCTCCGAAATCCATAACACAAGTGCGAAACATATCTTCCAATATTTGAATAGTGCGCTCGGACTGTTCGTCTATCTGAGGATGAAATGTTGTACTCAACTCAACCTGCGTGCCTAACTCACATTGTACAACCCTCCAGAAGTGCGAGGTGAACAGTGTACCTCGATAAGAAATGATAGACACGGGCGCACCGTGAAGGAGGACAATCTCGCGGACGTAAATCTCCGCTAACCGCTTTGAAGAATAGTAACTGCTACTGGAATGAAATGTGTTGACTTGGTCAACCTATCCACAATAACCCATACTGCGTCAAACTTTCTCTAAATCTGTGTAAGCCCAACAACAAAATCCATAGTGATACGCTCCCACTTCCAGTCAGGAATTTCTAACTTCTGAAGCAAACCAACATGTCTCTGATGCTCGTACTTGACTTGCTGATAATTTTAACATCAAACTACATATGCAACTATATCCTTCTTCATTCTCCTCCACCAATAATGTTGCCGCAAATCTTTATACATTTTGGCAGCACCTGGATGAATAGAATACCGGGATCTGTGGGCCTCTTCAAGAATTAATTCACGAAGTCCATCCATATGAGGCACACAAATACGACCCTGCATCCTCAGAACTCCGTCTTCCCCTACAGCAACCCGCTTCGCACCATCGTGCCACATCGTGTACTTAAGGACAAGCAAATAAGGATCATCAGATTGTCGCTCTCGGATGCGCTCATACAAGAAAGACCGAGTGACTGTGCAAGCTAGAAACCGACTGGACTCTGAAACATCTAACCTCATGAACTGATTGGTCAAAGTCTGAACATCTTCAGCTAGCGGCCTTTCACCTATCGGAATATACGCAAGGTTGCCCATACGCATAGCCTTTCTACTCAAAGCATCGGCCACCACATTGGCCTTTTCGGGGCAATACAAAATGGTGATATCATAGTCTTTTAACAACTCCAACCATCTTCTTTGCCTCAAATTGAGATCTATTTGTTTGAACAGATATTGTAGACTATGATGATCAATGAATACCTCACACGATACACCATAAAGGTAATGCCTCAAAATCTTCAGCGCATGAATAATAGCAGCCAATTCTAAGTCATGAACATGGTAATTCTTCTCATGACCTTTCAACTGCCGCAATGCATATGCAATCACCCTGCCATCTTACATTAATACTGCACGAAGCCCAATGTGAGATGCATCACAATACACCATATAAGATCTCAAACTTGTGGGTAATACTAACATTGGTATTGTAGTCAAAGCAGTCTTAAGCTTCTGAACTGCCTCAATCTTCTTAGGATCCTATTTTATGCCTTTTATCGATACAACATGTCCCAAAAAGGCAACCGAGTCTAACCAAAATAAGCATTTTGAAAATTTGGCATATAACTGATTAATCTTCAAAGTTTGAAGCACAATCAGAAGATGCTACTCATGCTCCTCTCGACTGCTGGAGTAAATCAAGATATCATCAATGAATACAACCATAAAAGAATCCAAATAGGGCTTGAACACATGGTTCATCAAATCTATAAATATTGTTGGGGCATTTGTCAACCTAAATGACATCACTAGGAATTCATAATGCCATACCGAGTCTGAAAAGCTATCTTAGGGACACCATATGCCATAATCTTCAACTGATGGTAACCAGACCTCAAAACGATCTATCAAACCACATTGGCACAGTGAAGCTGATCGAATAAATCATCAATTCTGGGCAACGGATACTTGTTCTTGATAGTTGCCTTGTTCAACTGCCGATAATCTATACACATCCGCATTGAACCATCTTTCTTCTTTACAAAAAACACTGGTTCACCCTAGGACGAGACACTAGGTCTAATGAATCCCTGATCAAGTAAGCCTTGTAACTACTCCTTCAATTTAAGCCTTGTAACTACTCCTTCAATTCCTTTAGCTCCGGCAGGGCCATACGATATGATGGAATAGAAATGGGCTGGGTGCCCGGAGCCAAATCAATACAGAAGTCAATATCTCTGTCGAGTCGCATCCCCGACAAATCAGCAGGAAATACATATGGAAACTTACGGACAACTAGGACTAAATCCATAGAAGGAACATCCGCACTGGGATCACGAATATAAGCCAAGTAAGCTAGATACCCTTTCTCGACCATAGGCCGAGCTTTCACTTAAGAGATAACCCTATTGGTGGAATGGCCAGGAGTCCCTTTCCACTGTATTCGAGGTAACCCCGGCATGGCAAAGGTCGCCGTTTTGGTGTGACAATACAGTATACATCATGATAAGGTGATAGCCAATCCATTCCCAAGATAACATCAAAATCTACCATATCAAGAAGTAGAATATCCATGCTAGTCTCAAGACTTCAATAGTAACCACACACGAATGATAGACATGATTTAAAATGATAGAATCCCCTACAGCATGGACACGTGCACAAAAGCGCTCAAAGAATCACAAGGCACAACCAAATATGAAGCAAAGTAGAAGGACAAATAGGAATAAGTAGATCCTGGATCAAGTAGAACTTAAGCATCTCTATGAAAAACTAGAACAATACCTGTGATCATGACATCAGATGACTCGGCCTTAGGATTAGCTGGAAAAAGCATAAAAGCGAGGCTGAGCCCCACAACTCTGAACTACATCTCTGGGATAGTCCCTAGCTGGTTGGCCTCAACCTCTAACAGTCTGACCTCCATCTCTAACAGTCTGACCTCCACCTCTCGCTACCTGAACGCTGCCCCTAGTTGGCTGGGCGGGCGGTGGAGAAACCGGTGCCAGTATGATGGAATGAGAATCCTGCTGTGATCTATTGCTCGACAACCTATGGAAATGCCTAATGATGTGACCAATGATCCCACACTCATAACACCCATCTTACTGTCGTGGCCGCTGAAGCTGAAGCTAACCCGAACGGGCCGGATAACCGTTGTACTGACTCTGGAGTGGTGGTGCACTGATAGGAGCTGAATGTGCACTAAATGTTGGCTTTCCAGAGTAAAGCATAATAATACCATGACTTCATGAAGCATCGTGAGATTCCTGAAGTGCTGAATAAAATGGCCTGGGAGGATGACCCCTACCATAAGTACCCTTGCCTCCAGATGAGGCGTCTCTGAAATTGCCAAAATGATGGGGCTTCTTATCTGACACTAGCCTCTCTCCTAAGCACGAACTAACTCGATCGTCCTAGCAATATTCACGGCTGTGTGGAAGGAAATATCACTCCCTGTCTCCTTGGCCATCTGAAGCTTGATAGTATAAGTGAGTCCATCAATGAATCTCCTCACTCTCTCCTTTTCAGTAGGAAACAAGATGATGGCATGATGTGCTAAGTCCACAAATTGAGTCTTATACTGGGTAACAGTCATACTACCCTGCTGGAGACGCTCAAACTACCTGCGGTAATCCTCTCACAGTGTGATAGGAACAAACTTCTCCAGAAATAGTTGTGGGAACTGCTCCTAGGTAAGTGCATGCGAATCAGCTAGTCTAGTAAGTACATAATATCTCCACCACCTCTTGGCGGAACCAGTCATATGAAACACAACAAAATTGACCCCGTTGATTTCAACTATTTCCATGTTCTGCAACACCTCATGGCAATGGTCAAGATAATCCTGTGGGTCCTCAAAAGGTGTACCACTTAAGTGAACTGGAAAGAACTTAGTAAAGTTTTCCAATCTCAATAAGGGCTCAAAAGACATGGTGGGCCTATCACCGGCATGTACCTCAATAACTGGCTAAACTATCCCAATTGGCGGGGACTGCTAGAGCCTAATACTGGGGATTTATCTTGCTGCGGAACTGGAGTAGTGGGTATTTGGGCTCCTCCCCAGCCTGTGAGATGGCTGGTGCCACTAGAAATGTATCATTTTGGGACACACCCTCCATTAGGCTCACCAAATGATCTAGAGCGTCCTGAGGTACTGGAATAGCTATGAATCCTTTCGGGGCCTGAACTGGTCCTACAGGTACAGTCTGAGCTGGAACCTCAGCTTCGAAATCCACCTGAGGCTCCACAACAGGTGTTGCTACTCTAGCTCAGGGTTGGGCTCTACCTCTGCCTCGACCTCGGCCTCTACTGATATTGTTCCTAAACTTCATAGCCTCTGAGAGATAAGTACAGACGTCTCCGTACTGATACTTCAGACTCTACTAAGCTTACTCGTGACTCGTGAGACCTAGGTAACCTAGTGCTCTGATACCAACTTGTCACGACCCGAAATTCCCACCTTCGGGACCGTGATGACGCAAAACATTTCACTTGCTAGGCAAGCCTACGTTAGAATAATTTTAACTATTTTTGACAATTTAATTTAAATAATAATAAAGAAACTAATAACTTGAATAAAGTTTGAAAATAAGTGAATAATCCAAATTAATAGCGATGTCTAAATTCCATCCCAGTACTAGAGTCACAAGTGCACGAGCTTCTAGAATAATACAAATAACGGTCTAAACCAAAATAAAGTTGTCTGAAAGAATGCACACAACTAAGATAAAGTAGAAGGGGACTTCAGAGTTGCGAACGTCGTGCAACTATACCTTAAGTCTCCTATGATAGTTGTATCTGAGCAAATTTACAGTACGCCGCTGGGACCAACTCCGACATCTGCACGAGAAGTGCAGAGTGTAGTATGAGTACAACCGACCCTATGTACTCTGTAAGTGCTGAGCCTAACCTCGACGAAGTAGTGACGAGGCTAAGCCAGGTTGCTTACATTAACCTGTACGTAATAATAACAACAACAACAGCAATAATAATAATAATAATTATAATAATAATAATAATAATAATAATAATAATAATAATAATAATAATAACAACAACAACAAGAACAATAATAATAATAATAATAATAATAATAATAATAATAATAATAATAATAATAATAATAATAATAATAACAGGAATAGAAGTAAGACCGGTAAATCATATCAATAATTGAAGCCAATTCAGCAGTCATAACCAATTATTTCTTTTATCATTCTGTTGCGGCATGCAACCCGTTCCCACAATATAATCCTTAAATAAATTTTCGTTGCAGTGTGCAACCCGCTCCAACAATATAAACTTAGAATAAAATCTGCTGCGGCGTGTGACCCGATCCAACAATATAATCTTTCAAATAAATTCCATTGTGGCGTGCAATCCGCTCCAACAATATAATTTAGCAACACTTATATGTAAAACTACTTCAATAAATACAACAATTAATAAAAAATTATTAGGCAACAAGGTATACAACAATTATAAATTATGTAGGAAACAAATAAGGGCAAGTAACAATTAAATGTAGAATCAGGGAGAAGATATGCAATTTAACCTATAAAATACTAATTATCAAGTAACAATAATGGCAAGAAAATCACATAAGCAGGTAGCAATTAAGGCTTGATAGTTGGCAATAAAAATGAGAGAATCAATTAATATAACAATTAATTCATGTAATAAAATAATTAATAAAATATGCAAAAACATGGAAACAGGCAATTTTACGATGTATAGACACTCGTCACCACGTCTATACGTCGCTACACATGAAATTCACATAACACATAGTTAAAGGGTTCAATTCCCTCAAGTCAAGGTTAACCACGACGCTTACCTTGCTTCGCAATTCAATTGATTACTCAACCACGGCTTTTCCTTACGAATTATTCTCCAAACCAATCAAACCTAGCAATTTATTTACCAACAATTCAATTTGAGCTTTAGAAATTATTCACAATTCGAAAGAGACTTAATTTAGGTCATTTTTGAAAAAGTCAACAAAACGTCAACGTGGGGCCCACGTTTCGGAACCCGACGTAAACTCACGGAAATCCAAACATCTATTCCGATACGAGTTCAACCATACAAAAATTATTGAATTCCGACATCCTTTCATATCTTCATTTTACATCTTTGGAAGATTTTACAAAAAATCTGATTTTCTTCAATTAAATTCACGGATTCTTGATGAAATAAGTATGGAATCATGAAATATAATCCATATAGGATAAGGAACATGTAACGACCCGGCCGGTCATTTTAAGAGTTATAGCCTCGAACCCCTATTTATTGCTTCGCCAGTATCTATTTCTGCTATTGTGACTTGCTAGGAGGTTTCGTTTTGATTTTTGGAGTGTTTTGGGACACTTAGATCCTAAACGGAGGTAAGTCTTAGGATTTGGATCGTAGTCGAAATTGTGTGAAGATGACTCCGGAATAGAGTTCCATCAATTCCGTTAGCTCAGTTGGGTAATTTTGGGCTTAGGGGCATGTCCGGATTGTGCTTTGGAGGTCCGTAGCTTATTTAGGCTTGAAATGGCAAAAGTTGAATTTTTGGAAATTTGGACCGGTAGTGGAATTTTTGATATCGGGGTCGGATTCTGATTCCGGAAGTTAGAGTAGGTCCGTAACGTTGAATATGACTTGTGTGCAAAATTTGGGGTCAATCGGATGTGGTTTGATAGGTTTCAGCATCGGTTGTGAAAATTTGAAGTTTTAAGTTCTTTAAGTTTGAATTCGAGGGCGATTCGTGATTTTAGCGTTGGCTGATGTGGTTTGAGGGCTCAACTAAATTCGTATGGTATTTTAGAATTGGTTGGTATGTTTGGTTGAGGTCTCGGGGGCCTTGGGTGAGTTTTGGATACTTAACAAATCACTTTTGTACTTTGGAAGATAGCAGATTTTTTGGTGTTTTGTTGGAGACATTTTGTTCATCGCATTCGCGAGGTAGTTCTCGCGTTCGCATAAGGCATCTAGGAAGGCCAGATGAGTTATTGTTCGCGTTAGTGATGTGGTTCCTGCATTTGCGAAGATGTGGAACCTTGAGGCTACGTGTTCGCGACATGGTCCTCGCGTTCGCGGAGAGGAACGGGCAGATGGAGCTTCAGGAATTTAAGCCTACGCGTTCACGAAGACGGTCTCGCGTTCGCATAGAGTCCACCAGTAAAAGGTAGGTGTTTGCGAGAGGTCACTCGCATTCGTGAAATAGGAATTTTTGGTCAACATTTTTTATTCAACGCGAACGCGAGGCTTTGACCGTGTTCGCGAAGAAGGAATTAACTGGGCAGATATAAAGATTCAAAATCGAGGGTTTATGTCAATTTTCACCATTTAGACTTGAGAGCTCGGAATTAGGCAATATTTGGAGGGATTTTCATGTGGGTGTTTGGGGTAAGTGATTCTTACCTAGTTTTGGTTAATTCCCATGATTATGTCTTTAATTTCATCATTAAATTAGTGACTTGGGGTGGAAAATTGGGGAAAATTTGAGAAACGTTCTTAGGCTGAATTTTGGGATTTTGATCGAGATTTTGGTATCGGATTTGAGTAATTTTGGTACGAGTGAACTCGTGAGTGAATGAGTTTCTTATACTTGTATTTATGGTATGAATTTGATTTTGGCTAGATTTGGGCCATTCAGAGTCAGATATTCGTGGAAAAGGCATTGTTACCGATTGATTGAGCTTGGTTCGAGGTAAGTGGCTTGCCTGACCTTGTGTGGAGGAAATCCCCTTAGCATTTGGTACTGTTTTGTTATGTGAGCGTCGTGCATGTGAGCTGATGAGTACGTACACAGGCTAATTATTGTAAAAATCCGATTTCTGCTAAGTAGTAACCCGTTTTCCTCCTTATTTGAGTCATATCGGCATGTGTAGTATCCTGTTAGATTAGAACAACATGACTACTTGCCTTAATTGTTTATCTGAACTCCGTGCAGCATATCTAGTAAATTTCCTGTTGTCCTTGCCTTGTACTTAGTTTAAATAGTAGGATCTAGTGTTGTAGCTTTTGAATTCTATTGTTTGAGCTGTGTATTTACTTCTGGGACTACGGAACGGTTTTTCGGGAGATCTCCCTGCATATTTACTTTTGGGACTACGGAACGGTATTCCGGGAGATCCCCCTGCACATTTACTTTGGCAGCATCTGTTCAAGCAAAAGGATCTTAACTTGCATCAGCGGAGGTGGTTGGAGCTAGTTAAGGATTATGATATAACCATTTTGTACCACCCGGGGAAGGCCAATGTGGTGGTCGATGCTTTGAGTCATCGGTCGGAGAGTTTAGGGAGTTTAGCATATCTTCCAGCAGCAGAGAGACCCTTAGCATTGGATGTTTAGGCCTTAGTCAGCCAGTTTGTGAGATTGGATATTTTTTAGCCGAGTCAAGTGTTGGCTTGTGTGGTCTCTTAGTATTCTTTTTACGATCGTATCAGGGAGCGTCAGTATGATGACCCCCACCTGCTTGTCCTTAAGGGCACGGTTCAGCATGGTGATGCTAAGGAGGTCACTATTGGGGATGATGGCGTATTGAGGATGCAGGGCAGGCTTTGTGTGCCTAATGTAGATGGTTTGCATGAATTGATTCTTCAGGAGGCTCATGGCTCGAGGTACTCTATTCATCCGGGTGCCGTGAAGATGTATCAGGACTTGAGGCAGCATTACTAGTGGAGAAGGATGAAGAAGGATATAGTGGAGTATGTGGCTCGGTGCCTAAATTTCCAACAGGTGAAATATGAGCATCAGCGGCCAGGTGGGTTGCTTCAGAAGTTAGAGATTCCAGAGTGGAAATGGGAGCAAATCACTATGGATTTCGTTGTTGGACTCCCACAGACTCAGGGAGGGTTGATGCAGTTTGGGTAATTGTGGATAGGCTAACCAAGTCAGCTCATTTCATTCTTGTGATGACTACTTATTCTTCCGAGTAGCTGGCTCGAATTTACATCTGCGAGATCGTCAGGCTTCATGGCGTACCGATATCTATCATCTCTTACCGGGGTACGCAGTTTATATCATGGTTCTGGAGGGCTGTACAGCATAAGTTGGGTACTCGGGTTGAGTTGAGCGCAGCATTTCACCCCCAGACGGACGGACAGTTGGAGCGTACTATTCAGATACTGGAGGATATGCTCCGCGCTTGTGTGATAGATTTTGGGGGTGCTTGGGATCATTTCTTGCCACTTGCAGAGTTTACCTACAACAACAGTTATCAGTCGAGCATTCAGATGGCACCGTATGAGGCTCTGTATGGTAGGCGGTGTTGGTCTCCAGTGGGTTGGTTCGAGTCGGGCGAGGCTAGATTATTTGGTACAGACTTGGTCCAAGATGCCCTGGATAAGGTGAAGCTGATTCAAGATCGACTTCGCACAGCCCACTCCAGACAGAAGAGTTATGCAGACCGGAAGGTTGGCGATCTAGCATTCATGGTTGGAGAGCGGGCCTTGCTCCGGGTATCGCCTATGAAGGATGTAATGAGGTTCGGAATGAAGGGCAAGCTGAGCCCAAGGTACATTGGTCCTATGAGGTGTTGAGACGTGTTCGGGAGGTTGCTTATGAGATTGCCTTACCTACCATCCTAGCAGGAGTTCATCCGGTATTCCACGTTTCTATGCTCCGGAAGTATCACGGTGATCCGGATCATGTGTTGGATATTAGCTCAGTCCAGTTGGACAAGGATCTATCTTATGTTGAGGAGCCAGTGGCAATTCTGGACATGCGAGTTTGAAAGTTGAGGTCAAAGAACATTGCTTCCGTGAAGGTTCAGTGGAGGGGTCAGCCGGTCGAGGAGGCGACTTGGGAGACCGAGCATGATATGCGCAGCCGTTATCCTCATCTTTTCAACACTTCAGGTATGTCTTTATGCTCGTTCGAGGATGAACAAGCGATTTAAGAGAGGAAGGATGTAATGACCCGGTCGGTCGTTTTGACAGTTATATCCCCGAACCCCTATATATTGCTTCCCCCGTATCTATTTATTCTATTGTGACTTGCCAGGAGGTTTCGTTTTGGGTTTTGGAGTGTTTTGGGACACTTAGTCCCTAAATGGAGGCTTAAGTCTCAGGATTTGGATCGCAGTTCGAACTGTGTGAAGATGACTCCGGAATGGATTTCCATTGATTTAGTTAGCTCCGTTGGGTGATTTTGGGCTTAGGGGCATGTCCGGATTGTGTTTTGGAGGTCCGTAGCTTATTTAGGCTTGAAATGGCAAAAGCCGATTTTTTGGAGATTTTGACAGTTAGTGGAAATTTTGATATCGGGGTTGGATTCTAATTCCTGAAGTTGGAGTAGGTACGTAATGTTGAATATGACTTGTGTGCAAAACTTGGGGTCAATCGGACGTGGTTTGATAGGTTTCAGCATCGGCTGTGGAAATTTGAAGTTTCAAGTTCTTTAAGTTTGAATTGGAGGGAGATTCGTGATTTTAGCATTGTTTCATGTGGTTTGAGGGCTCGACTAAGTTCTTATGGTGTTTTAATATTGGTTGGTATGTTTGGTTGAGTTCGCATGGGCCTCGAGTGAGTTTCAGACGCTTAACGGGTCACTTTTGGACTTTGGAAGATAGCTGATTTTCTGGTGTTTTGTTACAGACATTTTCTTCATCGCATTCGCGAGGGAGTTCTCGCGTTCGAGTAAAGCATCTGGGAAGTCCAGCTGAGTTACTCTTCGCATTCACGATGTGGTTCCCACGTTTGCGAAGATGTGGAACCTTGAGGCTATGCATTCGCGACATGGTCCTCGCGTTCGCGGAGAGGAACGGGCAGATGGAGCTTCAGGCATTTAAGCCTACGCGTTCGTGAAGACGGTACCGTGTTCACGTAGAGTCCGCCAGTGATAGGTATGCGTTCGCGAAAGAGGAATTTCTTGTCAACATTTTTTGTTCAACGCCAACGCGAGGCTTTGACCGCGTTCGCAAAGAAGGAATTAACTGGGCAAATATAAAGATTCAAAATCGAGGGTTGATATCGTTTATCACCATTTGGACTTGAGAACTCGGAATTAGGCGAATTTTGGAGGGATTTTCACGTGGGTGTTTGGGGTAAGTGATTCTTACCTAGTTTTGGTTAATTCCTATGATTATGTCTTTAATTTCATCATTAAATTAGTGACTTGGGGTGGAAAATTGGGGAAATTTTGAGAAAAGTTCTTAGGCCGAATTTTGGGATTTTGATCGAGATTTTGGTATCGGATTTGATTTTGGTACGAGTGAACTCGTGAGTGAATGAGTGTTCATATTTTATGACTTTTACCCGACTCCGAGATGTGGACCCGGGGAGACCTTTTGGGCCGATTTTCTACTTTCTTGCTTTAACTTTGATTTCATTAATTAGATTAGTTTCTTATAGTTTTATTTATGGTATGAATTTGATTTTGGCTAGATTTGGGCCATTCAGAGTCGGATATCGTGGAAAAGGCATTGTTACCGATTGATTGAGCTTGGTTTGAGGTAAGTGACTTGCCTAACCTTGTGGGGGGGTGGGGGGATTCCCCTTAGGATTTGGTACTATTTTGTTATGTGAGCGCCGTGTACGTAAGGTGACGAGTACGTACACACGCTAATTATTGTAAAAACCTCATTTCTGCTATGTACTAACTTGTTTTCCTCCTTATTTGTGTCATATCAGCATGTTTAGTATCCTGTTAGTTTAGAACAGCATGACTACTTGCCTTAATTGTTTATCTGAACTCTGTGCAACATGTCTAGTAAATTTCCTCTTGTCCTTGCCTTGTACTTAGTTTAAATTGTAAGATCTAGTGTTGTAGTTGTTGAATTCTATTGTTTGAGATGTGTATTTACTTTTGGGACTACAGAACGGTATTCCGGGAGATCCCCCTGCATATTTACTTTTGGGACTACGGAACGGTATTCCGGGAGATTCCCCTGCACATTTACTTTGGGACTACGGAACGGGATTCTGGAAGATCTCCCTGTCTTACATATTTACTTTGGGACTACGGAACGATATTTCGGGAGATCCCCTTGCACATTTACGTTTGGGACTATGAGACATTATCTCGGGAGATCCCCTGTTGTTGTTTCTGTATACTGAGCTGTTACCTTTCAATGTTTTCATTCTCGTTAAGTATCTGACTTTATTTTATTGCAATATTTCATTCTACCTTGTTTTTATTATATATATACCAGTAGTGCCCTGACCTGACCTCGTCACTACTCGACCGAGGTTAGGCTTGGCACTTACTGGGTACCGTTGTGGTGTACTCACGCCCTTTCATGCACATATTTTTCGTGTGCAGATCCATGTTTCTCTTACCAGCCTCGTCCTTAGTTGTAGTCGCTGCTATTTTCAATGACTTCAAGGTACATCTGCCTGTGACCGCAGATCCTCGGAGTCCCCCTCTATTCCCCTATGTTAATTCTTCTCTTATTTCTATAGACACTAATGTATAGAACAGTTAGAACTTCGTAGAAGCTTGTGACTTACGGTGTTCCGGATTTTGGGAGTGTTAAGTATATTTCGAGAGTTGATTATTGTATATGCCAAGCGGCATCTCAATTGCTAATTTAAAATATTTGCTACTGTTAGTTGTTAATTGTCATGACCCAAAATCCCACCACAAGAGTCGTGATGGCACCTAGTCTCTAAGACTAAGTAAGCCGATTTCCATTGCATTTTTGAAGCCATTTTTTTAAAAATAAGTAACCAAAACTAACAGCGGAAATAATTACAATATACAACCTCCCAAGACTGGTAGTACTAAGTCACGAACTCTAACTGAATACATAGAATGATCACGAGGACCGAATATACAATACTGTTTGATTAAAAATTAACAGTACAATGAAATGGAAAGACTCCAAGGGACTACGACGACCAAACAGCTCTACCTTGAATCCTTACGATCCCACTTTAATTCTTCTCAAGTCCAATAACTCCAATACCTGGCTCTGCAAAACAAAATGTGCAGAAGTGTAGAGTGAGCACACCACAGCGGTGTCCAGTAAGTATCGAGACTAACCTCAATGGAGTAGAGACGAGGTAGAGTCAAGACACTCATTAGTCTAATAACTTGTGCAATATAATATACAAAATAATAGAAAACAAATAATAATAAAGGCAGGATAAAACAACCATTGATATGCACAACAGACAACAAGAATACCATTAATATCACTCAACAATTAATAAACACAATTACACCCAATTAAATCAAGCCCTTCAAATAATTGTTTTTCACATAGTTCTTTGAGACAACTCTCTTTCAAATATAATTTTCTCAAATAATTATTTTTCAAATGTAATTCTTTCAATAAATCTTTTCAAATACAATTTCCTCAAATAAATATCTTTCAAAATACAATTCTTTTATATAATACTTTCTAAGTAAAAATCCTCCCAAATAAATATTTTGAATATAATTCTTTCAATTAAAAAGTCACCATGTGACACCTCATTTCAAAATCATCAAAATACGGGTCTCAGCCCATTTTTATATTTTCACAGAACCTCGTGCTCATAATTAAATCATCATATTTTCTCGGGACCTCGTGCCCTCATTTCATATCACATCTGCACTGACAATTCACGTGCCAATATCCCCATGTCATATCAAAATTCACGGCACCTCGTGCCCACATTTTATTTTATAAACCGCCTGGCAATAGCCACAGGCTCCCAATTTCAACATAAATCAGATTATTATCAATTTACTAACAACAAGACAAGTTGCACAAGGTATAAAAATAAACACAAGAAAATCACAACATCACATGAAAATTGTCAACACTACAACCCCACATCATCACATATCGTCCTTGACAATAGCCACCCTTATCGCTCCTATTTCCATCCTTATCGCTCCTATAGCTACCTTTATCGCTCCGCCCAAACAATATCAATAGCCACCCTTATCGCTCCTATTTGCCACCCTTATCGCTCCTATAGCCACCCTTATCGCTCCGCCCAAACAATATCAATAGCCAACAAACACAACAGTGAAATACCACCCTTATAACCACATAACATCAACGGTGAAATGCCACCCTTATCTCTCCAAAATAGCAACTCACACAACACAACAAAGATCAATTCATATCACAATTTGCCTAATGGCCACAACCAAATTTCAAAGCTACAAATAAGTCAATTAATTTTACAGCAAATAGCCAAATGATCCACACAATATATACAACACCCAATAACAATCAATAGAGATAGAAATTACTCAACATAAAGCAAAGTCTTCATAAAAGATCAATTTTCAATAATTATATAAACACCTCTTCTTAAGCTCATTTAATTAATCATTTGCAGAGGGGAAAATCCAAAATGGAATTAAATTCCAATAATTATCAAGCCAGCAAATTCACGAAATTTCATAAATAATTAAATAACAATCACATCACATTGTCATATAACAACAGAGTCAACAACAAGGGTTTAGGCACGACAAGTAGATGATTAAATACATGCCAACCATTATTCAATTTACTGCACAATATGTTCAAGACTTTAACTCCATAAAATTTGCACATATAAACCAAGTACGTACTCGTCACCTCGCTTACATGGTTTTCAATTACCCAAGTTGCACATAAGACTCAATGCCTAAGGGGAATTTTCCCCACTCGAGGTTAAGCAAGACACTTACCTTTTTGAAGTTAGGCCGATATTCTAAAATAGCCTTCTTGCTTGAATTGACCTCCGGGCCGTTCAAATCTATCCAAATTAATTGTATAACTTCATTAAAATTCATCGGAAATAATTCCGGATAATAATGCGTCGACTTAAAAATTTATTCCAAAAAGTCAACAAAAGTCAATGCGAGACCCGCCTCTCAGAATCCAACATAATTTTCATGAAATTCGAACACCCATTCCGATACACGTTCAACCATACCAATTTCATCAAATTCTGATACCATTTCATCTCTCAAATCGAGAATTTTCATTTCGAAAACTTTTCTTCAAAAACCACCCTTTTCCTCAACGCAAAACACAATTTAAATGATAAACATAAAGATAGAATCATGGAAATAAATAGATTCTAGGTGAAGAACAGTTACCCAATCGATTTGCTTGAAAAACCCACTAGTAATCGCTCAAAACCGAGCTCTATAAGTCAAAATGTGATAAAAATGGCTTAACCCTCGATTTGAAAATCTTATATTCTGCCCAGGTATCGCGAACGCGGAGAAAGGATCGCGTTCGCGAAGAAGAAAAATGAACTGCCCAGTTGTGCTTCATGAACGCGGAGAGGAAAAATCACGACTGACTTACGCGAATGCAAGCAAAGGGCCACGAACGCGAAGAATAAAAACAGGAAACCTTCGCGAACGCGAGATGCTCTTTGCAAACGCGAAGAAGAAACATGAGGCTACCATGAAGAGCTTCGTGAACGCGAGTGTCTAATCGCGAACGCGATGGAGGAAAAGACAAACCTTTGCGAACGCAATGGGCTGAACGCGAACGCGAAGAAGAAGTATAAGGTGGTCAGCAGTAACACTTCGCGAACGCGAGGTGATCTTCGCGAACGCGAAGAATAACACCAAAAAATAGAAACATCAGTTCAAAAATACAATGAAATGGTCCGTAGCCCATCCGAAACACACCCGAGGCCCCTGGGACCCCGTCTAAATATACCAACTAGTTCCACAACCTAACACGGACTCGCTCGAGGTCTCAAAGCACATCAAATAATGCCGAAAATAAAAATTGCACCACGAATCGAACTTATGAACTTCTAAAACTTTCAACTTCTAAAACGCGTACCGAAACCTATCAAAGCAACCCGGAATGATGTCAAATTTTGCATGCAAGTCCCAAATAACATAACGGATTTGTTCCAACTCTTTAAATCGCATTCCGACCCCGATATCAAAAAGTCAACCCCCCGGTCAAACTTCCCAAAAATTTGACTTTCGCCATTTTAAGCCTAAATTGGCTACAGACCTCAGATTCACAGTCCGGACACGCTCCTAAGTCCAAAATTACCCAACGGAGCTAACAGAACCGTCGGAACTCCATTCTGGAGTCGTCTTCACACAATTCCGACTACAGTCAAACTCCTAAGACTTAAGCTCCCTCTTTAGGAACTAAGTGTCCCAAAACACTCCGAATCATCTGTAATTCAAACTCGACCACACACGCGGGTCGTAATACATATTGCGAGGCTGCTCAAAATATTAAGTAACTAAACGGGGTGTAAATTCTTAAAACAACAAGTCGGGTCGTTACATTCTCCCCCTCTTAAACAAACGTTCGTCCTCGAACATTCTAAGAATTATTCTGAGGTTACCGAGTTGATAATTTTTACTTTTATACATAAACTAACGGTTGATTCCACGTTACCGCATTTAAGATAAGCCCGACAACATCATCTCACTTGAGATTATTTCTTTTATCCATATTTGCAAACTTTAAGGCCATTATCTTACGCTCCAATATTTTCAAAAGGCCTGATTTCTCATAACAACGCACAATACTAGTCTCAACTGGCTATCGCAACTCGTGCCTATGCACACATCAATTTTTTTTTTCCGATAGTGTTGAAGTAATTCAAAACTTCCTTTGGGGTGCTGCATTATTCCCCGCTTAGGATCATACGCCCTCAAACACATAACATAACTTGTCTCTTCTTTTGCAATTCTCAATCCTTCAAATTTTACTAACTCCCAAATTTTTCAAAAATTTTGGCAGAGTCTCCCCTGTAATTGGGCGTATCCACCTGCCAGAGTAACACTCAAACAACTCCTAACAACATATCCACAACCTAACAAAATACCACAGGGTATATATCAATAACATTAATCTCAGCATTGCTTGATCATAATGATATCAGGACATGAAGCACATCATATGTATGCTCATCACCACATCTCTGGTCTTAAAAGATGTTCGTACTTAATTCCAACATCATTAATTAATCTCATATTAACCATCACCTCGTTTCGAATTTTCACAATACCGACAACAGAACGTGAGGCATGAAGACCTCATGATTACTTACTCAGATTAATGGGTCATATTTAACGCCACCTGGGCACACACCTCATAGGCTAAAACTCAATATTTACGGCACGAAAATGGCTGAATATGAACAGAAAATATACAAGCATTATCAAATAAGCCTAATAGGCATGACTCCCTATTAATATTATTGCACAAATTAAACTTCACAGGGGAGAATTTTAAACTCATAAATATTTCACCACAAGGACCTCGTCCTTATATAACTTCCATCGCGGCTTGTAGCCCCGTTTAAATATTTCACATCATGTAAAAATGCGAGGATCTCTTCCTCAAATCCGAATCACAATTATGTTGCACATTGTGCCAACTGAAACTTCAACTTTCCTTTCTTTCTTCTTTTCAATATATTTCATAAACAATTTTCACAACATATAATGAACCCTCATACCGGTAGGGCGTATAATTCATAAAAATTGGAATCAATTATTCCAAAACACATTAAACCCACTGTATTGAATAATAATTTTTTTTTCTTTTTGGACTTATAGCCCTCAATGATAGACAAAAATAAAGTGACAGACACAGGCTCACTTCTTGAAATCTCCCAACAGGGATACATATATAAGTGGGTCACAAATGTACGAAGCTCACCCATAAGTGGAGCATAATAGGAGGATTTACCTCAATATTCAAAACCGAATCAAATTAAGGAAAATATCCTTTTATAATAAAAATCAGGATCTTACCCGTAACGACACCATCTGGTGTATTGGCCTCAGCCAAATCATGGTGATTAAATTAACGGGTCAGGCCTCCACCTCTTAGGCGCCCATTACCCGCCTATCCTCCTCCTCTAGCTGGTTGTGCATGTGGAATATCAACTGGAATAAAGCTTGTAGCTGGAGTGTTCTGATGAAATCCAACCCTCCCAAGTCTGGGACAATCTCTCACGATATGCCTAGTATCACCACACTCATAACAACCCCTCTGAGGTCGCGGCTACTCGTACTAAGTCTGTGATGAATAACTGGAATAACCACTGTAAGAATCTCGTGTCGGTGGTGCACTGTAAACTGGAGCACTCCGAGTATTCTGATGTGCGGACTGAGCTGACCGACTGCTCGAGCCTCCGCTATAATGGGTTCTAGCTAAAGAGTAAAATCCACAGAACCCTCCAGATCTTCGAGACCCTTTGGCCTCCTTAGACTCCCTTTCCTCGCCTAAAACACCCTCAATATTCCTTGCAATCGCCACTACTTGTTGAAATGGAGCATCAGTTTGCAACTTTCGAGCCATACATATTTTAATATCATAATCGAGCCCTTCAATGAATCTGCGGACCCGTTCTCAGATTGTAGGAACCAAGATAGGTGCATGACGGGCTAACTCACTGAACCTGATAGCATATTCTGACACTGTCATAGTGCCCTGATGCAACTGTTCAAACTCTGTGCTCCACGCATCTCTAAGAGTCTGGGGAACAAACTCTTTTAAGAACATTTCCGAAAAATTGAGCCCAAGTTAGTGGTGTGGCATCGGCTGGTCTACCTTCTTCATAGATTTTCCACTACCGATACGCTGCGCCTGACAGTTGAAATATAGTAAAGGAAACTCCGCTCACTTCCACAATACCCATGGCGTGGAGTATACGGTGACAATTTTCCATAAATCCTTGGGCATCCTCTGTAGTTGTACCACTAAAAGTAGGTGGACTATACCTCTTAAACCTTTCAAGTCTCTTTTGTTCTTCTTCTGATGCCTCGGTCCTGACCTCAGGTCGAACCGGAATAACAGGTTGTACCAGTACTACACCCAGAACCTGACCAACGTGAACCTGTTTCTCTGGAGTGGTGGTAGGAGTCTGAGTTACTCCCCCAATTTGCGAAATATTTGGTGCAACAGAGATCAATCCCGCCTGAGTTAATGTACCAAACATACTCAGGAACTGTGCTAAGGTTTCCTGAAGTCCGGGGGTAACAATAGGTGCTTCTGGTACCTGTCCCCCAACTGGAGCTACTAGTGGCTCCCTAACTGTTGTTCTAACAGGTGCTCTAGTCGTAACACGTGCCCTTCCTCGACCTCTACCTCGGCCCCGGCCTCATGGAGCCCTAGCAGTATGTGTGGATACCTGCTCAGCTAACCCGGTGGCACGTGTCCTCACCATCTGTGAGAGAATAGAGATACAAAGGCTCAAATTCCAAATTCAACAAATTCATCACGACAGGAATGAAAGAAATAGAAATTTCCTAACAGTTCTGTAGCATCTCGAAGATAAGTACAGACGTCTCCATACCGATCCGCAAGACTCTACTAGACTCGTTCATGACTCGTAGAACCTATGAACCTAGAGCTCTGATACCAACTTGTCACGACCCAAAATCCCACAACAGGATTCGTGATGGCACCTAGTCTCTAAGACTAAGTAAGCCGATTTCCATTGCATTTTTGAAGCCATTTTTTTAAATAAGTAACCCAAACTAACAGCGGAAATAACTACAATATACAACCTCCCAAGACTGGTAGTACTGAGTCACGAACTCTAACTGAATACATAGAATGATCACGAGGACCGAATATACAATACTATTTGATTAAAAATTAACAGTACAATGAAATGGAAAGACTCCAAGGGACTGTGACGACCAAGCAGCTCTACCTTGAATCCTTACGATCCCGTTTTAATTCTTCTCAAGTTCAATAACTCCAATACCTGGCTCTGCACAAAAATGTGCAGAAGTGTAGAGTGAGCACACCACAGCGGTGCCGAGTAAGTATCAAGACTAACCTCAATGGAGTAAAGACGAGGTACAGTCAAGACACTTACTAGTCTAATAACCTGTGCAATATAATATACAAAATAATAGGAAACAAATAATAATAAAGGCAGGATAAAACAACCATTGATATGCACAACAGACAACAAGAATACCATTAATATCACTCATTAATTAATAAACACAATTACACCCAATTAAATCAAGCCCTTCAAATAATTGTTTTTCACATAGTTCTTCGAGATAACTCTCTTTCAAATATAATTTTCTCAAATAATTATTTTTCAAATATAATTCTTTCAATAAATCTTTTCAAATACAATTTCCTCAAATAAATATCTTTCAAAATACAATTCTTTTATATAATACTTTCCAAATAAAAATCCTTCCAAATAAATATTTTGAATATAATTTTTTCAATTAAAAAGTCACCATGTAACACCTCATTTCAAAATCATCAAAATACGGGTCTTAGCCCATTTTCATATTTTCACGGCACCTCATGCCCATAATTAAATCATCATATTTTCCCGGCTCCTCGTGCCCTCATTTCATATCACAACTGCACGGACAATTCACGTGCCAATATCCCCATCTCATACCAAATTTCACGGCACCTCGTGCCCACATTTCATTTTATAAACTGCCTGGCAATAGCCACAGGCTCCCAATTTCAACATAAATCAGATTATTATCAATTTACTAACAACAAGACAAGTTGCACAAGGTATAAAAATAAACACAAGAAAATCACAACATCACATGAAAATTGTCAACACCACAACCCCACATCATCACATATCGTCCCTGACAATAGCCACCCTTATCGCTCCTATTGCCACCCTTATCGCTCCTATAGCCACCCTTATCGCTCCACCCAGACAATATCAATAGCCACCCTTATCGCTCATATTGCCACCCTTATCGCTCCTATAGCCACCCTTATCGCTCCGCCCAAACAATATCAATAGCCAACAAACACAATAGTGAAATGCCACCCTTATAACCACATAACATCAACGGTGAAATGCCACCCTTATCTCTCCAAAATAGCAACTCACACAACACAACAAAAATCAATTCATATCATAATTTGCCCAATGGCCACAACAAAATTTTAAAGCTACAAATAAGTCAATTAATTTCACAGCAAATAGCCAAGTGATCCACACAATATGTACAATACCCAATAACAATCAATAGAGATAGAAATTACTCAACATAAAGCAAAGTCTTCATAAAAGATCAATTTTCAATAATTATATAAACACCTCTTCTTAAGCTCATTTAATTAATTATTTGCAGAGGGGAAAATCCAAAATGAAATTAAATTCCAATAATTACCAAGCCAGCAAATTCACGAAATTTCATAAATAATCAAATAACAATCACATCACATTTTTATATAACAACAGAGTCAACAACAAGGGTTTAGGCACGACAAGTAGATGATTAAATATATGCCAACCATTATTTAATTTACTACATAATATGTTCAAGACTTTAACTCCATAAAATTTGTACATATAAACCAAGTACGTACTCGTTACCTCGCTTACATGGTTTTCAATTACCCAAGTTGCACATAAGACTCAATGCCTAAGGAAAATTTTCCCCACTCGAGGTTAAGCAAGACACTTACCTTTTTGAAGTTAGGCCGATATTACAAAATAGCCTTCTTGCTTGAATTGACCTCCGGGCCGTTCAAATCTATCCAAATTAATTGTATAACTTCATTAAAATTCACCGAAAACAATTCTGGATAATAATACGTCCACTTAAAAATTTATTCCAAAAAGTCAACAAAAGTCAATACGGGACTCGCCTCTTAGAACCCAACATAATTTTCTTGAAATCCGAACACCCATTTCGATAAGAGTTCAACCATACCAATTTCATCAAATTCTGATACCATTTCGTCCCTCAAATCGTGATTTTTCATTTTGAAATTTTTTCTTCAAAAACCACCCTTTTCCTCAACTCAAAACACAATTTAAATGATAAACATAAAGATAGAATCATGGAAGTAAATAGATTCTAGGTGAAGAACACTTACCCAATCGATTCGCTTGAAAAACCCACAAGGAATCTCTCAAAACCGAGCTCTATAAGTCAAAATGTGATAAAAATGGCTTAACCCTCGATTTGAAAATCTTATATTCTGCCCAAGTGATTGTGCATCGCGAATGCGGAGAAAGGATCGCGTTCGCGAAGAAGAAAAATGAACTACCCAGTTGTGCTTCGCGAACGCGATGGGTTGTTTGCGAACGCAGAGAGGAAAAATCATGACTGACTTACGCGAACGCGAGAAAAGGGCCGCGAACGCAAAGAATAAAAATAGGAAACCTTCGCGAACGCGAAGAAGAAATATGAGGCTGCCATGAAGAGCTTCGGGAACGCGAGTGTCTAATCACGAACACGATGTAGGAAAAAACAAACCTTCGCGAACGTGATGGGATGAACGCGAACGCGAAGAAGAAGTATAAGGTGGTCAGCAGTAACACTTCGCGAACGCGAGGTGATCTTCGCGAACGCGAAGAAGAACACCAGAAAACATAAACAGCAGTTCAAAAATAGAAGGAAATGGTCTGTAGCCCATCCGAAACACACCCGAGGCCCCCGGGACCCCGTCTAAACATACCAAATAGTTCCACAACCTAACACGGACTCTCTCGAGGTCTCAAATCACATCAAATAACGCCGATAATACAAATTGCACCACGAATCGAACTTATGAACTTCCAAAACTTTCAACTTCTAAAACTCGTGCCGAAACCTATCAAAGCAACCCGGAATGACGTCAAATTTTGTAGGCAAGTCCCACAAAACACATAACAGAGTTGTTCCAACTCTCGGAATCTCATTCTGACCCCGATATCAAAAAGTCAACCCCCCGGTCAAACTTCCCAAAAAATCGACTTTCGCCATTTTAAGCCTAAATTGGCTACAGACCTTAGATTCACAGTCTGGACACACTCCTAAGTCAAAAATCACCCAACGGAGCTAATGGAACCATCGGAACTCCATTCCGGAGTTGTCTTCACACAGTTCTGAGTATGGTCAAAATCCTAAGACTTAAGCTCCCTCTTTAGGAACTAAGGGTCCCAAATCACTCTGAATCATCCGTAATTCAAACTCGACCACACACGTGGGTCATAATACCTATTATGAGGCTGCTCGAAATCTTAAGTCACTGAACGGGGCATAAATTCTTAAAACGACAAGTCGGGTCGTTACATTAATTTTCATGTTTTCCATTTCATTTCCGCAAAGTGTTAGGCTTACCTAGTCGTAGACACTAGGTGCCGTCACGACAATTTATGGAGGGAGAATTTGGGTCGTGACAGAACACTTACCCAGTTTGAACTTGTGAAAAATCCCTTTGAAATTGCCCAAATCCGAGACTAAAAACTCAAAAATGAGTAAAAATGACAAACTCTCGATTTTAAGCATTATGTCCAGCATTTTCGCATCTGCGGACATTATTTTCAGACGTCTCTGTACCGATCCTTCAGACTCTACTAAACTTGCTCGTGACTAATGAGACCTAGGTAACCTATTCCTCTGATACCATTTTGTCACGACCCGAAATTTCCATCTTTGGGACCGTGATGGCGCCTAACATTTCACTTGCTAGGCAATTCTCCTATGATAACTAATAACTGGAATAAAGTCTGAAAATAAGTGAATAAGCCAAATTAATAGCAAAGTCTGAATTCCATCCTAGAACGGGAGTCACAAGTGCACGGACTTCTAGAATAATAAGATTAAGGTTCTCATTAAAAATAAAGTTGTCTGAAAGAAAGCACACGGGTAAGATAAAGTAGAAGCGGACTTCAGAGCTGCGAACGCCATGCAACTATACCTCAAGTCTCCTATGATAGCTGAATCTGAGCAAATCTACAGTACGCCACTTGGACCAACTCCGATATCTGCACAAGAAGTGCAGAGTGTAGTATGAGTACAACCGGCCCCATGTACTCTATAAGTGTCGAGCCTAACCTCGACGAAGTAGTGGCGAGGCTAAGGCAGGTCGCTTACATTAATAATAATAATAAGAATAATAATAATAATAATAATAATAATAATAATAATAATAATAATAATAATAATAATAATCATAATAACCGCTGTGGCATGCAGTCCTATCCATAATTTATAGTCGACTACGGTAAGACAGGTAAATCATATAAATAATTGAAGTCAATTCAGCAGTCATGACCAATTATTTCTTTTATCATTCTGTTGCGGCGTGCAACTCGTTCCCACAATATAATACTTCAATTAAATTCCGTTGCGGCGTGCAACCCTCTCCAATAATATAATCTTAAAATAAAATTTGTTGCGTGTGAAACCCGATCCAACAATATAATCTTTCAAATAAATTCTGTTGTGGCGTGCAACCCCCTCCAACAATATAATTTAACAACACTTATATGTAAAACTACTTCAATAAATATCACAATTAATAAGAAATTATTAGGCAACAAGGTATACAACAACTATAAATTATATAGGAAACAAATAAGGACAAGTAAAATTTAAATGTAGAATCATGGAGAAGATATGAAATTTAACATATAAAATACTAATTATCAAGTAACAATTATGGCACAAAAATCACATAAGCAGGTAGCAATTAAGGCATGATAGTTGGTAATAAAAACTAGAGAATCAATTAATATAACAATTAATTCATATAATACAATAAGTAATGAAATACTTAAAAACATGAAAATAACCAATTTGACAACGTATAGACACTCGTCACCACGTCTATACGTCGCTACACATGAAATTCACATAACACATAGTTAAAGGGTTCTATTCCCTTAAGTCAAGGTTAACCACAATACTTATCTTGCTTCGCAATTCAAGTGATCACTCGAACATGACTTTTCCTTTCGAATTATTCCCCAAACCAATCAAACCTAGTAATTTATTTACCAAAAATTCAATTTAAGCTTTAGAAATTATTCACAATTCGAAAGAGACTTAATTTAGGTCATTTTCGAAAAAGTCAATAAAAGTCAATGTGGGGCGCACTTTCGGATCCCGATGAAAAATCACGAAAATCCAAATACCCATTCTGATACGAGTTCAACCATTCAAAAATTATCGAATTCCAACAACGGATTGCCTTCCAAATCTCCATTTTACATTTTTGGAAGATTTTACAAAAAAAATAATTTTCTTCAAATAAATTCACGGATTCATGATGTAAATAAGTATGGAATCATGATATATAATGAATATAAGATAAGAAACACTTACCTAGTTTGAGCTTGTGAAAAATTCCTTTGAAATCGCCCAAATCCGTAACTAAAAACTCAAAAATGAGTAAAAATGGCAAACTCCCGATTTTAAGCATTCTGTCCAGTATTTTCGCATCTGCGGACATTATTTTTGCATCTGCGACATTATTTTTGCATCTGTGGGCTCGCATATGCGAACCGAGACAGCCAGGAAGAGGACCGCATCTGCGGACCTTCACGTCGCAGATGCGACTGCACATAAGCGCAAGGGAAGCCGCAGAAGCGAGAAGGATCACATCTGCGATCATGGCACTGCAAAAGCGGGCATTGCATCTTCCCTTGACCTCATAGTCGCAGAAGCGACACTGCCTCCGTAGAAGAAATCACGCACATGCGGCCAAAATTCCAGAGGTGCGAGGCACCTGAACCAGACCTGCAAATTTTACAAAAATGGTCTGAAACTCGTCCGAAACTCACCCGAGCCACTTGGGACCTCATCCAATTATACCAAACCAGCCTCGTAACATAACGCGTACCTACTCAAGGTCTCAAATCATGTCAAACAACGTCGAAACTACAAATCACATCGGACGTATGAGTTTATGAAATCTTCAACTTTATAACTCGCGTTGAAACATGTCAAATCAATCCGGAATAACCTCAAATTTTGTAGGTAAGTTCCAAATGACATAACAGATCTATTCCAACTCTCGGAATCTCAATCCTAACCCGATATCGACAAAGTCAAATCTACGATCAAACTTTGGAAATCTTTAACCTTTAAGTTTCTAGTTTTCGTCAAATGGCGATAATTCGAGCTAGGGACTTCCGAATTTGATTCTGGGCATATGCCCAAGTCCCAAATCACGATACGGATCCATCGGGACCATAAAACACTGAACCGGGTCTGTTTGCTCAAAATATTGACCGAAGTCAACTTAAGTAAGTCTTAAAGCACTATTTCACATTTTATCAATTTTTCACATAAAAGCTCTCCGAAAAAATATATGGACTGCGCACATAAGTCGAGAAATACTGAATGGTTCTATTTGAGGTCTTGGGGTACAGAATTGAATGTTAAATTTAAAGATGACCTATCGGGTCATCACAACATAAGATTTGAACTCACAATCTCACTTAGAGAGGTGCACCCAGTATTATATATGATCAAAGGAGGAGAGCATGTGCTTACACCCCCTGAAAGTAATACTCAATGAAACCCTATTATATATAATGCTATATTATCCAATAGCAATAATTGTATGGAGTAGAGCCCATCTTTTTTAGAAACTTTTCGTTTTTGGAGTGATACTTATTTATTTCTTGTCTAACGGCGAACAAGCCTAAACACCTCTGAATGATCTCAAATTTTGCACACAAGTCATAAATGACAGTACATACCTATTCCAACTTCCGAAACCGGGATCTGACCCTGTCACGACCCAATTTTCCCTCTGTTTGTTATCGTGATGGCACCTAGTCTTAGGGACTAGGTAAGCCTAACATTAACTGAAACAACAACATTATTTAAATAACATCTAACAAATTAAATAGAAATCTTTTAAAATTTCCAAAACCGGTAGTACAAGTCATAAGCTCTACAGACTTTGCAAAAGTTTTCTAAATACAACTGTTTGAAATAAAGTAAACAGTATGAATACACATCAGTAAGTGACTCTGAAGCCTGCGAATGCAGTAGCAGGTTTACCTTCCGCACAACAAGCTAATGATCAACTGACTTCGAAATACCTGGATCTGTACAAAAATGTGCAGAAGTGTAGAATGAGCACACCACAGCAGTGCCCAGTAAGTATCAAGACTAACCTCAGTGGAGTAGTGACGAGGTACAGTCAAGACACTCACTAGTCAAATAATATGTGCCACACAAAAATAATCGAGAACAAATAGCAGTGATATAACAATAAGGCAGCAAGAATCCTTCAAATAAATACCCTCCAAATATATTTCTTCAAATAAGAATCCTTCGAATATAAAACTCTTTCAAATAAACATCTTTAATTTAAAAGTCACCCTGTGATATCTCATTTCATAATCATAAAATACAGGTCTCAACCCGCCTTTATATTTCCACGGCACCTCGTGCCCATATTTCTATCACAACTGCAAGTACTACTCACGTGCCAAATATCATTATCAATGCATATAAGATCCACACGATCAATTTATTTCCGATAAAGTAAGTTTAAAATTTTTAAATCAAGTAAGAAAATCAACAAAGAAATGAATTTATTTTAGAAATTATTTGGGTGAAGAAAATAACATTTTAATTAAAATGAAGCACCTGATAGTTGCTGATTTGGATGTAAAACTTATAAGGACTAAAGCACACACACACCAATTTCCTTTACTCAAAACAACTTAACCTTGAAAACTAATAAAAACTATAACCACAAATCCTCAGAGTCTCGTACAAGAGCCAAAACCAACACATTACAACAAGGTATACAAACACATAATAGAATCAAATATGACATCACAGAAGAACACAATAATTTACCTATCACTGAAATACAAGAATAACCGAAGACAAGTGCAACCACAGAGATTGTCAACAAGGCATTCCCGACATACCGTCTCGTAGTCCCAAAAGTAAATATGCAACAACAACAATGCCCCCATGCCTCATTTCATATCACAATTCAATCCCCGACATAGCCCACCTTGTCTTGCCACGTGTGCAATAGTAAATTGAATGCCCGCCTTGTCTCGCCACACGCGCACAATAATGCTCCCACCTTGTCTCGCCACATGCGCAACCCACATATATATATATATATATATAGCCTGCCTTGTCACACCGCATGTGCATAAATCAATAATAATAATAATAATACATATATAAATAGCCCTCCTTGTCACGCCGCATGTGCATAAATCAATAGTAATAATAGCACGGCAGAAACCTCGTGCAAACACCCGAACATAACTCCCACAATATAATGTGCCAATATCACATCTCATAAACTGCACCTCAAGTGTTCAAATATTACAACATAGCACAGATTGTACATCAAATGCTTTATTATTACAACTTATCACAGATTGCACATCAAGTGCTCAAATATTACAATTTATCACAAAAATCAACAATACCTTATTTTTTCACAATAAGGAGCCCATGGCTCGACCATAATGTGCAAAAAAATTTTAACAAAAATATCCGGAAGTGAACAACTCAACAAAATAATATTTCACATAAAAAAATCAAGGTGGCAATCACACCAAATCATCATGTAAAAAAAATAATTTCAACAAACAAAAATTTAGGCATGACAAATAGAGGATTTAATAAATGCCAATAATTATCAATTTAATACATAAGGGCATCTAAGGATTTTTAATAAATGAAATTTGCACATATAAACCAAGTACGTACTCGTCACCTCGTGTACATGGTTTTCAATGACACAATTTGCACATAAGAATCAATGCCTAAGGGGTAATTCCCCCACTCGAGGTTAAGCAAGACACTTACTTTGTTGAAGTTTTGCCGATATTCCAAAATCGCCTTCTTGCTTGAATTGACCTTCGTATAGCTCAAATCTATCCAAATTAATTGTATAACTTCATTAAAATTCGTCGGAAACAATTCTGGATAATAATACATCGACTTAAAATTTTATTCCAAAAAGTCAACAAAAGTCAACGCGCGCCTCTCCGAACCCGACATAATTTTCATGAAATCCGAACATCCATTCTGATACGAGTTCAACCATACCAATTTTATAGAATTCTAATAAAAACTCGACCTCAAAGTCTTAAATTTCCTTTTTTGGAAGATTTTTTAAAAATCTTGATTTATACCATTAAAATCCGAATTAAATGATGAATATAATCATAGATTCATGAAATATAAACACTTTGGGACATAGAACACTTACCCCAACCAATCTTGTGAAGAATCCCTCCAGAATCGCCCAAATCCGAGCTCCAAAAATTCTAAAATGAAATGCCAAAAATGACCAAGTTCAAATCCTTATGTTTCTGCCCAGTTTCGCATCTGCGGACATTTTAGTCGCACCTCCAAGCTCGCTTTTGCGAGTAAAAACTCGCTTCTGCGGAAGTGCACTGCCCAGTCGACCATCGCATTTGCAGAAGTTTTTCCGCTTCTACGAGAATCGCTTCTGTGATGCCTCACGCGCATCTACGATGCCCGCTCCGCTTCTGCGCCTTCTCTGCCCGCTTCTGCGATCACGCAGGTGCGGGATACTTTTTGCACCTGCGACCACTTCCCAGGCCTTTTCCTTTCGCTTCTATGACTTAAATATCGCATATGCGATTACGCATCTGTGATCAATATCATCACAGATGCGATGACACCAATGGCAGATTTCCACCAGTTCCTCCAAGTCTAATTTTGATCCATTTAACCATCCGAAACTCGCCCGAGGCCCCCGAGACCCAAACCAATTATACCAACATGTCCCAACATACAAAACAAACTTAGTCGAGGCTTCAAACCACGTCAAACAATCCCAAAATTACAAATCTCGCATCGAATCGAATTATAAGTTTTTAAATCCTCCAACTTCTATATTTTGTGTTGAAACATATCAAATCAATCCCGAATTACTTCAAATTTTGCACACAAGTCATAATTGACGTAATGGAGCTATTCCCATTTCCGGAATCAAAATCCGACCTCGTTATCAAAAATTCACCCTTCGGTAGGATTTTCCAAAAGTCTTCTATTTTCAACTTTCGCCAAAATGCGTTGAATTCTCCTACGAATATTAAAAATCCGAATCTGGACATACGTCAAAGTCCGAAATTACCATACGGAGCTATTGACATCGTCAAAATTCCATTCCGGAGGCGTTTACTCAAAAGTCAACTCTCCGATCAACTCTTTCCTTTTAAGCTTCTAAATAAGAATTGTTCTTTTAATTTACTTCCGAATCTTCTGAGAATCAAACTCGACCACACCCGCGGGTCATAATACATATTGTGAAGCTGCTCGAGACCTTAAGTCACTAAACAAGGCATAAATTCTTAAAATGACAAGTCGGGTCGTTACATTCTCCACCTCTTAAACAAACGTTCATCCTCGAACGTGCTAAGAATTATTCTGAGGTTACCAAATTGATGATTTTACTTTTACATATATACTTACGGTTGATCTCACGTTACCGTATTTGAGATAAGCCTGAAAACACCATCTCATTTGAGATTATTTCTTCTATCCATATTTGTAAACTTTAAGACCAATTTCTTACACTCCAAATATTTTTAAAAAGGCCTGATTTTCACAACAACGCACGGTATTAGTCTCAACTGGCTATAGCAACTCGTGCCTATGCACACATCAACTTTCTTGATAGTGTTGAAGTACTTCAAAAATTTTCTGGGGTGTTACATTCTTTCCCGCTTAGGATCATTCGCCTTCAAACACATAACATGATTTATCTCTTCTTTTGCTAACTCCCAAATTTTTCAGAATTTTTGGCAGAGTCTCCCCTGTAATTGGGCCTATCCTCCTGTCAGAGTAACACTAAAACAACTCCTAACACCACATCCACAACCCAATAAAACACCACAATGTATATATCAACAACATTAATCTCATATTAATCATCACCCCATTTTGAATTTTTACAACACTGACAACAGAATGTGAGGCATGAAGAACTCATGATTACTTACTCGGATCAATGAGTCACATTTAACACCACCCGGACACTCATCTCATAGGTTAAAACTCAATGTTTACAGCACAAAAATGGCTAAATATGCATAGAAAATATACAAGAACTATCAAATAAGCCTAACATGCATGACTCCCTATTAATATTATTGTACAAATTAAATTTCACAAAGGGAGAATTTTAAAGTCATAAATATTTCACCACAAGGACCTCGTCCTTATATAACTTCCATCATGGCTTGTAGAACGCTTATTTCACATCATAAAAATAAATGTGAGGATCTCGTCCTCAACTCCGTATCACAAGTAATTTGCACATTGTGCCAACTGAAGTTTCAATTTCCTTTCTTTCTTCTTTTCAATATATTTCATAAGCAGTTTTCACAACACATAATAAACTCTCATACTGGTAGGGCATATAATTCATAAAAATTGGAATCAGTATAAAGCTAGGCCGACAAGGCCGTCATAACTACTACAACTGACAAACCACCAAAACATACATACCAGGCCTACAAACCCAACATACTGCACTAACCAACAAGATATGTCTACAAGCCTCTATTGATAGATATATTGTGATCGGAACAGGACCCCGACCTACCCATAACATATATACATACATACAGAAGATGTACACGAAAACCTAGACCCGATAACTCCGAAGGATATGGGGCTTACCGATCAGGCTGAACTCTGGAAACACCTACTGAGGAGGTCTACCCGTCTGTCTATCTGAACCTGCATGCATGAAATGCAACGTCCCCAGAAAAGCGACGTAAGTACGAAATAATGTACCGAGTATGTAAGGCAATAACATAACTAAAAATTGAAACTGAACTGATAATATAATAACTGGAAGTAACTGGGAGTCAAAGATGATTTGGAGATATACTTACCTGTTGATACTGACTCAACTCCTTCAATATATTAAGTAAAATAAATGTCCAGCCCTATAAGGCTCGGTACGTGTAACTGCTCGGCCCTAGTAGGTTCGCTCATAGGCGCTCGGCCATACTAGGCTCTGTATCTCGGCCATCCTGGGCTCGCTCATAGGCGCTCGGCCATAGTAGGCTTGGTATATATAACTTACCATCTGATCAGAGGTTGCCCAATAGGGGCCTGCCCACCGATTATAACTCGATGGTGGTGAAAATACTGTAATATTGTATATGTATATATAGACCCTCTGCTCTCTCCTGGAAGAAGACAATACTAAATTGAATATAGAGTCTCGATAAGGAATAATACTGTAACTTATGAGACTAGAATAATATGAATAAATTCATGAATACGAACTTCTCTTTATGTCTCATTATTAACACATGTAGCTACGAGATCATGCCAAAATGAAGGAAGGGCTTAGCCTTAACATACCTTATCACAATCTTTCCAATCACCAAGTTGAACTCACCTCTTTGCACCTTAATCTACAAGAACGATAATAATACTATCGTTAAGTTACGAAAGGTACAACTATCGCACAACGAACGACATACTTATTTTGTATTAAAACGGACAGCATTTCCCCTATAATCCATACTTCCTCCAAATTCAAGATAACACCAACAACACCAAAAACAACAATAACAACATATATACATTATATTCCAACCTTATGTACACCACACAATACTACAAAACAGCCCAACACACTCCAATCTCTTCATACACAAAACGACCACCGTATTAGTGTCAACAACCCGAAAATATTATGACGAACGACCAGCCCAACATCCTACATTTATGTAGTGTTTATCCACACCATTTATCCTCTAAAACTCCACAAAACAATAGTATATCACGCAGCCCAACAACAACTCCAAACAGTCCACAAAACAATCCACAAAATAGTCCGCTACAAGTGAATAACTCGAACTCACGGCTTCCAATCACCGTCCCGTGAGTTCTTACAAATATAGAACAACTTACCATGCATCTACAACTGTAAATAATGGATGAAAGAGAGCATTAAACTTACCTTATTTGTGGGATAACTTAGCTCCTATCTTGGTTCTTTAAACTATAGGCTTTACCTCCAATTAGAACTTGAAAGGGAGAGAAAATCAATTGGTGTTTGTGGGATATTTTTGGGAGGATTTTTGCAGAGATTAAGTCTGGTTATTTTGCCCTATTATCATCCTAATATATGAAGGGGATATGCATTTAAAAATGCCTCTTTGAACGACCCGAACTGGCCCAGTTTTGGATTCTCGTTTAAGCAAGTAGGTGACAGTCTGCGCAGTCTCACAAAAATACTCATATCTCTCTACTATGATATTGTATTGACAAACGGTTTAATGCATTGGAAAATAGACTCATAGAGATTTAATTTTATGGGTGTAACACCCCATAACTTAAAGTATATTGGGTGAAAATCGCAGTTACATTTGACCCAAAATTTCAGTAAAACTTATGAACGTAACTTGTGATGACTTTCATCGACTTTTGACCACCACTCGCTTGACTTCAAAATATAACACACGAATATCATACGAATAACATAAATCATAACATAACCTCCTTATCATGTTAAACACCATGGTCTCACCCCAAAAGTATATGCTATAACATTCCCAACTTGTCGGCTTTCGACGAAATATTATTTTCTTCAATTCCTTTAGCTTCTGAACCTTCCAACCCTCTTTGTACTTTTTTTTTCATGATCTTCAATATTTGTAACTTCCAAGGTAACATGATTAACTTGCTTTATATATTTTCAAAGATGATCTCATTTTTTGAGTCCTAAATTAGTTTGCTCACGACGTAGTTTTATGTACGAAAATATAGGGTGTAACATCATTCCCCCCTTGGGAACATTCGTCCTCGAATGTTTACTTTTAGAGACTTTGGAAAACTTTTGCCAGAGTTTCCTCTGTACACTAGACTATAACCAACCTGCATGCAGCCAGAAAACATACTATGCATGCCACACATGGCCAATGTCTATAAATAACAACACTTTGCCTCAAACAGTCGTAAATCATAAATACTGAAATTCAGGAAATAAGAGCTTACCTGATGACCTACTAGACTGAATAGAGTTGTGATGTAGCATCCCATCTCGAGCCATATCTTCAGTTTGAAATAGGTTGGGGTATTTATACTTCATTTCTTCCTCCGCTTCCCATGTCATCTCTTCCAAACTCTTGCTTCTCCATAAAACCTTCACGCAGGCTACCTCCTTATTTCGTAGCTTGCGGATTTGTCGGTCTAGGATGGCAACTGGAATTTCCTTGTATGACAAGTCCTCCATAATCTGTACATCATCTGTGGACACCACTCTGGTAGGATCGCCAATGCACTTTCGTAGCATAGATACGTGAAAAATTGGATGGACTGACTCCAATTCAGAGGGCAATTCTAACTCATAAGCTACTTGGCCCACTCTCTGAATACTCCTGTAAGGACCAATATACCGTGGGCTAAGCTTGCCTTTCTTGCCAAACCTCACCACGCCCTTCATAGGGGATACCTTTAAGAATACCCAGTCATTAACCTCGAACTCTAAGTCTCGTTGCCGCACGTCAGAATATAACTTCTGGCGACTCTGAGCTATCAACAGTCGCTCCCGGATAAGCTTTACTTTCTCTACGGCCTGCTGAACTAGGTTTGTCCTATGTAACCTAGATTTCCAACATCAAACCACCCTATAGGAGATCTACACTTACTCCCATACAAAGCCTCGTACGGAGCCATATGGATACTGTAGTGGAAACTGTTATTATATGCAAACTCAACAAGAGGTAGATGTTCATCCCAACTTCTTTTAAAATCCAATACACATGCTCGTAACATATCCTCGAGTGTCTGAATTGTGCGCTCGGCTTGTCCATCAGTCTGTGGATGAAAAGTTGTGCTGAGATTCACCTGAGTCCCCAGACCTCTCTGAAATGACCTCCAAAAATGTGCTATAAACTGGGTCCTACGGTTAGATATAATAGATATTGGTACTCCGTGTAGCAGCACTATCTCCTTAATATATAACTTTGCATAATCTTCTACTGTATATGTACATCTGACTGATAGAAAATGAGCTGATTTAGTGAGCCTATCGACTATCACCCATATAGAATCGAACTTACGATGAGAACGAGGTAAACCCGTGAAAAGTCCATGTTTATCGCCTCCCATTTCCATGTCGGGATCTCTATAGTCTGCATTAGCCCTCCGAGCTTCCGATGCTCTATCTTCACCTGCTGGCAACTAGGACACTGGGCAACAAACTCAGCAATGTTCTTCTTCATATCGTTCCACCAGTACATATCCTTAATTTCATGATACATCTTCATCGACCCAGGATGAATGGAGTACCACGAATAATGTGCCTCTGACATAATCCAGTCTCGTAGCCCTGCTACATCTGGAACACACAAACGACTCCTATATCTGAGAACCCCATCTCCCTTGAGCTCTAATAATGGATTCTTCTGCTGCGGAACTCGCACTCTCAGCTCGACCAACTCTGGGTCCTCGTACTGACTTCAGTTATGAGAGATGATTTTGTAGTATTTTGGAGTACAACTCCACCATCGTCGGAATCTACTAACTGAACCCCCAAACAAGCCAATTGATGAATCTCTCTAGTTAATTGTCTTTTCTCGGCCTTTACATATGCTAAGATACCCATAGATCGGCGTCTTAAGGCGTCTGCTACAACATTAGCTTTCCCTGGATAGTAGAGAATGTTAACATCGTAATCTTTCAATAACTCAAGCCATCGCCTCTGTCGCAAATTCAACTCTTTTTGCTTGAATATATATTGAAGACTTTTATGATCTGTAAATACATCAACATGAACACCATATAAATAATGCCGCCATATCTTAAGTGCATGGACAACAGCAGCTAACTCGAGATCGTGGGTTGGATAATTCTTCTCGTGCTTCCTTAACTGCCTTGAAGCATACGCAATTACCTTCCCATGTTGCATCAGGACATATCCTAACCCGATACCTGAGGCATCACAATACACGGCATAACCCTCTGGACCCTCTAGAAGTGTTAGAACTGGCGCTGAGGTCAACCTGTTCTTAAGCTCTTGGAAACTACACTCACAAGACTCCGTCCACTAAAACTTAGTTTATTTCTGCGTCAACTTCGTCAATGGTGCCGAAAGGGAAGAAAAACCCTCTACGAACCTCCGGTAGAATCCTGCTAAGCCTAGAAAGCTACGAACCTTTGTCGGAGTAGTAGGTCTAGGCCAAGATTTCACAGCCTCAATCTTCTGAGTGTCTACCTTTATACTTTTATCGGATACAATATGCCCTAAGAATGGTACAGACTTCAACCAGAACTCACATTTAGAAAAACTTAGCATACAACTTACAATCACAGAGGGTTTGGAGTACCGCTCGTAAGTGGTCCACATGCTCATCCTCTGAACTTGAATAGATCAGAATATCATCAATAAATACTATCACGAACAGATCTAAAAATGGCCGGAATAGGCTATTCATCAAGTCCATAAATACGGCGGGTGCATTCGTCAACCCGAAGGACATGACAAGGAACTCGAAGTGGCCATATCGGGTCCTGAAGGCTGTCTTCGAAATATCTTTCTCCCGAACTCTGACCTGGTGGTATCCCGATCTCAAATCTATCTGTGAAAAGAATCTAGCCCCCTGCAACTGATAAAACAAGTCATCGATCCTTGGAAGTGGATACTTATTCTTAATAGTTACCTTGTTCAGCTGCCTATAATCGATACACATCCTCAACGAGCCGTCTTTCTTCCGCACAAAGAGTACTGGTGCACCCCAAGGTGAGGTACTGGGCCTGATGAAACCTTTCTCCAGCAAATCTTTTAACTGCTCCTTCAACTCCTTTAATTCGGCAGGTGCCATTCTATACGGAGGGGTGGATATTGGTTGAGTTCCTGGAAGCAAATTGATGCTAAAATCAATCTCTCGCTCTGGAGGAATACCTGGAAGCTCATCTAAAAACACATCTACATACTCTTTGACTACGGGAATATACTTAAATGTAGGTATCTCAGCATTTGCATCTCTAACTCGCACAATAAGATAAATGCACCCTTTTGCAATCATTTTCCTTTCCTTCAGATAGGAAATAAACCTACCTCTGGGTGTCGATGTATTACCTACCCATTCAAGGACTGCCTCACCCAGAAAATAAAATCTGGCTGCCTTTGCTCGGCAATCAACTGTGGCATAGCAAGTTACCGACCAGTCCATGCCCATGATATCATCAAAATCCATCATCTCTATCTCAACTAGGTCGGCTGAGGTCTGACGACTACAAACTGTCACTGTACAACCTCGGTAAACCCGTCTAGCAATAATCGATTCTCCGACGGGTGTAGATACCGAAAAGGGATCACTTAGTATTTCATGCACTATACCAAACTTCCCCGCGACAAATGGGGTAACATATGATAAAGTAGATCTTGGGTCTATCAAGGCATAAGCATCGTGAGAGAAAATGGTCAATATACCAGTCACAACGTCTGGTGAAAACTCCTGGTCCTGTTGACCCGCTAAAGCATAGATACAGTTCTAATTAGCACCTGAACTGGAACCTCTACCAACCGAAGATTGAGACTCGCGCCCTGAAGGATGCACAGACATAGATGATCGTGTTGCTGAACTTGCTGGTTGTGCCATACCCCCAGAATCTCTATTTGGGCAATATCGCATCATATGCCCCAGACACCCACATGTATAACAAGCATCAGAACCTGCTCAGCATTAGCCCAAATGTCCTCTACCACAGATGTCACACCGCGGTGGAAATGACAATGTCTGCCTTGAAACTCGTTGTCGTTGCAAAATCGATGCCCGTGAGCTCTCATCTGGTCCTGACTGAGTATAGCGGTCATACCTGTAACCCTGTAACTGAGGTGGCGGAGGCCTAGGTGGTCGTCCGAAGTACTAGGGCCTATAACTACCCTGAGACTGCTCTTGAGACTTAGGAAATCTCATCCTCTTATGCTGCCCTTGCTCAGTCCTCTCTGTACCCTGTTGTCGATGCCTACCCCTTTCTATATTCTGAGCGAATGCCTGAATCCGGGAGATATCCATATTATCATGCAATGCAGCGGTGGCACATGCCTCGATCAACTCTGGGTTAACCCTGCTATAAACATGTGGATCCTGTCATGCATAGTAGCAACTATGGATGGTGCATATCTGGCTAATGAGTCAAAACAGAGACTATACTATCGAACACTCATATTACCCTACTTAAGGGCAAGAAACTGATTGGCCCGAGCCTGTCGGATCTCCCACGGTAAGTACTGGTCAAGGAAAGCATCTAAAAAATTCTACCAACTAGCTGGAGGTGCATCACGTGCCCTGTACCTCTCCCATCCCTCGTACCAAAGGATGGCTATATCTCGGAGTTGAAAAGCTGCTACCTCAACTGCCTCTTTCTCTGTGGCATGAATAACCCAAAAGATCCTGTGAAGTTGATCTATGCAATCCTGCGAGTCCTCCCTCTAATCTGACCCCATGAACTCTGGGGGACTCAAAGCAATAAACTCTCGGACCCTTGAACTCCCAGACCCCTCAGAAGATCCTGCACTAGCTGATGCACTAGCTTGTTGCTGGGTAGCTACCAATTGTGTCAACAAATGCACTGCACTCCTCAAGTCCTGATCTGGTGGAAGTGGAGGGGGAACTGGATGTTCGGTATCCCTAGGAATCTCCTTAGGTGGTGGAGGAGCCGGTAATGGCTGAGTAGGGGTCTTGCCTTGGGCCTCAGACTGGGACCCATCTACTGGGGGTACCCTGCTGGTCCCCTCACCTATTGTATCTCCCCTCTGGCTAGCCGTAGTCTTCCTAGTCACTGTCATCTGTGTATGCAAACACTAACACGTAAGTTTAACTCAAATTTCCTATAACTCAGTTCTACAGCACGATTTAGATTTGAAAGAAGGGTAACCAACTCCTAAATACCCTGTAGCTCCCTGTTTATATAATGTGGTGCACACCACATCTATAAACAAGATCCTACTAGACACGACTTGTAGACTCCCTAGGACAGAACTGCTCTAATACCAAGTTTGTCATGCCCCGAACCTGGGAGCGAGACCAGCACCCGGTGCCTCACCTAACCTGGCGTACCAAATTGCGACTAAGGGACTCTGAACATATAAGGTCATAATTTGTCCATGAGGCCACCTTGCAAGACAATTTGTGAAGAAAAATATAAAACTAAATGGAAACTAGCGCTGACTAAACATCAATATAAAGCTAGGCCGACAAGGCCGTCATAACTACTACAGTTAACAAACCACCAAAACATACATACCAGGCCTACAAACCCAATATACTGCACTAACCAACAAGATATGTTTACAAGCCTCTACTGATAGATATATTGTGATCGGAATAGGGCCCTGACCTACCCATAACATATATACATACATACAGAAGATGTACATGAAAACCTAGACCTGATAACTCCGAAGGACGTGGAGCTTACCGATCAGGCTGAACTCTGGAAACACCTACTGATGAGGTCTACCCGTCTGTCTATCTGAACCTGCATGCATGAAATGCAGCATCCCCAGAAAAGGGACGTTAGTACAAAATAATGTACCGAGTATGTAAGGCAATAACATAACTAAAAATTGAAACTGAACTGATAATATAATAACTGAAAGTAACTGGGAGTCAAAGATGATCTGGAGATATACTTACCTGTTGATACTGACTCAACTCCTTCAATATATTAAGTAAAATAAATGTCCAGCCCTATAAGGCTCGGTACGTGTAACTGCTCGGCCGTAGTAGGTTCGCTCATAGGCGCTCGGCCATACTAGGCTCTGTATCTCGGCCATCCTGGGCTCGCTCATAGGCGCTCGGCCATATTAGGCTCGGTATATATAACTTACCATTTGATCAGAGGTTTCCCAATAGGGGGCTGCCCACCGATTATAGCTCGATGGTGGTAAAAATACTGTAATACTATATATGTATAGGTCCTCTCCTCTCTTGACTGGAAGAAGACAATACTAAATTGAATATAGAGTATCGATAAGGAATAATACTATAACTTATGAGACTAGAATAATGTGAATAAATTCATGAATACGAACTTCTCTTTATGTCTCATTATTAACACATGTATCTACGAGATCATGACAAAATGAAGTAAGGGCTTAGCCTTAACATACCTTATCACAATCTTTCCAATCACCAAGTTGAACTCGCCTATTCTCACCTTAATCTACAACAATGATAATAATACTATCATTAAGTTACGAAATGTAGAACTATCGCACAACGAACGACATACTTATTTTGTATTAAAACGGACAGCATTTCCCCTATAATCCATACTTTTTCCAAATTCAAGATAACACCAACAACACCAAAAATAACAATAACAACATATATACATTATATTCCAACCTTATGTACACCACACAATACTACAAAACAGCCCAACACACTCCAATCTCTTCATACACAAAACGACCGCCGTAGTAGTGTCAACAACCCGAAAATGTTACGATGAACGACCAGCCCAACATCCTGCATTTATGTGGTGTTTATACACACCCTTCATCCTCCAAAACTCCACAAAACAATAGTAAATCACGCAGGCCAATAGCAACACCAAACAGTCCACAAAATAGTCTGCTACAAGTGAATAACTCGAACTCAAGGCTTTCGATCACCGTCCCGTGAGTTCTTACAAATATAGAACAACTTACCATGCATCTACAACTGTAAATAATGGATGAAAGAGAGCAGTAAACTTACCTTATTTGTGGGATAACTCAGCTCCTATCTTGGTTCTTCAAACTCTAGGCTTTGCCTCTAATTAGAACTTGAAAGGGAGAGAAAATCAATTGTGGTTTGTGGGAAATTTTTGGGAGGATTTTTACAGAGATTAAGTCTGGTTATTTTGCCCTATTATCATCCTAATATATGAAGGGGATAGGCATTTAAAAAGGCCTCTTTGAACGACTCGAACTAGCCCAGTTTTGGATGACCCGAACTGGCCCAGTTTTGGATTCTCGTTTAAGCAAGTAGGTGACAGTTTGCGCAGTCTCGCAAAAATGCCCATATCTCTCTACTTCAATATCTTATTGACAAACGGTTTAATGCGTTGGAAAATAAACTCATAGAGATTTAATTTGATGGGTGGAACACCCCATAACTCTAAGTATATTGGAATAAAATTGCAGTTACATTTGACCCAATGTTTCAGTAAAACCTATGAATGTAACTTGTGATGACTTTCATCGACTTTTGTTCCACCACTTGCTTGACTTCAAAATATAACACACGACTATCATACGAATAACATAACTCATAACATAACATCCTTATCATGTTAAACACCCTGGTCTCACCCCAAAAGTACATGCTATAACATTTCCAACTTGTCGGCTTTCGACGAAACATTATTTTCTTCAATTCCTTTAGCTTCTGAACCTTCCAACCCTCTTTGTACTTGTTGTTCGTGATCTTCAATATTTGTAACTTACAAGGTAACATGATTAACTTGATTTATATATTTTCAAATATGATCTCATTTTTTGAGTCCTACAATAGTTTGCTCATGATGCAGTTTTATGTACGAAAATATAGGGTGTAACAGCACTCCCGAGATATCGTCTCGTAGTCCCAAAAGTAAATATGCAACAACAACAATGCCCCCAGGCCTCATTTCATATCACAATTCAATTCCCAACATAGCCCACCTTGTCTCTCCACATGTGCAGTAGTAAAGTGAATGCCCGCCTTGTCTCGCCACATGCGCAGAATAATATTCCCACAGTGTCTCGCCACATGCACACACACACACACACACACACACACACACACACACACATATATATATATATATATATATATATATATATATATATATATATATATATATATATATATATATATATGTGCATAAATCAATAATAATAATAGCATGGCAGAAACCTCGTGCAAACACTCGAACATAACTCCCAAAATATAATGTGCCAATATCACATCTCATAAATTGTCAAGTGCTCAAATATTACAACATAGCACAAATTGTACATCAAATGCTCTATTATTACAACTTATCACTGATTGCACATCAAGTGCTCAAATATTATAATTTATAACAAAAATCAATAATACCTTATTTTTTCACAATAAGGAGCCTATTGCTCGACCATAATGTGCACAAAAATCTTAAAACAAATATCCGGAAGTGAACAACTCAACAAAATAATATTTCACATAAAACTAAAAGGTGGCAATCACACCAAATCATCATGTAAAAAAACAATTTCAACAAACAAGGATCTAGGCATGACAAATAGAGGATTTAATAAATGCCAATAATTTCCAATTTAATACATAAGGGCGTCTAAGGATTTTTAATCAATAAAATTTGCACATATAAACTAAGTACGTACTCGTCACCTCGCGTACATGGTTTTCAATTACACAATTTGCACAACTGACTCAATACCTAAGGGGTAATTCCCCCACTCGAGGTTAAGCAAGACACTTATTTTTTGATATTTTGCTGATATTCCAAAATCGCCTTCTTTCTTGAATTGACCTCCGGATAGCTCAAATCTATCCAAATTAATTGTATAACTTCATTAAAATTCGTCGGAAATAATTCTGGATAATAATACGTCGACTTAAAAAAAAATTCCAACAAGTCAACAAAAGTCAACGCAGGGCCCACCCCTCGGAACTTGACATAATTTTCATGAAATCCGAACACTCATTCCGATACGAGTTCAACCATAATAATTTTATCAAATTCTAATAATACTTGACCTCAAAATCTTAAATTTCCCTTTTTGGAAGATTTTGTAAAAATCTTGATTTCTTCCATTAAAATACGAATTAAATGATGAATATAATCATAGATTCATGAAATATAAACACTGTTTGGGACATAGAACACTTACCCCCAACCATTGAGAAGAATCCCTCCAGAATCGCCCAAATCCAAGCTCCAAAAATTCCAAAATGAAATGCCAAAAATGACCAAGTTCAAATCCTTATGTTTCTGCCCAGTTTCGCACCTGCGGACATTTTAGTCGCAGATGCGAGCTCGCTTTTGCGAGTAAAAACATGCTTCTGTGGAAGTGCACTGCCCAGTCGACCATTGCATTTGCGGAAGCTTTTCCGCTTCTGCGGGAATCACTTCTGCGATGCCTCACGCGCACCTGCGATGCCCCTCCTCTTTTGCGCCTTCTCTGCCCGCTTCTGCGATCACGCAGGTGCAGGATATTTTTCGCAGATGCGAGCACATCCCAGACCTTTTCTTTTTGTTTCTGCGACTTAAATCTCGCATCTGCGATCAATTTCATCGCAGATGCGATGACACTAGTGGCAGATTTCCACCAGTTCCTCCAAGTCCAATTTTGATCCGTTTAACCATCTGAAACTCGCCCGAGGCCCCCGAGACCTCAACCAATTATACCAACATTTCCCAACATACAATACAAACTTAGTCGAGGCTTCAAACCACATCAAACAACCCCAAAATTATGAATCTCTCATCGAATCGAATTATAAGTTTTTAAATCCTTCAACTTCTATATTTTGCACCGAAACATATCAAATCAATCCCGAATGACTTCAAATTTTGTACACAAGTCATAATTGATGTAATGGAGCTATTCCCATTTCCGGAATCGAAATCCGACCTCGTTATCAAAAATTTACCCTTCGGTAGGATTTTCCAAAAGTCATCTATTTTCAACTTTCGCCAAAATGCGTCGAATTGACCTACGAACTTCCAAATCCGAATCTGGACATACGTCGAAGTGCGAAATCACCATACGGAGCTATTGACATCATCAAAATTCTATTCCGGAGGCGTTTACTCAAAGTCAACTCTCTGGTCAACTCTTTCCTTTTAAGCTTCTAAATAAAAATTATTCTTTTAATTTACTTTCGAATCTTCCGAGAATCAAACTCAACCACACCCGCGGGTCATAATACATATTGTGAAGCTGCTCGAGACCTTAAGTCACTAAACGGGGCGTAAATTCTCAAAACGACAAGTCGGGTCGTTACAGACCCCGACAAATAAAGTCAAATCCCGGTGAAACTTTCCAAAATCTTTCATTTTTCCAACTTTCGCCAATTCATGCCGAAATGACCTATAGACCTCAAAATCAACATCCAGGCACGCTCCTAAGACCAAAATTATCATACGGAGCTATTGGAACCATCAAAACTCTATTCTAGTGTCGTCTACAGAAAAGTTAAACTCCGTTCAACTCTTACTGCTTAAGCTTCTAAAACAAGAATCCTTCTTCCAAATTGATCCCGAATCATCCGAAAACCGAACTCGACCACACACGTAAGTCATAACACATAATACGAAGTTGCTCGATGCCTTAAGCCACTGAACGAGACGCTAATTCTCAAAACGACCGGTCGGGTCGTTACATTCCTCTATATGAAGTTTTGAGAATAGTAATATTCCTTCTCATTTATAGACCTACCTTTGTTGTCACCTTTTATCTGCGCAAAGAAAAATAAGACCATAGTACTGCTTTTGATTAGTGCAACTGTTGTCTGTAACTAAGAAAACTACTGGGATATTGCCCTGCGTTTTCATTGTAGCTTCATATATCGACTTGTACTTTCAGTTGTCCCTTGTGTACATATTACAGTAGTTGATTCTTCTATATAAAACATTTGATAAAAGTAACATTCCTTCTCATTTATGGACCTATATATATTGTCACTTTCTATGTGCGCAAAGAAAATAGGACCATAGTACTGCTTTTGATTAGTGCAACTGTTGTATGTGACAAAGAAAATTATTGGGATATTACCTGCGTTATCATTTTAGCTTCATATATCGGCTTGTACTTTTAGATGTCCCTTGTGTACATACTACAGTGGAATTTTGGTGCATTTTGGGTTAGAGACGGATCCTGGGTTTTATGTGTATGAGTTTCTACATTAATCTCAACTTAATATATAACAATAACCAATCTACGGACTGTGCTTCAAGCTAAAATTTTAATAAATAAAATTTAGAAAAAAGTTATTAGATTCGTGTCAACCCGTAATCATTGCACTAGATCCACCCTTGAGGGTGGGTGGTCTTTTAAGGAATTTCCTATTTCCTTCTATTACAGTTCAAAGAAACCTCTATAACAATAAAAATTCTAATCAACTGGATTAGTTCATTATGAAGAAGTTTCACAAAAAATTCCTACTATTTACTTTCTATTAGGAGTAATACTCAATAAAAACTTACCACATATAATGCTACAGTATCCAATAGCAATAATTGTATGGAGTAGAGCCCATCTTTTTTAGAAACGTTTCATTTTTTGTGTGTGGTACTTATTACATCGACCAAATCTATCCACAAAGTTTTCTGATTCTTCTTTTCAGACAATTAACTGAATCCATGGCATTATCTTCTTCTTCTGCAAATGTAAAAGGCTCTTTTTATTACTATTTATTACTACAACACTTTTTAGAAATTTAAATAGAAAAAATTTATAATAAAACTTCAAAGTGGGAAACGATACATTCCGTGTTATTTCTAAGACCACTTTTGTTTTCACGGTATGCACAAAGAAAATGTAAGGTGGTGCTTTTGATTGGTTATTATCTTCAACTATGATGAAGTCAAGTGGTCCTGCATTGTTAGTGACTAATAAATAACACGAATATTACTTTGCTTTTAGGTTATCTTTATTAATCGAGTATGTTGAAGACTCATGATGTGTGTCTAATGGTCAATAAAGTAAGATAAAGACTATGAAATTTTATGTTCAAATTACACTAGAGGCAAAAATCATTAGTTGATTAAATTTTTTCTACCTAAATATACAATAAAATAGTTGAGATGGAACGAGCTAACTCGAAAATATAATCATATAAAAAAACTGAGAAATATTTTGCTGGACGAAGACTTTGTCAAATTCCATAGAAAATTAAAATAGAAAAATAAATTCAATTGATGGGGGTCCTTTTTTGTAACACCCCGAAAAATTTTGAAGTATTTTAAGACCATTAAGAAGATTGGCGAGTGCTAATTATATAAATTCGGGTATGAACAAAACTGATAATTTAAATGATATCAATTGATCATGATACTATATGTATGAGGTGCATTAAGAATGGTTTATGGTCTAAGAAGAGCCCTAAGGCTAAGTCAAGTTGAAAATTATGTGATGAGATAAAGTTTCAAGTGAGTTCGCACAAGACCTATCTTCCAATACGCATAAATCTCAAGATATGAAGCGTTATATGGTTTATAACCTATCACATTAAATTCCTTTGAGTCTAGTTTCCAACACATTAAACTGTTTATCATTTGGATATGTATACAGAAAGTTATGGCCATTTTATGGGGCATGTGTCATATGCGTGCCTAGATACGAGGCCGCGCATATTTGAGAGTTTCTGCCTCAGGTGCGCGGCCACTGCCCAGGTGCGCCGCTGCGCACGTAGGAGCCCATTAAATAACTCCAAGGATGGGTAGAGAGAGGGGCTAAGTCATTTCTTCAATACTGGGGCTTTCTCTCCATCACCCATCCGGCCAAGGCTTCCAATACACACCTAAGGTGAGTTTTTAAGTGTATTTTTTATGATGATTTCACTTCTCAATCACTAGTTACAACAAGGTTTTGATTGAATTTCATAGGATTTCTTCAAAATTAAGAACACCCCAAAATTTGTCTTTCAAGATTCGGTCTACAATAGGTATCTCTACTACCTCTAACTAATTCATGGTGATTATTTATGTACAAAATATGTTTTAGGACTTATGAGATGGTGATTGGAAGCAATAAGTGCCCAACCTAGTTGTGTTGGTATTGTAGATATTGTAAAATAAATTAATTGATAAGATTTGTGGGTTGGGAGTGAATTATTGGGCATGCATGTGCTAAGGGAAGTTGTGGATGACCTAGAGACGATTGTGAGATCAATCACTTGTGTGGAAGGTGATTACTAGATGAAGAAATTTCATTGAAGGAGGTTGTAGAAAAATATGCACATTAGATGTTTGATAAAATGCCTAAATGACTTAAAGTATAGAAATCTTGCTAATATTGGCACAATTGTGTTGCATTGTTGTAGATTGAAATTTGTTTAGTGTGGTGGACCATCGTAGTATTATGAAGGGGTGAATTTCAGATTTGAGTCGCCCGGGGGTGGCTTCACTCGCGAAGATCATTTAAAGTATCGGTTTAGTTTCGTCGAGGTAAGTATCTTGCCTAACCTTGAGTGGAAAAATTACCCCTTAGGCATTGAGTCTTATGTGAAAATTGTGTAATTGAAAATCATGTACGCGAGGTGACGAGTACGTACTTGGTTTATATGTACAAATTATATCGGTTGAAATTCGTACATGCCCTTTTGTATTAAATTGAAAAATTATTGGAACTTAGTAAATACTTGATTTGTTATGCATTATTCCTTGTTTGTCGAGTTTGTATTTTATATGATAATTTGATGTGATTTCCACTTGAATTTTTATGTGAATTTTGTGTGTTTGTTGATTTGATATTTCTTGGAAATAATCACATTATGGATTTTTTTATCTGCAAATAATTAATTAATTAAGTTTAAATTGAGGCGTTTATATATTTATCTAAAATTTGGATTAAAGAAGGCGATGTCCTATGATGAGTTATTTTTCCATCCTTGTAGTTATTTTTGAGATTTTATATACATTATGTTGAGCCGTGGACTATCCGTTATGAAATTAATTGACTTTGTTGTACCTTTGGAATGGTTGTGGCCTACGGAAAATTTGTAAATACTAGTTAATGATGTTGTGATAATATTCTGTGTGAATTATTGTGTGATATGGATTACTGTTAAGCGGCGTATAAGGGTGGCATTCCATTGTTGACATTATGTGGGTATAATAGTGGCATTTCACTATTGTTATGTGTGCTGGGATATTGTCTGGATGGACTGATAAGGGAGGCTATTATAGGAGCGATAAGGGTGACTATAGGATCGATAAGGGTGACTATTGATATTCTTAGAGCAGAGGGATAATGGAGGCTATTATAGGAGTGATAAGGGTGGCTATAGGAGAGATAAGGGTGGCTATTGTAAGGGATGATATATGATGAGGTGGGGTTATTATGTTGATAATTTTTATATGATGATGTGGGATTATTGTGTTTATGATTTTTATGTAATGTTGCGATTCTCCTTGGTTTTATTTTTATATCTTGTGCAACTTGTCTTATTGTTTCGGTAAACTTGATAATAGTCTAATCCATGTTGCGATTGTGAGCATGTGACTATTGCTGGGCGGATTATATTATTGGCATGTGATTTGTCCGTGCAGATGTGATATGAAATGTGGGCACGAGGTGCCGCGAAAATATGATGATTATGATATTGGCACGTGAACTGTCCGTACAGTTGTGATATGAGATGTGGGCACGAGGTGCGTGAGTAAATAATAATTGTATTATTGGCACGTGAGTTGTCCGTGCAGTTATGATAGAAATATGGGCACGAGGTGCCGTGAAAATGTGAAAGTGGGCTGAGACCCGTGTTTTATGATTATGAAATGTGGTGTTATATAGTGACTTTTATTTGAAAAAATTATATTCGAAAGATATTTATTTAAAAAAAAGTATATTCGAAAGACATTTGTTTGAAAGAAGTATATTCGAACGATATTTATTTGAAAGAATTAGATTCGGAAGGTATTCATTCGAAAGAAATATATGTGAAAGATTTACATTTGAAGGACATGTTTAATTGGTCGTACTTGTGTTCCTTATTCATTTGCGTGATAATTATGGTGTTCTTGTTACCTTGTTGTTCATATCCCTGGTTGATTTTGTAGCTATTATTGCTACTCCCTCCGTTCTAATTTATGTGAACCTATTTGACTAGGTACGGAGTTTAATAAAAAATGAAGACTTTTAAAATTTGTGGTCCTAAATAATTCAAAAAGGGGCCCAGAGTATTTGTGTGGTTATAAAAGCTTCTCATTAAGGGTAGAATTATAAGTTTAAGCAAAATTATTTCTAAATTTAGAAAGGGGTCATTCTTTTTGGAATGGACCAAAAAGGAAATAGGTTCACATAAACTGGAACGGATGTAGTAGTTGTTTTCCAGTACTATTGTATACTGCTATATTGCACTGGTTATTTGACTAGTGAGTGTCTTGACTGTACCTCGTCACTACTCCACCGAGGTTAGTCTTGATACCTACTTGGTACCGACCGTGGTGTACTCATACTATACTTCTGCATATTTTTGTGCAGAGCGAGGTATTGAAGATATCGGACTCGGACAAAATTAGTATGTTGATCGCAAGGATTCAAGATAGAGTTGCTTGGTCGTCGCAGTCCCTTGGAGTCTTTCTATTTTATTGTATTGTCAACTCTTATTCGAACAGTATTGTATATTCGATCATTGAGATCATTACATGTATCCAGTTAGAGTTCGTGACTCAGTATTTGTCACGACCCAATTCCACCTAAAGGTCGTGATGGCTCCCAACACTATAGCTAGTCAAGCCAAATAATAAATTTAACATATATTGACTACACTTTTAAATTCAAGAAAGATAATAAAACATCAAATTCTACCAATGTGTGTGCCAAGACCTGGTGTCACAAGCGTATGAGCATCTAGTAGATTATACAAAACTCTAAAATATTGTCTGAATAAAAAATAGAAAGAATGAAAAATACAGGGAGAGTCATTGGTAGCTGCAGAACGGGTCAGAAAGGCAGCTCACACTATGCCTCCGGATAACGAGACGAGATAGTCGACTTTGATACTTACTAAGGGTCCAAAGTAATAAATAAGCTGAAATAGAATTTATTTAATTCAGCATGTCACACAGAATTAACAATATTTTTTCTAAATCAGCAGAAAAAATTAAATTCTTCCAAATACAACAAATTTTCAATGTATTAATTAAATTCCTTCAAGTCCAATAATTTCCAATTTATCAATTAGCTTCACAAGTTGTAACGAAATTTCAAAGATTTTCAATTTATCAATTAGCTTCACAAGCTGCAATAAACTATTAAGGTATTATTATTATTATTATTATTATTATTATTATTATTAAGCACGATTTCTGTGGAGGATGTACGACCCGATCTAGAGTGTCGTGTACACTGTCGAGGGACGCGCGACACAATCCATAGATGCATTTATCCTGCCGAGGGGTTCGGCCCGATCCACAAGAAAGGAGGACATTTTTTTATGTACCTCCGGAATGAGAGTATTTATTGCAAGATTTATTCGAGAGGATAAACAATTTATTTCAAGAATAAATTAATTTAAACAAAAATTTAAGCATATGAAAATTTCATCTTTTACTACCTTTCATAACAATTCATATTGTATACATCAAATAATTTAATTAATAAAGAGTACAGTTTACACAAGTAATTCATGCTTTGAGTCCTAAACTACCGGACTTTAGCATTAATAGTAGCTACGCATGGACTCTCGTCACCTCGTGCGTACGTAGCACCCGCAATTAGCAATAATTAATTAATTTAATCCCTATGGGATAATTTCTCTCTCACAAGATTAGACAAGAGACTTACCTTGTCTCAAAGTCCACTTTTCGATTACTGCGTCGTGTAGAATTCTCGATTCGACGCCAAAAAAATCCAAAACTATCCAAATATTATACAACTTAATTAATATATGCTCAATAATTCGAAATTCATCTATTAACTAAATTATCCTATCCAAAATGGTAAAATTCCTAAAATTCACCCTGGGCCCACGTGCCCGGATTTTGGAAATTTTCATATGGAAATGTTACCCATAATCTCAAGAACTCAATTATATAATTTCTATCCAATTCCAAAATCATTTTTGTGGTTAAAATCTCATTTTTATAAAAATCTAGGTTTTTCACCTAAACCCTTGATTCTAAGATTTACTAGTTATAATCTACCCAAAATCTATGTATTTAACTCAAATGGTGTAGAGTTAACTTACCTCCAAGTTGTTAGTTAAAAACTCCTCAAAAAGAGCTCTGAAATCGCGCAAACATGGAGGAAAAATGAACAAAAATGGACTGAGCTTCGTCCATTTTAAGGTTCTGTCCAGGCAGATTTTTTGCACCTGCGGCTTTCGCACCTGCGAAAAAGCCTTGCAGGTGCGAGATTTTTCCTCTTGGACTGTCTCCGCACCTGCGGACGAGCTGCTCGCTTCTGCGCAAGCGCAGGTGCGCCCATTCCTTCACACCTGTGCATTCCTCCGCTTCTGCGCTCAGGGCCTTTGCACCTGCGCATTCCTCCGTTTCTGCGCCCAGGGCCTTCGCACCTGCGCATTTGCAGGTATACCAAATGCTTCGCATCTGCGATGGCTGGGCAGGCTCCTCTCGTTCGCACTTGGGATTGGTGGCTCGCACCTACGAGCTCGCACCTGCGGCTGTCGAAGCACAGGTGCGATTATGACAGTAGCTGGGAGCTTCAATCCTTGCTCAATTTCCCAAAATTGGTCTAAGCCTCGTCCGGTTAACACTCGGGACCCCCGGGGCCCCGCCCGAATATACCAACAGGTTTGAAATCATAAAACGGACTCGCTCAAACTCTCGGAATGCGTAAAACAACATCAAATCTAAGAATCATATCCTAAACCAAATTGATTCAAACTTAAAATTTCAAGTTGTTCAATTTACTTCCAATGCGCCGAAACATACTCAAACTACTCGGAATGACACAAAATTTTGCGTGCAAGTCTTAAATCACTATACGGAACTATTCCCAAACTTAGAATTCCAAACGGACTTCAATTACTCAAAAACCTACTCCAAACCAAATTTAAAGAACTTTAAACCTTCAAATAGTTGATTCTCACTATTAAGCGCCAAAACGCTCCCGGGTTATCCAAAACCCGATTCGAACATACGCCCAAGTCCGAAATTATCATACGAACCTATTGGAACCATCAAATCCCGATTCCGGGGTCGTTTAATCAAAATGTTGGCCAAAGACAAACTTGGCCTTTTAAGGCTAACTTAAGGAACCAAGTGTTCCGATTTCAACCCAAACACTTCCAAATCCCGAACCAACCATCCCCGTAAGTCATAAATCAATAAAAGCACATACGGGAAGTTTTATTTTAGGGAACGGGGTTCTAAAAGTCAAAATGACCGGTTGGGTCATTACATTCTCCACCTCTTAAACAAACGTTCGTCCTCGAACAGGTTTAGAATTATGCCTGGAGTGCTGAATAAGTGTGGATATCTGCTCCGCATGTCTTCCTCGGCCTCCCAAGTCGCTTCCAAGACTAGTTGGCCCCTCCACTGGACTTTTACTGCAGACATCCTCTTGGACCTCAACTGGCGAACTTGTTTATCAACAATGGCAACTGGCTCCTCTTCATAACTCAAATTCTTATCTAGCTGAACTGTGCTGAAGTCCAACACATGTGACAGGTCGGCATGATACTTATGGAGCATAGATACATTGAAAACCGGATGAACTCCCGATACACTTGGAGGCAATGCAAGCTCATAAGCAACCTCCCCAACTCATCTCAACACCTCAAATGGTCCTATAAATCTTGGGCTCAACTTGCCCTTCTTCCCAAATCTCATAATTCCCTTCATCGGTGAAACTTTCAAGAGAACCTTTTCACCTACCATAAATGATAAATCACGCGCTTTCTGATCTGCGTAGCTTTTTTGTCTAGACTATGCTGTATGAAGTCGCTCCTAAATCAACTTTACCTTTTCCAAGGCATCTTTCACCAAATCAGTACCATATAACTTAGCCTCACCATGCTCAAACCATTTGATGGGCGAACGACATCGCCTACCATATAAAGCCTCAAATGGAGCCATCTCAATGCTGGATTGGTAACTGTTATTATAAGCAAACTCGGCCAAAGGCAAGAAACGAACCCACTGACCTCCAAAGTCAATCACACATGCCCTGAGCATATCCTCCAAAATCTGAATTGTCCGCTTTGACTGCCCATCTGTCTGCGGATGAAAGGCTGTGTTGAGCTCGACACAGGTCCCCAATTCATTCTGTACTGCTCTCCAGAAATGTGAAGTAAACTAAGGGCCTTTATCTGATATTATAGAAATTGGCACACCATGCAACCGAACTATCTCCTAAATATAAATCTAGGCCAACCTCTCTGAAGTATACGTAGTCACAACCGGAATGAAGTGTGCCGACTTGGTCAACCTGTCGACAATGACCCAAACTGCATCAAACTTCCTCAAGGTCCGCGGCAACCCAACTACAAATTCCATAGTAATGCGTTCCCATTTCCACGCCGGTATGGTCATCTGCTGAAGTAGGCCACCTGGCCTCTGGTGCTCATATTTAACTTGCTGGCAATTTAGACACCTGGCTACATACTCAACTATGTCTTTTTTCATTCGTCTCCACCAATAATGCTGCCTCAAATCAGGATACATCTTCGTAGCACCTGGATGAATAGAATACCGAGAACTGTGTGCTTCTTCTAGAATCTTTTTCCTCAGTCCATCCACATTAGGAACACACAGACGATCCTGAAGTCGCAGAACACCATCCGTGCCAATAGTAACTTTCTTGGAACCACCTTGTAGTACCGTTTCTCAAAGAACCATCAAGTGTGGATCATCAAACTGGCGAGTCTTGATCTGCTCAAATAGTAAGGATTGAGCCACAACACATGCAAGAACTCTGGTGGGCTCTGAAATATCCAGTCGTACAATCATGTTAGCCAAGGACTGAATATCCCAAGCTAATGGCCTTTCCGCTGCTGAAATGAAAGCCAAACTACCCATACTCTCCGCCTTTCTACTCAAGGCATCTGCAACCATATTTGCTTTACCCGGATGATATAGGATAGTAATATCATAATCTTTTAGTAATTCCACCCATCTGCGCTGCCTCAAATTTAGGTCCCTCTACTTGAACAAATGCTGCAAACTGCGATGATCAGTATAAACTTCATAGGACACCCCATAAAGATAATGCCTCCAAATCTTAAGAGTGTGAACAATTGCAGCTAACTCCAAATCATGTACTGGATAATTCTTCTCGTGGGGCTTCAGCTGACGTGAAGCATATGCAATAACTCGCTTTTCCTGTATTAATACACAACCCAAACCAACAAATGAAACGTCACAATACACTGTATACATCCCCTAACTGGAAGGCAACACTAACACTGGTGTTGTAGTCAATGTTGTCTTGAGCTTCTGAAAGCTCACCTCACAATCATCGGACCATCGGAACAGAGCACCCTTCTGGGTTAATTTGGTCAAAGGCGCTGTAATAGATGAAAAACCTTCCATGAATCGACGATAATAACCTGCTAAACCCAGAAAACTCCTGATCTCAGTCACCGAAGTGGGACGATGCCAATTCTGAACTGTCTCAATCTTTTTGGGATCAACCTTAATAACCTCACCTGATACAATAGGCCCCAAAAATGCTACAGACTCTAGCCAGAAATCACATTTGGAGAACTTAGCATATAGCTTTTGTTCCCGCAATGTATGAAGCACTACTCTCATATGTTGCTCGTGCTCCTCCTTACTGCGCGAGTAGATCAAAATGTCATCAATGAAGACAATGACGAATGAATCAATATATGGCCTGAATACCCTGTTCATCAAATCCATAAACATTGTCGGGGCATTAGTTAAACTGAAAGGCATTACCAAAAACTCATAATGACCATATCTAGTACGGAAATCAGTTTTTGGAACATCCGAATCTCGAATCTTCAACTGATGATACCCCGACCTCAAGTCAATCTTAGAGAACACCCTAGCACCCTGCAACTGGTCAAATAGGTCATCAATACGCGGCAACGGGTACTTGTTCTTGGTAGTAACTTTGTTCAATTGGCGATAATCAATATGCATTCTCATTGTGCCATCCTTCTTCTTCACAAATAATATCGGTGCACCCCAAGGCGATACACTCGGTCTGACGAACCCTTTGGCTAGTAACTCCTCAAGTTGTTCTTTTAATTCTTTCAAATCTTTCGGAGTCATGAGATACGATGGGATAGATATAGGCTGGGTATCTGGAGCCAAGTCAATAGAGAAATCAATATCACGATCAGGTGGCATACCTGGAAGATCTGAAGGAAATACATCTGTGAACTCCCAAACTATAGGCACTAAATCAATAGTTGGAGTCTCTCTGGTAGTATCTCGAACATAGGCTAGATAAGCCAAACAACCCTTCTCAACCATGTGTTGAGCCTTTATAAAAGAAATAACTCGATTAAATGAACTAACAGACGAACCCTTCTACTCTAGCTTAGGCAATGCTGGAATAGCCAAGGTAATAGTCTTGGCATAACAATCTAGAATAACATGATATGGAGATAACCAGTCCATGCTCAGAATAATTTCAAAATTGGCTATCTCAAGCAATAGGAGATCTGCTCTAGTTTCATAACCACGGAATGTAATAATACAGGATCGGTAAATCTAGTTCATAATAACAGAATCGCCCAGAGGAGTGGACACATAAATATGAGTACTCAAGGACTCACGAGAAACACCCAGGAATGGAGAAAATAGAGATGACACATATGAATATGTGGATTCTGGATCAAATAATACTGAGGCATCCTTGTCGCAAACAGAAATAATACTTGTAACAACCGCATCTGAGGCCTTTGCATCTGGTCTAGCCGGAAAAGCATAGAACCGAGCTGGAGCGCCAACTGGCTGGCCTCCGCCTGGCAGACCTCCACCTCTAGGACGGCCCCTACCCACCTGTCCTCCACCTCTTGGTGGTCGAACTACTGGTGGAGCAACTGGTCCGGTAAGCATAGACTGCTGACCCTGCTGTACTAGTCTACCCCGAAGCCTGGGGCAAATTCTCCGCATGTGACTAGGATCCCCGCACTCGTAACAACTCTTCGGTGCGATGGGCTGCTGACTAAGAGTCTGGCCGTGGGGGCCTGAATACCCACTGGAAGAACCCTGAATAGCTGGTGGGTTGTAAGAACTCTCTGGTATAACACTGAGAAAAGGTCACACTGGAGCACTTCAAGGAGGCGGTGGTGTTGGATATGGGGGCCTGCTGGACTGCCCCCTCGCGAACTGACCTCTGCCCCCAGATGGAGCACCTCTGAACTCTCCAGAGTACCTGAACTGCTTATCTCTCGTAATTTTCTCTCAGCTCCACTGACGCAAACCCTCAATCCTCCGGGCTATCTCCACAACTATCTCATAAGAAGTACCCATCTCAACCTCTCAAGCCATAGTGGCCTGAATGCCAGTATGTAAACCTGCAAAAAACCTCTGCACTCTCTCCGCCTCAGTAGGGAGTATCATAAGTGCATGGCGAGATAACTCAGAAAACCTCGCCTCATAATCGGTCACTGACATTTGACCCTGCTGGAGCTACTCAAACTGAAACCGCAACTCTTCCCTTTGAGAGGGTGGAATATACTTGTCCAAGAAAATACGAGCGAACCTGTCCCAAGTCATGGGAAGAGAATCTGCTTGTCTGCCAAGAACATAAGACTGCCACCATCTACGGTGTGAGACCCTATGTGTTTTTATTTTTTCTCTTACGTAATATACGTAACGTGGCGTGGTTATATTAGGTAAATATGATTGGGTATAGCACATTGGGAGAATAAGACTGAAAATGTGTGGTAATATCAAGGAACTAAACTAAAGCTTTAAGTCAAAGGAATCCCTTAAACAAAGGTTCATGGTTAAAGAAATGGCTCGGGTAGCACCCCGCGCGTTCGGAAGGTTTAAGTTAACTTGCACCTGTGGGATAAGACTAAGAGTGTATAATATGCTAAGAATAATATGTTATGAGGTATTATAATATCACACTGGTCACATGTTAAGTTTTGGAGTCAAGCAAGTTGTGAAATAAAGGTCGGCAAAAGTTATCGTAAATTTCTCTAATAAATTTTCTAAACTTTGGGTCAGGTGTATCAGATCATTTCTCCCAATATATAAAGAGTTATGGGACCCAAAACCTACCAAATCGAAGGTCTACGAGTCTAGTTTGAACCAAAGAAATCTCACATCAAACCGACATTGGAGTAAAAAGTTATGACTGTTTTACCGCGGACTGACCGGGCTGAAATCGGGTCGCGAACCGGGTCGGGTCAAACAAGTGGTATAAGTCGGAAAATCCAACTTTTAAGATCCCAAAACATTTCATCTTCGTCCAAAAACAGTGATAAAGCTTAAGAGAGGGTTTCATGATGTTCTTGAGTGATTAAGGTGCATTTTTAATGATTTCTATCGTTAAAGTTTGCCCCCGTACCTAGAAGCGTAATCTCTATGCTTTGCAATCGTTTTTCCCTTCTATTAGCTGTGTTTGGAGCTATTTTTGGAAGATAGGAAATTGTTGTTCTTGCTGGTTCTTCAGGATTTATACTTGGTTTGCCAAGGTAATCATCTTGGGACTCTTTTATGATCGTTTTTACAAAGTTCTACGGGCGTTTCGTCAAGTTAGAGTCATATGGCAAATCTGCCGATTTAAACTCATTTATGAACTATTTATAGGTGCGTATAAGCTGCATATATATAGTGGTTTCGAAGCTTAGGACGTAAGGAACAACTTTCGTGAAGGAACTACAGGCATTCGGACGTTCGTTGGAGAGGTATGTTAAGACTAAGCTTCGTCCTTCCTTTTAGCACGAATTTTGGGAAATTCCTAAGACGCCAAATGTGATATTTTACTATTCTGTTGCTAGAAAGACTTTCTATGAAAGGCATTGGTATCGTAGCTGAAGTATTTTCATGATGCTATTAGGTTGATATTCCACTCGTTCGGTTAAAAAGGGTATTCGACATCTATATATGTCATTTTGTCGGCTTTCTTAAATATATGTCCATATATATGAATTCTTATTCGTCTTTGGGTTATGTGACTTAAAAATAAAGGCATTTAGTATTTTCGATCAGTCCTTCTTCCTTGTTAAAGTGTATTTTAAAATCTCTAAAGTGACACGTCGATTTCAAAATTCTCAAATATAATTTTTATGTTTAAACTACTAAAACATTTAATTTTTTTGAAATACTTTCTTTTACTAATTATCAAGAAATCAGGTATAAGGACTAAGTGAAGCCCCTTAAGTTTTTTATGAACATATTCAGAGTTAAGTTATCTTTCTAAAAGTCGAGTTAAGTTTTCAAACTTATTAAAAAAAGATATGAGGTTCCACGAGACATTTGTATGCGATACGAAGGTGATTATGAGATTATGAGAATAAGAGTACCAATGAGCCAAGGTTGGCTAAGTTCTTGTTATGGTCTATTATGTGCATTTAAATTTCATATCATGCATGACATATTATGCATGGAGAGCTATAATCGGAGGTAAGGGGCCTATTTGCCCGAAAGACTATATATATTGTACAGATGGCCACAGGTTGGCAATATGATACCGGTTAGCTACCGGAAGAGACCGCCATTGCTAGCATTTGGTAGGGTATGTCATGCATTTGCATCAATATATATATATTCACGACATACGATTACACGAGCATACCATGCATATTTTATTACTATGAGGTCGGATGTCGGCCATGGAGGCTATCAGAGTTTCAGTGTCAGGTGGTATCTTTATTACCTTTTTACATCAGCTATGTATGATTCTACTTTCTGCCTTACATACCAGTACATTTTTATTCGTACTGATGTCCCGTTGCCTGGGGACACTGCATTTTTGTTTCGTGCGTGCAGGTCCAGGTAGGGACTCTGATCGACCCCTCCGCTAGTATTTTGGGGTTCAGTTGTGAGTTGGTAAGCTCCACCTCTTCCTGGAGCTTTCATAGGATGGTTACTTTTGTTGTACAGTTTGGGTATAGTTGGGGCCTTATCCCGACAGTGCTTATGACACTCTTAGAGGCTATTGTGGACACAGTATTCTGGGTTTCTTTTTGCTGCTTTCAGTCTCCAGCCCATAGGCTTGGCATGTATATATAGGTGTGTATGCATGTATGTCTTCAGTCGCGGCCTCGTCAGCCAGCCAATATTTTATTATTTTGGCTTGTCTACCTATGTTTATATGGCTTATTGTTATTCATGTCATAACCTTACGGTCCAGGCTTAGTATTTCAGATGTTGTGCTGCCCGATCTGTTGGGCCCCCAATCTAGTTAGCTAGTATGTTTAGTGGCTAACTCGATCGAATACAGTATCGAGTGCCAGTCGTGCCTCCCCTAGTTTGGGGCGTGACAAACTTGGTATCAGAGCAGGTCGTATCCCAGGGAGTCCACAAGCCGTGTCTAGTAGAGTCTTGCTTATGGGTGTGTTGTGCACCACACTTATAATCAGGAGGCTATGAGGCATTTAGGAATGGTTACATTTCTTTCAATTAATAGATCGTGCTATAGAGCGAAGTTATAAGAACATATGAAATCTAAATCGTGCTTTGTGTTTCCTATCTAACAGGCTACCTACGCTCAGGAGATGGCACAACGAGAGATAGGTATGGATCCGGGAGAAGGTACCAGTCGTTCCCCACCGGGTCAGAGGGATAGATTTCCCTTAGAGGCTCACAGTGAGTCTCCAGTACCCCTAGTTTCAGCTTCCCCAGCACTTGTTGGAGCCCAGGGAGATGCAGTACCCCCAGCCTCACCAGTTCCATTAGTACCTGAGGCAGCTAGAGACACAGGACCTCCAGCACCTATTGTTCCCCCATCAGAGACTGGGGAGCAGGGGATGAGGGAGGCTGTTCAGTTGCTGACTAGGATAGTTTCTATTCATGAGCGACAGCTAGAGTCAGGAGCAGATGCCCGGAGAGATCGGATAGGAAGCTCGACGGTACGAGAGTTTCTTCACTTGGCCCCTCCATTATTTACAGGATCCAGTTCCACTGAGGATCCCAGGACTTTATAGACCACATGTATAGAGTATTGAGGGTGATGCATGCCTCCGTCACTGAGGCTGTGGAGTTGGCTTCTTTTCGACTACGTGATGTAGCCATCCTATGGTATGAGGCATGGGAGAGATCTAGAGGACCTGATGCTCCGCCAGTAGAGTGGGAGGACTTCTCTGAGGCTTTTTTAGCCCATTATTTGCCACGGGAGGTTCGGGAGGCCCGTCTTGACCAGTTTCTTAGCCTAAAGCAGGGGGATATGAGTGTGAGGGATTATAGCCATAAGTTTAATTCTTTGGCAAGGTATGCACCAGATATCGTACGTACCATGAGGGCTAGAGTTCATCATTATGTGGATGGTTTGGGGGATCATCTGATTAGAGACTGTAGGGTTTCATCCCTATCGGATGATGTAGATATTTCCCGCATACAGGCTTTCGCTCAGACTACAGAGGACCTTTCCCGTCGGATTCGTGATACTCGCAGGGATAGGGAGCAGAGTAAGAGGGCTCGTACTATGGGGTCTTATAGGGAGCCACGAGTTGATTTTAGGCCCCCACTCCATCGATATCCACCTCGGTCAGCAGGTAGTTTCCCACCACAGATGCATGGCCAGCGGTTTGATCGTTATATTCAGTCAGGACCGGGGCAGAGCTCAGGCCAGCCTGAGGGCCGTCGATAGGAGCGTTTTGCACAGATGAGACAGCTTACTCCTCCATGTACTCAGTGCGGTAAGCTACACACCGGGCAATGTAAATAGGGTTTGAGTGCATGTTTTCATTGTGGGCAGACAGGACATTATATTAGCCGGTGCCCGGGGTTAGGCAGAGGTACACCAGCTCAGCCTTCAGGATTCATAGCAGCCTCTTCGCCCTCAGTCTGTGCTCCCTGACCAGGTCCACAGTCTACTCAGGGCCGTGGTAGGGGGAGAGGTGGAGGAGACACCTCAGGTTCTAGTGGTGGCCAGAACCGCTTTTATGCACTCATAGGCCGACAGGATTCAGAGGCATCCCCAGATGTTGTCACAGGTATATTGATAATACATTCTCATGCCATTTATGCATTGATGGATCCCGGCTCTACATTTTCATATATTACTCCATTTATTGCTGGTAAGCTTGACATGAGATCTGAGTTGTTGCCACAGCCAGTTGAGGTGTCTACGACAGTTGGCGACTCTATTGTAGCTAATTATGTCTATCGAGATTGTACAGTGTTAATTAATGACCGTCCAACCTCTGTTGATTTAGTTAAATTGGTTATGCTAGACTTCGATGTCATTATGGGTATGGATTGGTTGGCAGCTTGTTATGCTAATATTGATTGTCGTGCAAAGTTGGTCCGATTTCATTTTCCTGGTGAGCCTGTCCTTGAATGGAAAGGTAATGCAGCCACGCCCAAGGGTAAGTTTATTTCTTACCTTAGGGCTTGGAAGTTTATTGCTAAAGGTTGTATATACCATCTGGTTCATGTTAGGGATATAGATAAGGAGCCAGCGACTCTTCAGTCGGTTCCTATTGTGAATGAATTCCCGACGGTATTTCCTGACGAGCTTCCAGGAATTCCCCCCGAAAGGGAAATCGATTTCGCTATAGATTTTCTTCCTGATGCGCAGCCTATATCCATTCCTCCCTACAGAATGGCTCCTGCAAAGCTAAGGGAATTGAAGGAACAACTGAAGGACTTGCTCGATAAAGGCTTTATTAAGCCAAGTACATCTCCATGGGGTGCTCCGGTGCTCTTTGTTCGAAAGAAAGATGGGTCCTTGCGGATGTGCATTGACTACAGGAAACTAAATAAAGTCACTATCAAGAATAAGTATCCTCTTCCACGGATTGATGACTTGTTCGACCAATTACAAGGTGCCAAATGCTTTTTGAAGATCGACTTGCGATCCGGTTATCATCAGCTACGAGTCAGGGATATTGATATCCCAAAAACAGCATTTAGGACGAGGTATGGCCATTTTGAATTCCTTGTCATGTATTTCGGGCTTACAAATTCCCCAGCAGCTTTTATGGATCTTATGAACCGGGTATTCAAACCATTCTTGGATGAATTTGTGATTGTGTTTATTGACGACATCCTGATATATTCACGATCAGAAGCCGAGCATGCGGACCACTTGCGAACTGTATTGCAGACTCTCCAGGACTACAGGTTATATGCTAAATTCTCTAAATATAAATTTTGGCTAACTTCTGTTGCTTTTCTTGGTCATGTTATTACCGGCGATGGTATCAAGGTTGAAGGCCAAAAGATTGAAGCTGTGATGACTTGGCCGAGGCCCTTGAATCCGACAGAGGTTCGTAGCTTTTTAGGCTTGGCAGGGTATTACCGAAGGTTTGTGGAGGGATTTTCCTCTATCTCTGCACCATTGACGAAACTGACACATAAGGGAGCTAAGTTTCAGTGGACTGAGGCATGTGAACAAAGTTTTCAGGAACTAAAGAAAAGGCTTACTACGGCACCTGTCTTGACTCTTCCGGATGGCACCGAGGGTTATGTTGTATATTGTGATGCCTCGAGAATTGGCCTAGGTTGTGTTCTTATGCAACATGGTAAGGTTATCGCGTACGCCTCCAGGCAGTTGTGAAAACATGAACAGAACTATCCTACGCACGATCTTGAGTTAGCCGCAGTTGTATTTGCCCTAAAGATTTGGCGGCATTATCTATATGGGGTTCATATTGATGTTTTCACCGACCACCAGAGCCTTCAGTATTTATTTAAACAGAGGGAGCTGAACCTACGACAAAGAAGATGGCTAGAATTACTAAAGGACTATGATGTTGATATTTTATATCATCCCGGCAAAGCTAATATTGTTGCTGATGCCCTTAGCCGGAAGTCCATGGGCAGTCTAAGCCATGTTGAAGCTGATAAGGTCAAGATGACCAAATATCTATGCCAGCTTGCTAGTTTGCAGGTGCGTTTGGTAGATGCAGAGGGTGGACGCATTCTCGTTCAGAATACGGCAAAATCTTCTTTTGTTACTGAAGTGAAAGAGCGACAACACGAGGACCCTGAGCTTGTAAAATTGAGGGAAAGTATTCCACAGCAGCGACAAGCTTTATTTGAGCTAACTGGAGATAGAGTCCTTAGATACCAGGGCCGCTTATGTGTACCGTCAGTAGGAGAGCTTCGTGCCAAGATTCTTTCGGAGGCCCATTATTCTAGATATGTGGTTCATCCCGGAGCGACAAAGATGTATCGGGACCTTCGACAGATCTATTGGTGGAATGGAATGAAAAAAGATATCGCGGAGATGGTAGCCGAATGTCCCAACTGCCAGCAAGTTAAAGCCGAACATCAGAGGCCTGGAGGCCTAACTCAGTGTATTGAGCTTCCATTATGGAAATGGGACATGATAAATATGGACTTCATCACTGGTTTGCCTCGCACTCCACAGAGGTATGATTCTATTTGGGTAATTATTGATAGGCTTACAAAATCTGCTCATTTTCTGTCAGTCAGGACGACATATTCAACCGAGGATTATGCCAAGCTTTACATTCGAGAGATTGTTCTCCTTCACGGAGTGCCATTATCTATTATCTCTGATCGAGGGGCTCAATTTACAACATATTTTTAGAAATCTTTTCAGAAGGGTCTAGGCATGCAGGTAAATCTTAGCACCGCTTTTCATCCGCAAACTGATGGACAGGCAGAGCGTACTATTCAGACAGTTGAGGATATGTTACGTGCCTGCGTGCTAGATTTTAAAGGAAGTTGGGATGATCATCTACCTCTTATTGAGTTCGCTTATAATAACAGCTTCCAAGCTAGTATTCAGATGGCTCCTTACGAAGCACTATACGGGCGGAAGTGTAGGTCGCCGATCGGTTGGTTCGAGGTCGGGGAAGCAGAGTTGCTAGGTCCTAACTTAGTCCAGCAAGCAATGGAAAAGGTAAAACTTATTAGAGACCGGCTGCGTACAGCACAAAGTCGGCAAAAGTCTTATGCAGATGTTCGACGACGAGACTTAGAGTTTGATGTAGAAGATTGGGTTTTCCTGAAAGTATCGCCTATGAAGGGCGTCATGCGATTTGGAAAGAAGGGGAAGCTCAGCCCCAGGTATGTTGGACCGTATAAGATTATTCGGAGGATTGGTAGGGTGGCGTATGAGCTTGATTTGCCTTTAGAATTGGAAGCAGTCCATCCTGTGTTTCATGTATCTATGTTGCGGAAGTGCATTGGAGATCCTTCACGTATTACGCCCATTGAGGATATTCACATTGCTGAAGACTTATCTTATGCAGAGGTACCGGTAGTTATTTTAGATCGGCAGGTAATGAAGCTTCGAACTAAAGAAGTGGCTTCCGTGAAAGTGTTATGGCAAAATAACAACATCGAGGAAATGACCTGGGAAGCTGAGGAGGAAATGAGGAAGAAGTACCCCCACCTATTTACGACTTAAGGTGAGTCGCATTTAAATAATTGCCAATTATTTCTTTACAGCAACTTAATTGGATTTTAAATGACTTGAAAGTGCAATTTAAATTTCTTACTGCGAGATAGCTATACGAAGCCTAGTAGTTGGAATCTTCAGAATTTGATTTATGCTTTGCAAATGTAACAAATATAGCCTCGCAAATAACGTATTAGCGGACAAGAAATGAAACCAAGGAATTGACTTGACCCATTCGCGGACGAATGTTCTTAAAGGGGGGAGACTGTGAGACCCCAGGTATTTTTTTTTTCTTACGTAATATATGTAACGTGGCGTGGTTATATTAGGTAAATATGATTGGGTATAGCACATTGGGAGAATAAGACTGAAAATGTGTGGTAATATCAAGGAACTAAACTAAAGCTTTAAGTCAAAGGAATCCCTTAAACAAAGGTTCATGGTTAAAGAAATGGCTCGGGTAGCACCCCGCATGTTCGGAAGGTTTAAGTTAACTTGCACATGTGAGATAAGAATAAGAGTGTATAATATGCTAAGAATAATGTGTTATGAGGTATTATAATATCACACTGGTCACATGTTAAGTTTTGGAGTCAAGCAAGTTGTGAAATAAAGGTCGGCAAAAGTTATCGTAAATTTCTCTAATAAATTTTCTAAACTTTGGGTCAAATGTATCAGATCATTTCTCCCAATATATAAAGAGTTATTAAGAGAGGGTTTCATGGTGTTCTTGAGTGATTAAGGTGCGTTTTTAACGATTTCTATCGTTAAAGTTTGCCCCCGTGCCTAGAAGAGCAATCTCTACGCTTTGCAATCATTTTCCCCTTCTATTAGCTGTGTTTGGAGCTATTTTTGGAAGATAGGAAATTGTTGTTCTTGCTGGTTCTTCAGGATTTATACTTGGTTTGCCAAGGTAATCATCTTGGGACTCTTTTATGATCGTTTTTACAAAGTTCTATGGGCGTTTCGTCAAGTTAGGGTCATATGGCAAATCTACCGATTTAAACTCATTTATGAACTGTTTATAGGTGCGTATAAGCTGCATATATATAGTGGTTTCGAAGCTTAGGACGTAAGGAATAACTTTCGTGAAGGAACTACAGGCATTCGGACATTCGTTGGAGAGGTATGTTAAGGCTAAGCTTCGTCCTTCCTTTTAGCACGAATTTTGGGAAATTCCTTAGACGCCAAATGTGATATTTTACTATTCTGTTGCTAGAAAGACCTTCTGTGAAAGGCATTGGTATCATAGCTGAAGTATTTTCATGATGCTATTAGGTTGATATTCCACTCGTTCGGTTAAAAAGGGTATTTGACATCTATATATGTCATTTTGTCGGCTTTCTTAAATATATGTCCATATATATGAATTCTTATTCGTCTTTGGGTTGTGTGACTTAAAAATAAAGGCATTTAGTATTTGCGATCAGTCCTTCTTCCTTGTTAAAGTGTATTTTAAAATCTCTAAAGTGACACGTCGATTTTGAAAATTCTCAAATATAATTTTTATGTTTAAACTACTAAAACATTTGATTTTTTTGAAATACTTTCTTTTACTAATTATTAAGAAATCAGGTATAAGGACTAAGTGAAGCACCTTAAGTTTTTTATGAACATATTCAGAGTTAAGTTATCTTTCTAAAAGTCGAGTTAAGTTTTCAACTTATTAAAAAAAGATATGAGGTTCCACGAGACACTTGTATGCGATACGAAGGTGATTATGAGATTATGAGAATAAGAGTACCAATAAGCCAAGGTTGGCTAAGCTCTTGTTATGGCCTATTATGTGCATTCAAAGTTCATATCATGCATGACATATTATGCATGGACTTCGAGCTATAATCGGAGGTAAGGGGCCTATTTGCCCGAAAGACTATATATATTGTACAGATGGCCACAGGTTGGCAATATGATACCGGTTAGCTACCAGAAGAGACCGCCATTGCTAGCATTTGGTTGGGTATGTCATGCATTTGCATCAATATATATGTATTCACGACATACGATTACACGAGCATACCATGCATATTTTATTACTATGAGGTCGGATGTCGGCCATGGAGGCTATCAGAGTTTCAGTGTCAGGTGGTATCTTTATTACCTTTTTACATCAGCTATGTATGATTCTACTTTCTGCCTTACATACCAGTACATTTTTATTCGTACTGATGTCCCGTTGCCTGGGGACACTGCATTTTTGTTTCGTGCGTGCAGGTCCAGGTAGGGACTCTGATCGACCCCTCCGCTAGGATTTCGGGGTTCAGTTGTGAGTTGGTAAGCTCCACCTCTTCCTGGAGCTTTCATAGGATGGTTACTTTTGTTGTACAGTTTGGGTATAGTTGGGGCCTTATCCCGATAGTGCTTATGATATTCTTAGAGGCTATTGTGGACATAATATTCTGGGTTTCTTTTTTTTGCTGCTTTCAGTCTCCAGCCCATAGGCTTGGCATGTATATATAGGTGTGTAGGCATGTATGTCTTCAGTCGCGGCCTCGTCGGCCAGCTAGTATTTTATTATTTTGGCTTGTCTACCTATGTTTATATGGCTTATTGTTATTCATGTCATAACCTTACGGTCCAGGCTTAGTATTTCAGATGTTGTGCTGCCCGATCTGTTGGGCCCCCAGTCTAGTTAGCTAGTATGTTTAGTGGCTAACTCGATCGAATACAGTATCGAGTGCCAGTCGTGCCTCCCCTAGTTTGGGGCGTGACATACGGGCTCTCCCTCTAGCTGAAAAGTAGCAAAGTCTACCCCATGAGACTCCAATATCCTCATGTTGTACAATCTATCCTTGCACCGATCAATGAAATCCTGGGGATCCTCATGTCGCTCACCCCCAAAGACGGGAGGATGAAGTCTAGTCCATCTGTCCAATAGTTTCTGAGGATCAGCGGCTACAGTTGGTCTGGGCTCAGGTGTAGCTACTGCCACTGGCTGGACTCCACCCATGGGTAGTGCACCCTCGGTATGATATACAGCAGTTGCCTGTCCATGAGCATGTGCGGTAGGGGTCTGTGCTCTCCCGCCCGCCTGAGATGTGGTTGGGTCTGCCGGAAATAAATCGGCCTGAGTCATATTGTCCATGAACCGCAACATACGACCCATAATATCCTGGAGTCCTGGTGCAAATGTGAAATCCACCGGAGCCGGCTCTGCCACAGGCATCTCAACCTGTTCCTCAACAATGGGATTCTCTATTGGACCCACTGGCGGCATAACTGGAACAGTCATGGGATGTCCTCGCCCTCTACCACGGGCTGGAGCCCTCCCTCGGCCTCTAGCAACTGGGTAAGTAGCTCTTCCCTGGTCTGGAACCTCATTTGAGCGCGTTCTTACCATCTGTGAGAGAATAAGAGAAGGATATTTAGTAGTACATTAATTGCATGATGGAATATGAAGAAAGGTAGTTTCCTAACACCCTATAGCCTCTCGAAGATAAGTACAGACGTCTCCGTACCGATCCACAAGATTCTATTAGGCGTGCTCATAACTTGTGAGACCTACGTGAACCTAGTGCTCTGATATTATGTTGTCACGACCCAATTTCACCTAAAGGTCGTGATAGCACCCAACACTACAGCTATGCAAGCCAACTAATAAATTTAACATATATTGACTAAACTTTTAAATCCAAGAAAAATAATAAAACATCAAATTCTACCAATGTGTGTGCCAAGACCTGGTGACACAAGCATATGAGCATCTAGTAGATGATACAAAACTCCAAAATACTGTCTGAATGAAAATAGATAGAATGAAAAATACAAGGAGAGTCACTGGTAGCTACAGAACGGGTCAGAAAGGCAGCTCACCACTATGCCTCCGGATAACGAGGATGTACGATGATAGGTCCTCCACAAGTACCTGTCTCAGATCCTGCACAAAAAGTGCAGCAAGTGTAGTATGAGTACGTAAACAGCGTGTACCCAGTATGTATCAAGCCTAATCTCAAAGTGATAGAGACGAGATAGTCGACTTTGACAGTATTGTCAACTCTTATTCGAATAGTATTGTATATTTGATCCTTGAGATCATTACATGTATCCAGTTAAAGTTCGTGATTCAGTATTTGTCACGATCCAATTTCACCTAAAGGTCGTGATGGCTCCCAACAATACAGCTAGTCAATCCAAATAATAAATTTAGCATATATTGACTAAACTTTTAAATCCAAGAAAAATAATAAAACATCAAATTCTATCAATGTGTATGCCAATACCTGGTGTCACAAGCGTATGAGCATCTAGTAGATTATACAAAACTCCAAAATACTGTTTGAATGAAAATAGACAGAATGAAAAATACATAGAGAATCACTAGTAGCTGCAGAACGGGTCAGAAAGGCAGCTCACCACTATGCCTCCGGATAACGAGACGAGATAGTCGACTTTGACACTTACTAAGGGTCCAAAATAATAAATAAGATGAAATAGAATTTATTTAATTCAGCATGTCTCACAGAATTAACAATAATTTTCCTAAATCAACAGAAATAATTAAATTCTTCCAAATGCAACAAATTTTTAATGTATTAATTAAATTCCTTCAAGTCCAATAATTTCTATTTTATCAATTAGCTTCACAAGTTGTAACAAACTATCAAAGTATCGTGTATTTATTATTATTATTATTAAGCACAATTTCTGTCGAGGACGTACGGCCCGATCTAGAGTGTCGTGTAAACTGCCGAGAGACGTGCGGAACGATCCATAGATGCATCTATCCTGCTGAGGCGTTCGGCCCGATCCACAAGAAATGAGGACATTTTCTTATGTACCTCCAGAATGAGAGTATTTATTACAAGATTTATAAGAGAGGATAAATAATTTATTTCAATAATTAATTAATTTAAACAAAAATTTAAGCATATGAAAATTTCATCTTTTGCTACCTTTCATAACAATTCACAGTGTATACATCAAATAATTTAATTAATAAAGAATATAATTTACACAAGTAATTCATGCTTTGGTCCTAAACTACCCGGACTTTAGCATTAATAGTAGCTACGCACGGACTCTCGTCACCTCGTGCGTACGTAGCCCCCGCAATTAGCAACAATTAATTAATTTAATCCCTATGGGGTAATTTCCCTCTCACAAGATTAGACAAGAGACTTACCTTGTCTCAAAGTCCACTTTCTGATTACTGCGTCGTGTAACATTCTCGATTCGACGCCGAAAAATTCGAAACTATCCAAATATTATACAAAATAATTAATATATGCTTAATAATTCGAAATTCATCTATTAACTAAATTATTCTATCCAAAATGGTAAAGTTCCTAAAATTCACCCCGGCCCCACGTGCATGGATTCCGAAAATTTTCGGATGGAAACGTTACCCATAATCTCAAGAACTCAAATATATAATTTCTATCCAATTCCATAACCATTTTCTGGGCTAAAATCTCATTTTTATAAAAATTTAGGTTTTTCACCTAAACCCTTGATTTCTAAGATTTACTAGTTATAATCTACCCATAATCTATGTATTTAACTCAAAGGGTGTAGAATTAACTTACCTCCAAGTTATTAGTTGAAAACGCCTCACAAAGAGCTCTGAAATCGCGCAAACATGGAGGATAAATGAACAAAAATGGACTGAGCTTCGTTCATTATAATGTTCTGCCCAGGCAGATTTTTCGCACCTGCGGAAGGTATTCGCACCTGCGGCTTTCGCACCTGCGGAAAAGCCTCGCAGGTGCGAGATTTTTCCTCTTGGACTGGCTCCACACCTGCGGACGAGCTGCTCGCTTCTGCGCAAGCGCAGGTGCGCCCATTCCTTCGCACCTGTGCATTCCTCCGCTTCTGCGCACAGGGCCTTCGCACCTGCGCGTTCGCAGGTGCGCCAAATGCTTCGCATCAGCGATGGTTGGGCAGGCTCCTCTCGTTCACACCTGCGAGCTCGCACCTACGGCTGTCCAAGCGATTATGACAGTAGCTGGGAGCTTCAGTCCTTGCTCAATTTCCCAAAATTGGTCCGAGCCTCGTCCGGTTAACACTCGGGACCCCCGGGGCCCCTCCGGAACATACTAACAGGTTTGAAATCATAAAACGGACTCGCTCGAACTCTCAGAACGCGTAAAACAACATCAAATCTAAGAATCATATCCTAAACCAAATTGATTCAAACTTAAAATTTCAAGTTGTTCAATTTACTTCCAATGCGCCGAAACATACTCAAACTACTCGGAATGACACGAAATTTTGCGTGCGTGTCTTAAATCACTATACGAAACTATTCCAAAACTCAAAATTTCAAACGGACCTCAATTACTCAAAACCCTACTCCAAATCAAATTTAAAGAACATTAAACCTTCAAATAGTTGATTTTCACTATTAAGCGCCAAAACGCTCCCGGGTTATTCAAAACCCGATTCGAACATACGTCCAAGTCCGAAATCATCATTCAAACCTATTGGAACTATCCCGATTCTGGGATCGTTTTCTCAAAATGTTGACCGAAGTCAAACTTGGCATTTTAAGACTAACTTAAGCAATCAAGTATTCCGATTTCAACCCAAACACTTCCAAATCCCGAACTAACCATCCCCGCAAGTCATAAATCAATAAAAGCACATACATGAAGTTTTATTTTAGGGAACGGAGTTCTACAAATCAAAATAGCTGGTTGGGTCATTGCAGTATTAACAATCTTGGGAGGTTGTTATATTTGTTTCTGCTTTTGGTTTTGACACTTGTCTATATAAAAAAAATAGCTTGAAATGAAATTAAAATCGGTTTACCTAGTCTTAGCTAGCGTTTGGCCATAGATTCTCAAATTTATTCTGAAAAATATGATTTGGGTGAAGTTTGATTTGAAGATGAAAATATGTTTGGACATCTGTTTTGGGTGAAGTTTGGTTTGGAAAAACATGAAACATGACTTATACCCACAAGTTCTAAAAACTATCACAAATACCCTACAGTACCATTATCAATAACATTCATTATATTATCGCAAACCATAGTCTTTAACATAAATAAATTTGATACAAAATTATCATTTTTATAATGAACTACATGATACACTATCAGATGACCGAGAAGACGAAGCAACATCGTTACAAAATAATAAATGGTAGGCTCTTTTATAAAATACAAAAGTTTGGGGAAATTTTTAAAAAATATAATAGCGATATTTTTGGCCCATTGAGATGGTTTTGGGATTTGGGACTTGGGGTTTGGCCAAAATATAGGCAAAATCTATGGCCAAATATGTGTTTGCCAAATAAAATCCAAGTTTATTTTGGCAAAACCTATGGCCAAACGGGTCCTTAGAGACTAGGTGTCATCACGACGCCTGAGGGGGGATTTTGGATCGTGACATTTTTCTTTGGCAGAGAGAGAGAGAGAGAGAGAGAGAGATGGGGACGTTTGTGTTTGTGTTTGTGCTTTGGAGCAATAATCCAATTCAATTGGGATAGGTAGACTCAGAGGCGGTTCAACATAGTTAGGGGCCTAAAGTCAAATTATAATGAGGGGCCTTAAGTTCCTTTAAACAAATTATATGTATTTTATTTAAAGTCTATTTTTCTAGCGAATTCATTAAGTTAATTTAAAGTTGCAATTCTTCTCTTTTTTTGAAGTTATGCATAACCGGATTCATATTTTTTAGTAGACATATTTAAACTCTAGTAAATAACAAAAAATTACAGTATATCTATAAAGTAAAAATATAAAAAATGACAGAATTTAGATTAAATAAATAGCCAAAGGTTAGAACAATAGAACCTGATTCAATTGATAAGTTGATCCCAAATAACTTTTTAATACTTTTGTGCTTGAAAACCGTAAAATCATTCTTGTAGAAAATCAGTCCCAAGTACAAGATGTTGAAATAGAAATGCTTGGACAGAAAGAAAAGATTTATTATTGAAAAACATTTCGTACTTACCAACTTTATATTTCATCCCACAAATAAGGATCACAAGACTCTTGTAGTTCTTTTGACGGGAAGGAGTAAGAATTATCATAAAGCTTTTAAGAAGTTAACGTAGAAAAGAAGAAGGCAAGAAGGTTTCAACTTTGTAGTTGTAAATAAATATGAAAAAAATAAAAAGAAGTCAATCCCAAAAAGGCAAGAACGGTAAAAAGTAACAACTCATATCCCCAATATGCAATAACGTTAAAAGTAAACTTTTATTTTCCTTTTCGACAGCAAAATTATAGCTGTTCACATTAAATACTTAAATTTTTTAAAAGGAAAATAAATACATAAACCTAAAACTACTAAAAAGTAGGGCCTTCAAATTTATGGGGCCTAAAGCCTTTGCCTTACCTGCCTTGGGGTTCAGCCGCCTCTGGGTAGACTCTTTCTTTGTTAAAAGTTAGCATCACTTATTTACATATCATAATCTACATCTTCAATCTCGGTAATTATTATATTGAAAAGTCGACCAGATAATTCTTTTTTCTTTTTTTGCAGAATGATATGTTCCACAATATATTGTACAATTTTGTCTAAACTTTACTATAACTTTCTTAACCTTAATAAATTGGGAACAAATATGTGACTAAATTTTATTTGTGGTCATTCAATTTAGTGTTTATTACCCAAAAGTTTTTTTTTTTTTTTTTACGTAAAGTCATTTAATTTTGTGTTCATTACCCAAAACAAGCTGAGAAATATTTTGCTGGACGAAGATTTTGTCAACCTCCGTAGAAAATTAAAATAGAAAACGAAATTCAATCAATGGGATCCTTTTTCTTCGGCATAGAAGAGAGAGAGGGACGTTTGTGTTTGTGCTTTGGAGCAATAATTCAATTCAATGCATCCACTTGTACTTTTAGCTGACCGTTCTGTATATACAGTGGAGTATTGAAGGAATTTCCAATTCAAATCAACTGGAGTAAAGCATTAAGAAGAAGCTTCACAATAATTTCCTACCACATTAAATGTTACAGCATGCATCAGTTGACTAGGTCCAATACCAATAATTCGAGTAGAGCCCATCTCACACAAACTTTTGTTATTTGAAGTGCTAGTAGCTAGTTGTATATTTCTTTCTCTCCTATTACCAACAGTTGCTTTCTTACCACAACTACAATTTAATTCACAAATAGGTTTTTTCTTTTCAGATAATTAACTGAATCAATGGCATCATCTTCTGCTTCTGCGAGTACTTCACAGTATTTTTGGTGGAACTACAAAGTCTTTCTAAATTTTAGAGGTGAAGATACTCGAAGGACATTTACAGATCACCTCTTCAGAGGCTTGGAAAACAATGGAATATTCACGTTTCAAGATGATAAAAGGCTAGAGCATGGCGCATCAATATCATATGAACTCTTGAAAGCTATCGAACAGTCTCAAGTTGCCCTTGTCATTTTCTCAAAGAATTATGCAACATCGAGGTGGTGCTTAGATGAGTTAGTAAAGATCATGGAATGCAAGGATCAATACGGACAAACTGTCATACCAGTCTTCTATGATGTGGATCCATCACATGTTCGGAAACAAAGGGAGAGCTTTGCTGAAGCCTTTGACAGACATGAAACAAGCTATAAGGATGATGATGAAGGAATGCAGAAGCTCCAAAGATGGAGGAATGCTCTAACTGTTGCCGCAAATCTAAAAAGATATGATGTCCGTGACGGGTGAGTTAAAAATACATAGTAATTTCTTATAATGAAAAATAAATAGAATAATACAAAGAGAGGGTTGCTCAAGTGCTAAGCAACCAACTCCAAACTTTGAGTTGCGGGTTCGAGTTACCATAGGAGCAAAGTGAGGAGCTCAAAAGGAATAATTTTCATTCAATTATGGTTGCTTATGTGAAGACTAAATAATCTACTATAGAAAAAAGAATCTGTACCTCAAAAATGAGTTAAACAGAATAGACACTAAATAAATTTATCATATTTACAAAATAAAAATTAAAAGGTTGAAACTTAATCAATTTATTTTGCTAAGAATACTGGTTACACAATCTAATTTCATTGATTGTCATTTAGACGTTAAAAATATTTTTATTTTATTTTTTCTTGAAAAAAAAGGAATGATGGTTGTTATATATGTTTCTATCAGTAAGAAGGTATTGTTCCTATCAATATAATTAGAGAGAATAAATAAAAACATCTTAATATTTTGATTGCTCCTTCAAGCGTTTGTTTTATGTGCGTAGTCTTTTAATCATCTGTATGCAAATTAACAATATTTAGTAGATCAATGTGTCAGCTATTTACCTAGTTGATAAGAGTTCGATTCCTCACCTTGCAATATTCTCTCCCTTTCCCCTACCCCTATGTAATAAATAAAAAATTAATTATTAAATGCTTACTAATACTTGACTATTATCCACAATTAATCTTCTTATTTTCGTAGGATTGAAGCAGAGAATATTCAGCAGATTGTCGACCAAATTTCCAAATTGTGCAATAGTGCTACTTTGTCTTCTTTGCGAGATGTTGTGGGAATAGATACTCAATTGGAGAAATTAAAGTCCCTACTTAAGGTAGGAATCAATGATGTTCGGATCATATTGGGGATCTGGGGCATGGGCGGTCTAGGGAAGACGACAATAGCAAGAGCCATTTTTGATACTTTATCTCATCAATTTGAAGCTGCTTGTTTCCTTATGGATATTAAAGAAAATGAAAAAAGACATCAACTGCATTCTTTGCAAAACACCCTTCTCTCTGAATTGTTAAGAAAAAAAGATGATTACGTCAATAATAAGCATGATGGGAAGCGGATGATTCCGGACAAACTTCGCTCTAAGAAGGTATTAATTGTGCTTGATGATATAGATCATAAAGATCATTTAGAGTATTTAGCAGGTGATCTTGTTTGGTTTGGTAATGGCAGTAGAATTATTGTAACAACTAGAGACAAGCATTTGATAGAGAAGAATGATGTAATATATGAAGTGACTGCACTACCTAATCATGAATCCATGCAATTGTTCAATCAGTATGCTTTCCGAAAAGAATTTCCAGATGAGCATTTTAAGGAGCTTTCATTGAAAGTAGTAAATTATGCTAAAGGCCTTCCTTTAGCCCTCAAAGTGTGGGGTTCTTTGCTGCATAACCTAGGCTTAACTGAATGGAAAAGTGCAATAGAGCACATGAAAATTAATTCTAATTCGAAAATTGTTGAAAAGCTCAAAATCAGTTATGATGGATTGGAGCCCATCCAACAAGAGATGTTTCTAGATATAGCATGCATCTTGCGAGGGGAAGAAAAAGATTATGCCATGCAAGTTCTTGAGAGTTGTCATATTGGAGCTGAATACGGATTGCGTATTTTAATTGACAAATCACTTGTGTTCATCTCTGAAAATGATGAGATTCAAATGCATGACTTTATAGAAGATATGGGTAAATATATAGTGAACTTGCAAAAGAATCTGGGAGAACGCAGCAGATTATGGCTCCCCAGTGATTTCGAAGCAGTGATGACCAACAATGCAGTAAGTAGGCTAAATAATGCAAGAGTATTTGATTTCTAATTTTCATATTCCAAAGACATATAGGGCAGTCAATTCCAATTATTTGTTCATCTTGCTTCATACTCTTGCAAGTACGTCATTTTAGTTGTTTACTTTAGCTAGTAGGAGAAGCAAAAGTAATATTAATTGCCTAACTAGTAAAAAAAAAAAAGACATGAATTGCCTAATTCCTTAAGTAGCCTCTTTAATTTACGTTGCCTAATTCGTTTTTCTTATATTTTTAAGTGTTGGATTAGTCTAGTAGCCACTTAATCTGTTTGATCCAATATCATTCTTTGGATTAACTTGAAAATTTTATGACATGTTATTACATAATGACTCAATCAGAGATTCACTTTACCATTGTTTATTTTTTTTAATTTTAAAAAGTTACTACTACAATCTATTGGTATTGTTTCAATTGCAGTTTCTTTCTTAAGAGGTGTGCCAATGACCAAAGTGTCACTTACTATAGACCAGAGATAGTATTAATTAATAAGCTCAAATTAATGTATTTCCATCTCAAAAGAAATTATTGTATTTTACATTATTTGGGGTTGTTCTCAGTATTATTATTGTAAGATCTTTATGTCCTTTTGTTTTTCAAATCTTCCCATCATCATTTTAACTAAGAAGCTCAATTTAAGAACTCATTCAATTATTTCTCATAGTAAGATTAGATTCATATGAATTTCATCCTAGATTGTATATAGTGTGATGGAAGGAATACTTATTAGTAAAACAAAAAGAGTTCATTCTGCACAACTATTTTCTAGAATGACATATACGCTTTCATACATTGCTTCCGGATTTAACATTTGGGTTTCCCCATTTTATATTTCACTTCTTTAAAGCACTTTATTTCTCTTTGCTACAGGTTTTTTGAATAATTTTATTCAGTTTCTAAACAAGTTACTTCCATATATAAAATAAATAATTTTCTAATTTCGCACAAAATAATGTGTTGGCCCTCATAATTCAAATGCTATCATTCATTTGTTGTCGAGGGATTAATAAATGGAGTACTTTTTAGGAACGGTAGCAACAGAGGTCATTTGATGCCCACACATACAAATGAAAAAACAAAACTAAAATAGGTTCTCATTCTATTTGTGTTCTGAACAGCATTTGCCGTCTCTACGGAGGATAGATCTCAGCGGGTCTAAAAGACTGATGCGAACACCAGATTTCACGGGGATGCCGAATTTGGAGTATTTGAATCTGTTTTGTTGTTATAATCTTGAAGAAGTTCACCATTCCCTGGGATGTTGCAGCAAACTCATTCAGTTAAATTTGAGTTTTTGTGATAGCCTTAAGAGGTTTCCATGTGTTAACGTGGAATCTCTTGAATATCTGGGTTTAAAATATTGCTATAGGTTAGAGAAATTTCCAGAAATCCACGGGAGGATGAAGCCGGAGATACAGATTGACATGCGAAGCTCTGGGATAAGGGAACTACCATCCTCTATTTTTCAGTACCAAACTCATATTACCGAGCTAGATTTGAGGCGTATGAATAACCTTGTAGCTCTTCCAAGCAACATCTGTAGGTTGAAAAGTTTGGTTATTTTAGATGTGTCGGAGTGCTCAAAACTGGAAAGCTTGCCAGAAGAGATAGGGGATTTAGACAACTTGGAGAAGCTTGATGCCAGTTGTACCCTAATTTCACGACCTCCGTCTTCCATCGCACGCTTGAACAAACTTAAAGTCTTGGATTTTGGATTCGTACGGGATAGAGTGCACTTTGAGTTCCCTCCGGTGGCTGAAGGATTACGCTCATTGGAAATTCTGAATCTCAGGTACTGCAATCTAATAGATGGAGGACTTCCGGAAGACATTGGATCCTTATCCTCTTTGAAAGAATTGAATCTCCATGGAAATAATTTTGAGAATTTGCCTCGAAGCATAGCCCAACTTGGTGCTCTTCGATCCTTAGACTTATCATATTGTCAGAGGCTTACACAGCTACCAGAACTTCCCCCTGAATTAAATATATTGCATGTAGATTATCATATGGCTCTGAAATTTATCCATGATTTAGTAACAAAGAGGAAGAAACAACAGAGGGTGATATTCAAACCATTGTATTATAAGGATGATGCACACAATGATACTATATATAATTTGTTTGCACATGCCCTGTTTCAGAATATCTTTTCCTTGAGGCATGACATCTCTGCTTCAGATTCCTTGTCCGAAAGTGTGTTTACCATTGTGCATATTGAGAAGAAGATCCCAAGTTGGTTCCTCTATCAGGGAACGGATAGTAGTGTATCAGTCAATTTGCCTGGAAATTGGTATATACCTGATAAATTCTTGGGATTTGCTGTATGTTACTCTGGCAGATTAGTTTACACCAAAACTCAATTGATTCCCGTATGTAATGACAGGATGTCGTGGATGACCCAGGAACTTGGCTTATCCAACCCTTCAGAATCTGATTCAAAATATTATATACATTTTTTCTTTGTACCTTTTGCTGTCTTATGGGATACATCTAAGGCAAAAGGAAAAACACCAAATGACTATGGGATTATTAGGCTATCTTTTTCTGGAGTAATAAAGAAGTATGGACTTCGTTTGTTGTATAAAGATGAACACCATGACACCGTGACCGATGCAGCTAGTTCCTGTCGCATACTCTAATAACATTAGAAACAAAGGTCACATTCTAATGAAAGTAAGTTGCAAGTGTGGTAGCCCTTTGCTCTAAAGCCGGTGGCATTGCCTATGAAGAGCATATGTTTCCTTTGTTTGTAGCGGAACAACTAGACTCTTGGTCTGAGAAAGAGATTCGCCAGAGAACTTACTTGGGTATGCAATAATCCATTATTTTTAAATCTACATATATCTATATATTGGTCTTATTAGTAAAGGTGACGTGACACCTATCTTAGACCAGAATAGTAGTGTTGTCAAATGATATCACATCTTCGCCTTTGCTGACAGGTAGACTTTCAAGAAAGCTGTGCCAAATTAAATCCTGGTATTGTGGAGAAACTTGAGTACGAGATGAAGTTGAGGTTCGTTCTCCCTTATGATCTCTCTGTTCTTTTATGGTTTTTTATAGGAAAAAGTGAAAATAAGCAATGATGGCTTTGTGTTACACCATATGAATAACATAATACTAATACCAGATGAAGCCCGTTCCTCTCAAGACTGTGTGCACTAATTCATCTAATATGGTCGTTTCAAATTAGGAATATGCAATCTTTTTTTCTCTTAACGTCTGTTGTTACTTGTTAAAATGGATTTTGATAAAGTAATAATATCTATATTTCTATTAATTATAAGCGGTTTTAATAAGTTCACTCTTTTGCTTTTGGATTTTTTTGCAGTTTCAAATGGGAACGAAGTAGCATATGAAGGATTGGAAGTCCCATCAAGATCAAATCAGTGAGAAGGTCAAAGAGGCTTTATTTCTGCACTTAGATGAATAGGATTTGCTAATTTGAGAAGACACGATCAAGGATATGGACTTTTTTCTCCTAATAGCTTTAAGTCAAGTAGCTTATGAACGATTTTAAATCTTTTGTCTTTTCAGGTGTACCAAAAAAAAAAATTCATACAATATGTATTAGTGGCGGCTTAACAATATTTGTGGCCTAAAGCCAATGTTGGTAAGAAGCCCTAAACTTTATTTTTTTTTAAAAACAAATCACACACACGTACGTGATATATATATATATTTGAATTCTATTTTTCTAATATTTTGAGATACAAAATTATTAATAACTTTTTATAATCAATCTCTCCTAAAAATGTTTTAGACAATATTAAAATAGTTTTTAACTCTTTTATTTTAGCTTCGAACAACTTGATTCATATTTTTCGTGGCATATTTAAATTCTAATAAATGAATAAAAGATAGTATATAACTATGAAGTAAGAATAAAATGAGATGATAATAACACTTGAAAGTTATAATAATAGAATTTAATTCAAGAAAAATAATGACTTGATTTCAAGATATCTTTTTGCTCCTTCGATAACACAAAATGCTTGAAACTTCAGAAAAAAATAAAAAAAAATGCACGATATATGATATCAATAGTACTTTTAAGCTATGTGAGTTTTCGAATAATACTACTCCTACTAAGTTATCAGACTTAAACCCGAAAAAAGCAAGAAAGACAACTATAAACCTATTTTGGTATTAAAAAAACCCCCCCCCCCCCCCCAATTTGGGGGCCTCAAGCAAATGCTTTAGAAGCTTTACCCTATAGCCGGCCATGATATGTGTTTGTTTGCGTGACAATATCCATTTCTCCTTTTTTTTCCCGTGAAATAAAATAAAATTTCAGATAAAGTAAAAAATAGAAATGTCACCATTCCAATCTTCAAAGGGTAATTTGTATAATTTCTTTATTTGAAAAGCAAGGTAAACTTATATTTCTTTACAAGCAATTATGTTTTTCTCTGTTTTAACTATTAAATTCACAATTCCCGTAATACTATAACATTTTTCGTAATACTATTACTTTTTTTTTATTGCACCCATAACAATATTCATTCATAGGTATCATTAATGCCATGTTTTTTATAACATTTTCTACCAACACATGGTGGAATTTACTCAAAATCTGTATAAATGTTCTTGATTACACTACATAAACCCAACTTCCATTTCATAAATGATAATTCGATTCAGGTCTTATTTTTGCCAAAGAAATGAAAATAAATCAATTGGAACCCATATAAAAGAATTCTAACTTGGAAATTGTGAAAGTTAGACCCCGTGGAATTCATATCTACGACTAAAATAATAAGTAGAACAAAACAAGTAAGAGTTACTTTGAAGTTTCAACAATTTTAACAAATTATAGTAATTATGTTACCATTGTTATGAAAATAAGAAAAATATTATCCACACTCGATGTTCATATCAAAAGATCAATCAAACTTATACTTTATAAACTTTATGACATTTCACTATTATCATTTCAAAAGAAAAAGACGACATAAAGGACTAATAGTAAATTTAAATATTTTTTATATCTATAAATAAATTAATTTTAAATTAGGACTATTATATTGAAACAGGAGGAAAATATTTGTAAAATTAGTAAGAAAATCAATGTTAAAAAATAATAATAAATGTATTTTATCAGTAAAATGAAACTCTATTTTTCTGAATTTGCTTGACATTCTTACTATTTGGAGAGATAAACAATTTTTGTAACTACAACAACAACAATAACAAACTTAGCTTAATCTCATATGTGGGGTCCGGGAGAGTAGTGTGTACGCAGCCTTACCCCTACCCTATAAAGGTAGAGTAGAGAGGTTATTTCCGATAGACCTTCGGCTTAAGAAATGATAAAAGTTTTACATATTTTCTAAATATCATAGAAAATGATATTAAAGTTAGTTAATCCTCGTGCTCCAAACATTTTTTGGAAAGAGGGAAAATTATTTTTATCTTAAAATTAAAATTAGGATAATTTATTGGAAAAAACGTAATATCAGTGACATTCTTTATTCAGAAGCTAAATTTAGTGGATAATTTTGTTTTTAATGAGGTGATTAAACTGTAGCAGCCCATTAATCCTTGGATCCAGCCCAAATGCCAAATCTTGTATTCTTGTTCAATAAAGAGAAATTTTCAGAAATAATTATTGTTTAGTGGCTATTAACTTGCTATAGCTATCATTTACTTAATTACTTCCTATAGCTATCTTTTCAGTTGTTATGGAATATATTCGATGTATTCAAGCTACTATATTCATGAATACAGTAGCAAAACTCGGCGAAAAAATAGGGCAGTCAACTATCATCCGTTATATTCATATGTATTCGCGAGCTGTATTCAAGAATACAGTAACGGTAATTTACGTAAAAATAGGTCTCGCCAGCTGTTTAAAAACGAAAAGTGAACCAATTAACGTGATAGACTCCTAATATAACTCAACAAACTCAATTATAACACGCAAAATTATTAATCCAGTTAATGAAAAGATTTCTCAGACGAAAAAACCCAAAAGATATAGCAATCTTCAGAGATTCAGTCCATCCTTTTTTCGTGATATCGTTCGAGGAATTTTTATCCCGCTGATATTGTTCGAGATTTTGCTAGGAATTCATACAAGTATCTATAGAAATAGACTGAAATTCGATTTTCCAGATGGCAAGTTTAAACATGCTACTACGTCATTCTGGCAAGTGGAACATTAAGAATAACTATGTCGATTATTCGATTGATGAGATACTGATAAAGGAGTATGCGTCGTACAATGATTTGGTTGCTTCAATTTTGAAGCAACTTGCCATAGATTTGAGCTAAAAGTCAATTAAAATTGAATACAAAATGGAGGGAAATTGCACGCTAATGGAAATACACAACGACATGGGTTATAGGGTGTATGTAGAGTTGAAAAAGGAGAACAGAGAATTTGGGATATATCCATTATGTATAACAATAATGGATAAGAAATTGTAGTTGGAGGAAGTTTAATTCAAGGCAACCCAATGCAACTAGACGAAACAGATGGGGTGAGTAAATTTGATACAATTGATACACTTGCTCTTGAGTTAGTAAACTCAGGTGAACCAATTGAGGTTTTCGAACTGGAAAGGGATTTGATTATTTCAAAAACTAATCGAAGAGAGGTCATGTCTGGACAAGTATATAAGGATAAGGCCACACTGAAGGCGGTGATGGAGCAATATGCAATTGCTGAAAGATTTTAATTCCGAGTTGATAGGTCTAATGCTATCAGGTTTCAGTGTTCTTACTTACAACCTTTTCACTAGTATGTTGTATTCAACTTTTGTATTCAGTTGTATAATGTATTTATGGTAGAATTTTTAAAAATACAGCATGTATAATGTTGTATTCATAATATATGCCTTCCTTCATGCTATGTTTATGTATCAGTATTTTTGTAATTGAGTGTTCTGAAACATTTATACGAGAACTTAACTATTTATATTAATGTATGTTTAAATATTTGTTTATGCAATGTATTCAAAAAAAATTATAGTATATTCAATAAACATACATTGTATTCGGTTGTATGTTTTTATATACAAAAATTTGTTGGCAAATAAAAATGTTGTGTGTATTTAGCCAAATCAGTTGTAGGATCTGTTTATATTTTATATCCATACATAACCAATTATATGTATAACGCAAATATATTTGCAACTATACATTGTTATGTATTTCAGAGGATTGTGAATTGAGATTTAAGGCTTCTAGTATTAACAAATCACAAATGTTCAAAGTGAGGGAGTTCAATGATAAGCATGCATGTCCGTTGAAAGATAAGGTGTATGAGCAACATCAAGCAACTAGTAGGTTGATTGGTGGTATGATTAGGTCCAAGTTTACTAATCATAAGAGGAAATACACACCAAAGGATATAATTGATAATGTGAAATCAGACTTTGGTGTAGGTGTTAGTTACATGTTGGCGTGGTGCGCTAAAGAAAAGGCAATAAATTTTTTGAGAGGCGAACCAACTGATTCATATAATAAATTACCAGGGTACTTGTATACACTAGATATGGCATATCTTGGTTCGCATATTAGAATGGTAAAATCATCGAAAAATGAGTTCATGTATTTGTATATATCGTTGTATGCTTTTATAAAGGTGTTCGATTACTGTAGACCCATCGTGGTTGTGGATGGTAGCCACCTAAAATCGGCATACACAGGGACATTCATCTCGGCTAGCACGTTGGATGGTGCAAGTGAGTCAGTTAAAAAATAAAATATATACGGATTAACATAAAATATTATAATTTGACTTCTTAATACAAGTTGAATGAATTTTTTTTTTATATGTATGCAATTATATTTACCGGGCATATATTGCCACTAGCATATGGTGTTGTTGATTAAGAGAACGATGCTGTTTGGTTGTGATTTTTTGAGCAATTCAAGGTAGCTTATGGTGAACGGGAAAACTTGTGCATCATTTCAGATAGGAATGAGAGCATCATCAAATCTGTATCGAGAGTGTATCATACGGTACCCCATTTTACTTGTATATGATATCTATGGAACAACGTATATAAGAAATTCAAAAAGAGTCATGCAAAGTTGAGCGAAGTATACTTCTCTATGGCAAAAGCATACACTCAGGATGAATTTGATAGTCTAATGAAAAAGGTGAATAAGGTAGATATTCGGGTGAAAGAATACTTGGAATTAGCTGGATATGAAAAGTGGGCTAGGTTGTATGCACCTGTTAACCGGGGATGGACTATAACGTCAAATATTGCTGAGTCAATCAATTCCGCACTTGTATCAACAAGAGAATTGCCAATATACGACTCCTTATATATGCCGATTTTAGGTGGTTGCCATCCACAACCATGATGGGTCTACAGTAATCGAACCCCTTTATAAAAGCACATAACGATATATAAAATACATGAACTCATTTTTTCAGTGATTGTACCATTCTAATATGCGAACCAAGATATGCCATATCCAGTGTATACAAGTACCCTGGTAATTTATTGTATGAATCAGCTGGTTCGCCTCTCAAAAAATTCACTGCCTTTTCTTTAGCGCACCACGCCAACATGTAACTAACATCTACGCCAAAGTCTGATTTCACATCATCAATTATATCCTTTGGTGTGTATTTCCTCTTATGATTAGTAAACTTGGACCTAATCATACCACCAATCAACCTACTAGTTGCTTGACGTTGCTCATACACCTTATCCTTCAACGGATATGTATGCTTATCATTGAACTCCCTCACTTTGAACATTTATGATTTGTTAATACTAGAAGCCTTAAATCTCCATTCACAATCCTCTGAAAATACATAACAATGTATAACTGCAAATACATCTGCGTTATACATACGATTGGTTATGTATGGATATAAAATATAAACAGATCCTACAACTGATTTGGCTACATACATACAATATTTTCATTTGCCTACACAAAATTACTGCTGAACATATATGGGAATACAGTGAATACATTGAAAACAGAGAAAACCCTAAATACAATGCATAAAGTGAATACATGACTTGTAATACAAATTTATTGCTGAACATATATGGGAATAACTTAATTGCTATTAATTAAAAATTCTTCTGAATACATAGCTAATAGTAATTTAAAAAAATATATATGAATACATACTGAAAAATATTGAATACATACTGCTGAATACATATTGCTGGATAATTCAGTGAAACACAATGAAGCTTGAGATAAAGTGAATACACTTAATATAGTGAATATAACATAATATATCAATTAATAGCATAACTTAATGGATGTTATGTATCCCTTTAATAACATCTTAAAGACAAAAAAGACATTCATGTATTCAAAAAACAAAAAAGGTTGAGTACAGTGAAAATACAATGAATACATTGAAAACAGAGAAAACACTAATTACAATGAATACAGTGCATAAAGTGAATACATGACTTGTAATACAAATTTACTGCTGAACATATATGGGAATAACTTAACTGCTATTAATTAAAAATATATCTGAATACATAGCTAATAGTAATTAAAAAAAATGCATGAATACATACGGAAAAACACTGAATACATACTGCTGAATACATATTGCTAGATAATTTAGTGAAACACATTGATGTTTGAGATAAAGTGAATACACTTAATATAGTGAATATAACATAATATATCAATTAACAGCATAACTTAAAGGCTGCTATGTATTCCTTCATTAACATCTTAAAGACAAAAAAAATATTCATGTATTCAAAAAAACAAAAAAGGTTAAGTAAAACCATAAATACATATTTTGCTATAAAAATTAAAATGTAGGTATAGAAAATAATATTTTAAAAGAGTTTTTATTTATAATAAATAAGATGTAAAGATTTGCTACATGAGTTAAAATTTTCTGAAATTTTCAGCTAAATTTTGTAAGGCAGAGCCAAAAGTTAGACCTTTGATTGTCTGTCAGTGATTAGTTGGTGAACACGAATATCAAACAGCAAAAAAACCCATCGGCTGATACCCATTTAACTTCTAGCCATTGTTTTTGATAAAAAGCTTCAACCAACTCCAATTTTTACATACCCATTAAGGTAAAATTCTTCCAATTCTTGATTTTTGTGTGTTTTTATTCATTATTTGATCTTAATTGGAGTTACTTATTATAAACATTTGTTCTTGCTATGTATTGTTACACTTTGGAGTAGCTAGTGGAAAAGCTGCAATCTTTAACTCCAATTTTTACATACCCATTAAGGTAAAATCCTTCAAATTCTTTATTTTTTTGTGTTTTTATTAAGTGGGGTTATGTGTTTTTATTCATTATTTGATCTTTAATTGGAATTACTTAATATAAAAATTTGCTCTTGCTATGTATTGAACAGTTTGCAGTAGCTAAAGGAAAAATGGCAGTAGTTGATGATGATGATCATGAGCAACAAGTTAAGCCACCACAAGAAAAGAAGAAACCAGAGTCTGAGGATGATAAAATATCATCCTCAGACTCTGGTTTCTTCTTTTCTTGAATTTATGAAAAAGTGTTTTTTAGCTGTTAATCACTTTTTTTCAAGAAATCAGGGACTGAGGATGTCAAAAGGTGTAATCTTTGTTTTTTAAGAATTGACCCTGTTCACTTGATTCATAAATTTGTGAAAAGAAAAGTGTTTTAATGAAGTTTTTCGCTGTTTATCACTTTTTTTTCTTCCAAGAAACCAGAGACTGCGGATGACAAAGGATTAAATGTTTAACCTTACTTATTTTAAACTTAATACTTAGAATTAGAGTTTATATTATTGAACTCTCATATAAATATTTTTTTTTAATTTTAGGATATCTTTTTAATATATGGTGACTTTTGAGATGAATTCTTTTATATTTGTTAAATAATTTTTTGATATATTTAAATCATCTTGAAAGAATTAAAGTACTCTTAAATTTTATTTTCATGTTTTACTTAAATAAAATAAAAAAACTTAATTATTATTTTTAATAATAAATATTTGAGATTATTTATTTATTCATATAATATTAACTATTAAATATTATTCGTAATTCGATACTTAAAATTACTTTTTGAAAAATTAGTCTAAACACAAATTATTTCTTCAAAATACTTTTTAGATTAATTAGCCAAACACAAATTAGAAAAAAACACTTTTCAAACAAGTAGACTATCAAAAAAAACTTCCAGCTGGGCCAAACAGGCTATCAATCCGTAGCAGCCCATTAATCCCTGGCTCCAAGTCCATCCCAATCTTGTTCAATTTTCCGCTAATGGCCTGTTTGGATAGGCTTAAAAGCTGGTCAAACTAACTTTTAAGCACTTTTTAAGTTGTGAAAGTGTTTGGCAACCAAAAAAATGGTTTAAAAAAAGTTAAAATTCGCTTAAAAAAAAGCCAAAATCAATAAGTTGGGTAAACCCAATTTTTTGGAAATTGGCTTAAAAGCCATATTGCTTTGACCAAGGATATTACATTCATATCCCTTATAAATTTTCTTAATCCTGAAATTACCCCTCCGTAGAAAATCTTAAAATATATTGTCTTTTTCTTTTCTCCATTGTTGTTGCAGCAATGCAGCCTCTGCTTTCTTCTTCCTCTTCTTCCATAACTTTTCCAACTTCAGTTCTTATTTAAGCCATATAAACAGGGTATTGGCCTCATTTCTCACGGAGCATCAAAGCAAACACCTAAAGAAATGATCTTTTCTTTGATATGCTTTATATCCAACAGAGATTCCTTTTGTCTTTCTTCCTTTTTGCTTTTGAGAAATTAGTGTTCTGGAAATTTGTAGTATTTCTTTTTCTTATTTATAGAGGACAATGAGCTCGTTTTATTTTTATGAAAGTTTACTTGATTGAAAGTGGCGAAAAATGAACTTTCAAGAATTATATTTATAAAAATTATCTTAAGTAATCAATTAAATTAAAATATTTTTTTATTTACATTAATTATGAATTAAATATATTGTAGTAATCAACTTCTTTATAATGTTAACAACTTTCAAGATATTTCTGTCTTTTTAACAGAAAAAAATACTTAACAGCACCTGTTTATCAAACACTTTAACAACTTTTTTTAAGTTTCAGCACTTTTATCCAAACAGATAACTGCTTATTTATAAAACAAGTTTCGGCACTTAAAGCTGCTTTTTTACTGCTAATCCAAACGGGCTCTAAATTTGGTCACTTCTCAGAGTCAAGAGCCAAAAGTTGGAATTTTATTGTTTGTCAGTGAGTAGTTGGTGAACAAGAATATCAAACATCAAAAAATCCATCAGCAGACCAAAATACCCATTTAACTTCTAGCCATTTTTTAATAAAAAGCTTCAACCTTTAAGTCCAATTTTACATACCCATTTAAGTAAAATCCTTCAAATTCTTAATTTTTTTGTGTTTTTATTAAGTGAGGTTATGTGTTTTTATTCATTATTTGATCTTAATTGGAGTTACTTAATATAATAATTTGTTCTTGCTATGTATTGTTACACTTTGCAGTTCCGATTTTTACATATCCATTAAGGTAAAATCCTTCAAATTCTTGAATATTTTTTTATTAAGTGGGGTTATATGTTTTTATTCATTATTTGATATTAATTGGAGTTCCGAATATAAAAATTTGTTCTTGGAATGTATTAGGACTTTTGCAGTAGCTAAAGGAAAAATGGCAGTAGTAGATGATGATGATCATGAGCAACAAGTTAATCCACCACAAGAAAAGAAGAAGCCAGAGTCTGAGGATGAATAAAAGGTCAAATCTTTATTATGTTAAGAATTTACCCAGTTCAATTTTTTCATGTATTTATGAAAATGAAAGTGTTTTTTTAGCTGTTAATCATTTTTTTCAAGAAACCAGAGACTGAGGATTACAAAAGCTGTAATCTTTATTTTTTTTTAAGAATTGACCATGTTCACTTAATTCATAAATTTGTGAAAAGAAAGGTGTTTTAATGAAGTTTTTAGCTGTTAATCACTTTTTTTTCAAGAAACCAGAGACTGAGGGTGACAAAGGTCTAATCTTTGTTATGTTAAGAATTTAGAGAGTTCACTTTATTATGAAATTGAAGGGGAGCCTTGGCGTAACTGGTAAAGCTGCTGTCATGTGACCAGGAGGTCACGGGTTCGAGCCGTGGAAACAGCCTTGCAGAAATGCAGGGTAAGGCAGCGTACGATAGACTCTTGTGGTTCGGCCCTTCCCCGGACCCCGCGCATAGCAAGAGCTTAGTACACCGGGCTGCCCTACTTTATTATGAAATTATGAAAAGAAAAGTGTTTTTTAGTTGTTAGTCAATTTTTTTCAACAAACCAGAGACTTAGAATGAAAAGGTCAAATGTTTCTTTCGTTAAGAACTTACCCCAGTTCACTTTATTCATGAATTTATGAAAAGAAAAGTGTTTGAATGTATCTATCTAAGCCACGGTGGAATAGTTGAGGTACGCGCAAGCTGCCCGGACACCACCGTCATAAAAAAGAATGTCTCTAATGGAGTAATGGAGTATTTAGCTGTTATTCACATTTTATTCAATGATAAGTTGTATGCAGAAGGAAAAAGATTGTTCCTGGAAGTTTGATGAAAGCTGTGGTGAGGCCTGGTAGTGGTGAATCAAGACCTGCTGAGGGTGAACAGGTAGTACTTTTGTATTTTATTTTCTGAATTATGTGCTTGTGATGATGATTCGTGTTGATGGATACGTCAGTTTTTGTGAGTGTTAGGTTGGGAAAATGTTGGTAGCTTATTTTGTTTTTCAATGAATTTTTGAACAGGTTATATATCATTGCACAGTTAGAACACTGGATGGAGTTACAGTTGAATCAACACGGTCAGAATTCGGAGGTAGGATTAATTTAATTGAACTTTTGAGAAGCTATAGGTTTACTGCCAAACAACTTATGCAGAAGGATTATGGATGTAATTCACTGTTCTTGCTTGGAATAAGGAATACCGAGTTATACTTTAGTCTACAAATAACTATATGATGACAGGATTTACAAATTAAATATACCCCACCTCTATATTTTGATTTTGTCATATAAGTTAATACAGTTTTATTTCCATGGATGCAATAGGACTTCACGCTTGTTTGCTATTATTTCATGCGACATAGAATTGTTTTAACTCTGTTTCTTTGAATGATTATACAGAGACGGATCCAAGATATAAACTCTATGGGTTCAACTTTAAGGTTTTTAATATTGGACTCATTATATTTTTAAAGTTTAAAGTTATGAGTTCATATCTACTATTTTTGAAATGTTAGTGAATATTTTTACATAAATTTATACTCCACTTCGAAAGTTATGGGTTCAAATGAACCCGTCACTAGAATACTACATCCGCCCCTGATTATACTACTCTTTTTGCTTCACTCACTCTTGCCTCTACTCAACATGAACTGTCTAATTTGAAATATGCCAACTCATATTGCCTTGCAATCTCTTCTGTTTTACATTTTCGTTACACAGGCAAGGGTACCCCAATAAGGCATGTTTTGGTAAAGAGCAAGTTGATTTTGGGATTGCTAGAGGGGATTCCGACAATGTTGAAGGGCGAAGTTGCAATGGTAGATCATTTTGAACCTCAAATTTAGTTATTACGATGCAAATCTGTCTATTTAAAGTCTGTTAAAAGTAAACAAATCATAACATTCTACTTTTTTCAGCTAAGTAATCTTGAAATTGTTGATAATTCCTTTATCTTCTCGACTAATTTGCTTATCATGACAAGTGCATAGTTTCAACTGTTCTTTCTCTTTCTCTGCTCCAACCCCCCCAAATAAATAAAAATAAAAAACCAGAACGAATATTTAGTGATACTATCCGGACAGAAGTATAAGTGCAAAACACTTCAATGGTAAATTAATCTCCTCAAACAAGATGTAGTGAATCAATCGAACCTTATTTTTCTGTTGACAGCACTATAGCAGCGGTTAAATCTACTTGTTTAGTAACCTCTTCAGAATATGATACATCTCCAATATTTTGCATACATTTTTTTTATTCAAGTAATATTTTGGATACCGTTAAAGGGGATAAAGTTGATAAAATAATCTCCGATCATTCAGATAAGTTAAATGTAGTTGCCAACTCAACCTGCTTTATATATGCCCCTTAATATGAGCTTGTGAAGTCATTTTCTCTTTGTTTTTACACCTTTGCATGGATGATATGAATAATCATATTCCTAACTCACTTTAAGTGTGGCTCGTGTTATCGCAGTTCAAAATGAAACCTGAAATAATGCACTATGGAGAGGAGGATTGTCCAGTTGCAGTTCCAGATAACTTTCCTAAGGATTCTGAGCTTCATTTTGAGATTTAGCTGATTGAATTCTCCAAAGTGAAGGCAAGAATGCTCGTACATCCTATTTAGTGTTAAAGAATAATGACAATGAATGTTGCAATCAAGATCAATCTTCTCCCTCTAGCTCCTTGTTCTCTCTGTCATTCTCGACTATGACACCTGTTGATATAATTTTCTTTTGCTCCTAAGTTTTCTGTTGTATAACTTTAAGTATCACAAGGACGGTAGCCCTATTTTTATTACTGTATCTGGAAAAGAAATCCAATTTTGTGAGTAGGAACAGACTATCCATGCACTGCAACTTTCGAAAGAAGATGTGAGGAGAAATACGTTAAAAACAAATGAATACAAGGGTTGTACATTTTATATACAAAGTATGGACAGCTTGGAGTACACCTATGGTTGACGATTTAGATTTGTTGATCTTTCTTCACTTTTCACTTTTGGATAAGATTGAGACAAGGATTAAAGATTTAAAGGAGCGTAGAAGAAACTGCTAGCAATCAATTAAGGAAGTTTCTATCATTTTGGTTTCTTTCCTTTTTTTCTTGTCTTTTATTATTTGTTTTTTGTTATTTTCTTTCCTTTCCAGATCAGTAATAGACCAAAGTTGTCAAAAGCTTTTCTCTCAGACCTTTGAATTCTTACTTTTTCTCTCCAAGGGGAGCCTTGGAGTAACGGTAAAGTTGTCTCCGTGTGACCTATAGGTCACAAGTTCAAGCCGTGGAATCAACCAATGATGCTTGCATCAGGGTAGGCTGCCTATATCACACCCCTTGGAGTGCGGCCCTTCCCCGGACCCCTTACTGCTCTAATTGTTCACATTCTTTGTCCACTCTACCTGGACTCTTACCATATAACATTGGTTCCAATCCAAACAGTGGTGTGCTTTGGATATAGACTTGTTGTTGAAGGAGTTCTTCATTCCCTAAGGAGACACCGGTTCCCTAAGGAGACACCTGTTGGAATGTATACTCTGGAGGAAAAACTCTTGGTCTTCCTGAACACTTTCTGCTTTGTTTCAACTTTGTTCTTTTGTTGAGCATTGTAGTCACTAGCATGTCCTATTACCGGTTCCGGCCTTGCTGTTGTCAGTGATTCCTCCCACGTTTTCAGCTCGGGATGAAGCACCCTACATAATATCGTGGTGTGACCCTGTATCTTGCAATGAGAGCAGTAAGATGCTGGGATGGTTTCATATTCCAACTTTTGTGAAAATACTTCTACATGACAAGAGTGGGTTGCTCTAGTGGTGAACATCCTCCACTTCCAACCAAGATGTTGTGAGTTCGAGTCACTCCAAGAGCAAGGAGGGGAGTTCTTGGAGGGAGGGAGCCGAGGGTCTACCGGAAACAGCCTCTCTACCCCAGGGTAGGAGTAAGGTCTGCGTACACACTACTCTTCCTAGACCCCATTAGTGAGATTATACTGGGTTGCTATTTTTGTTGTTGACCTTCCGCATTCATGATTTCCACATTAACCTCATTGATAAGAGTTTTTTTGAGGTCCATCTTTCTTGAGTTAAAACTAGACTTCGAACTTATGATTGCGTTTAATGCATACATCATGATATACCTTCTTACTGCTGAACAAAAGTCATGGGACTACTTTGAAGACGATCTCTTTCTCCCCCTTTTTTTCTTCTTATAATTGAGAAACCTTCGATGGTCAGTGGTATACAGTTCTTAACTTAATGGATAGTAAATTCTTGTGTCCATCTTTCTCGACTTAAAACTAGGTTTTTGCGTGCGGCAAAGTTCGAACTTATGATGTGCGTCTCGCATTTAGCGCACACATCATGCGATACATTCTTACTACTGAATAAGGCTGTCCAACAGGACGGGACGGGGCCCGTCCCATCCCACTTAATTCTAAACGGGATGGGCCCATGTTAAACGGGACACGGATGGGACGGGATGGCCATTTCGTCCCGTTTGTCCCGTCCCGTCCCGTCCCGCATGTCTCTTCTATCCCGTCCCGCGTCCTATTTTTTTGTGTGTGCATTATATACAAGAAACTTATAATCCCGCTTTTCAAGTTTTCCTAAGACCACAGTTAGAAATGATATTTTTAAATTTCAAACCGAATATCTTCAGTAACCCATCTTTAAAATTAAGAGGTGCAAATGGACTTGTTCGTAAAATTTATGAGAATTTAGCAATTCAAGAAAATGAACAACCATCTCTCGAAGACTGCCAAGCTAACATATATTCTTATGTTAGATCAATGTTTGATAAATATAAATCTATGGAAACAACAGGTGGTGAAACTAGGGAAGAAGAAGAATACAATGAGATACTTAGCACTGGGAGCTATGACGGCATGGAACTCATGGAATATCAATGAACATTGCCAATTCCAGAACAATGTACGAGAGAAATTATAGATAAGTTACAACGAAGTTATATAGGAGCTTACAAATATTAGTATGATAATTTGTAATTGACTAATAAGAAGCCTAGTTCAAACAGAACCCTTCCTAGAAGATGGCTGCGTAGATTAGGTGCTCTTCAAAAGAATTATATTTGTATGTGAGATTTGAAAGTTCTATTAATAAAATAAAAGGCTCTAAGCATTGAATTATTTTTATGAATTGTCTTACACTCTTACTTAGTTACTTAATGGCTTGAAATTATAATAAATAAATTATAACTCTATTATAACTTTATAATTACTAGAATATTTCATTACAAGTTTTTTGTTTTAATATTTTATAATTCTTTACTTAGTTTCCTAATTTCCATTTAATTTTTAAGTTTATTAAATAAGTCAAAACACTAGTTGTTGTAAATTTTAAAAACTTAGTCATTGTCAAAAGAATAGTCGTTGCCAAACTCAATGCTTAAATAATTTTTTTTTTAAAACGACACTTAAGGCCCGCGAACCCGTCCCGTTCCATCCCATCTCGTTTGTTAGCGGGACGGGATGGGCCTACCGTCCGTCCCGTCCCGTCCCATCCCATCTCGTCCCGTTTGTTAGCGGGATGGGATGGGCCTACCGTTTCGTCCCATTTGTCCCGTCCCGCTACTGTCCCGGCTAAATGTCGTCTCGTCCCACCCCGCCCCGCTGGACAGCCATACTACTGAACCAAAGTAATGGGACAACTTTGAACCTAAACCCTATTTCTTTTATCTTTATAGCTATAGCTAGCTGTTTCCTCTTAAATTTCATTTCATTTTTCTTTATCTGCCGTTGGCTTCTCTATATTTACACTAGCTCCACTTGTGCATCACGTTAATCAATACAGATGTATACAAGAATGTTGAAAATAACGATTGATAAGTCAAATATTAATTTATATCATAAAAATAAGAATTATTAAATTGACACAATAATTGTGAATTTAATATCTTATGAACATACAAAGATAATGTATTTAGCTAAATTAGTTGTATAAATTTTTGTGGTTAATAGATATTTTATTATAAAAATACAAATATATTATGTTATTGTATCTCACCTAATATCTCTTTAAAAACTTTATATTCATAATATTACTATACAATATTTTATATTGCACACTCTTTCGGTAGATATAACGACAAGAGTGAGTTGCTCTAGTGGTGAGCACCCTCCACTTTCAACCAAGAGGTTGTGAGTTCAAGTCACCCCAAGAGCAAGGTGGGGTGGGGAATTCTTGGAGGGAGGGAGCTGAGTTTCTATTAGAAATAGCCTCTCTACCCTAGGGTATGGGTAAGATCTGCGTACAAACTACCCTCCCCAGACCCCACTATTAATTTTTATGTGAATTATTACGCGAATCAGTCCGTTTTTTATTTTTCTGGAGAATAAAATGATAAAATCTAATTTTAATTTATCAAGATTCTAAAATAAATATTATATGTTAAAAAAATAAAATTAAGCTACTTTTATAACAAAAGAGATCAAAAGTTTAAAAATGTGCTCTGAATTTTTCGTTGTTTCTTTTTTTCTTTGCTTGGGTTTGAGTCTAAAATAAAAACCTATTTCTTTGATATTTATATGTCTTTTTAAGCATAGTGATTGAATTATAGTTTTACTTTTAAAAGAAGACGCTGCAAAATCAACAATTGAAAAAAACAATGACGATAGCATTAGGAACTTGTAATCATTAACTTTCATGAATATTTTATTGATCAAAATTTCACGGTTTAAACATTCCACACCTTATAAAAAATCCCAATATATTCTTTTCTCATTATTTTCCCTTTGATCAATTATAGACGATATCTAAGACTAACCTTAAAAATCTATATATTATATTCTCTAACTCATAAAAATAATGTATAAAGTGCGACTGGTCAAAGGATGTTTAGAACTTGGTGTCATAGGTGTAGAAGATGCCTAAACTAAAGTCTGTATTAGGAGACATAAAATTAATTCAGTCAAAATAAATATATTTAATGTGGAACGAATGAAACATATTGAAGAAACACACAAAATAAATCTAAGAAAATCACGACAAAATCTTAATCTCTATTTACACATAGTATCACATATCGATATGCAAAATATAATTACATATCTAAACCAACGAAAAATATTGTATCATGTATAAATCTAACAATACATGAACATGTATAAGCAAATAGTACTTATCAGATGAAATTATTAAACATCGTAGAAGTGAAGAAAATAAATGCAAAGAGATTAAAATTACCTTGTTAACTAAGAGTCAAACTTTTGAAATTTCTTTCAAGAATACTAATCACAATAACTACAGGATAGCGTATGTAAAAGTTAGATAGTAGAAAAGAATAATATAAGAAATATTCATTCTAAGAGGTTTCTTCTCCAGCAGCCACACCATAGGCTAACAATATAAAGCACAAAAAGTTGTAGCATAGATAACGTAATGTATTTCTCTTCAAATTGACAATGTATAACCAAAACACCACTCCTATTCAAATTTAGAGTCCCACAGCTTCATAGAGATAAAACCTTAGTTGATTTTAAAATTTCAATATTACCTGTTCTATCCAAATGAAGTTAGGTCTTTGTACGAATGATTTAATTTTGCAAGGGCATAAAGGTCCGTCAATATTTCGGGGATATTTTTGTCGATCAACATTTAATATTCTAACATTCGTGCTTTTATAATAATATTAGTCTTACGGTACGCGCATTGCGCATGTACACTATCTCAATGCATAAAAGAATTCTAAAAAGTCGTATAGATATTATATTGAAATATTGTGTCTAAGCTATAAAATAAACTTTTATTTTTCTAAAAATGATAAATGTTGATCCTATGTACTTAACTCAATAAAAGAAGAAACTGCTCCATAGAAGTTCTCAATAATTCGTCAATGTGTTCAGTCAAAAAGTTGTTCAAATTTTATAATTTCATCACTTAAAATTCAAAAAGTATCATTCTTCCTTCGCAATTTCAGCAGATAATATTTTTAAAATCCTAATTTAAGAAGTTCACTAAAAATAAAATTAAGTTGATGAATACATTGACCAACAAGAAAACTAAACCTTAATGTCCATAAAGATCAAATTAAAAAGTGAGATATAAACTAACGGTTTCGTATAAAGATATTTTATAAATATATTGCATTTAAGTTTTCTTCTTGTTCTTTTATTCTTTTTTCCTTTTGAACCTAAGACAATTTTGAATTTCCTTAACAGGGATATTAACTATTCTTTCCCCTTTTTAAACCAACGGCAATCGCTCTTTGTTAGGGATATAGTTATGTTACGATCCGAAATTTTTTACCGACGGGATCGTGATGGCGCTAAACATTTCACTTGCCAGGCAAGCCAATGTTAGAGAATCATTAAACCAATCCCTTATTTCCATTCAGTAAATAATAATAATTAACTAAAATAAAATATAATAAGTGCAAAATATCATAAAACTGTATTAATTACTACCACCCGGATCTGGAGTCACAATTCACGAGCATTCTAAAATTTACTACAAGTAATAGTCTGAAAGAAATACAACTGTCTGAATGAAAGAAAACAGTAGGACATAAAAAGATAGACGGGGACTACAAGGTCTGTGAACGCCGACAGATCTACCTTGAGTCTCCGGACAGCGGACCAATAGCAAATCTCGATCAACCTGAGCCGGTATCAAAATCTGCACAGAAAGTGCTGAGTGCAGCATCAGTACAACCGACCCCATGTACTGGTAAGTGTCGAGCCTAACCTCGATGAAGTAGTGACGAGGCTAAGACAAGGTACCTACAATCAACCTGTATAATTTAACAGTGTATACGCAAATAACAAAAATGAAGAACTAAACAGGAAATGTAGGGAGCAGAGACAAACTGAAGGGAATACAAGATAAAGAACTACAACAGAATGATCACCGGGGCAGTCAATATACCATGAATCAACAAGAATAGTGAATACAGTAAAGAAAAATGCACGGCATCACCCTTCGTGCTTTTACTCTCAATCTCACCATAAAATTAATAGAAACAACACGACATCACCCTTCGTGCTTTTACTCTCATATCATGGCACGACATCACCCTTCGTGCAATAACACTGACAATATGGCACGGCATCACCCTTCGTGCATTAACACACATAATATGGCACAGCATCACCCTTCATGCATTAATACTTACAATATGGCACGACATCACCCTTCGTGCATTAACACTCACAATATGGCACGGCATCACCCTTCATGCATTAACACTCTCCATTACCATAATGCAATGCATAAATAACAACAGGGAGATAGAATAACAAGTACAAACCTTACTTCAATATTTGGTTCCATAATATCAATCTCAACTTGAAATAAAAACTCAATTATCACCAGAAAATTCCGTAAACATGATAAGAACGATAATTTGAACAACACTAGTATAACACGTAGCAATTTGGCATTGGAATGAGACAATATTAGAAAAATAGAGAAACATAGAAAAACAGGTAAATTGGCGGTGCATAGGTACTCGTCACCTCACATATACGCCGCTCACATGAATTTCACTTAGCAAATAATCTAAGATTCCTAATTCCCTCAAGTAAGGGTTAGACACAACACTTACCTCGTTCCGAAGGCCACTTAATTCTCAATCACAACTTTTTCTTTGGAATTCACCTCCAAACCACTCGTATCTATTCAAAAATGACTCAATAATATTAAATATTGCTAAATGAATCAATTATATTACATAAATTAAATTTTCTAAATTTTCCTCCAAAAAGTAAAAAAAAATCGACCCCGGGCCCGCTTGGTCAAAACCCGAGGTTCGGACCAAAATCCTTTTACTCATTCACCCCCGAGCCCGAATATATAATTAGTTTTGGAACCGACCTCAAATTGAGGTCTAAATTCACAAATTCCCGAAATCCCTATTTTCTACCCTAACCCCTAATTCTACCATAAAAACTCTAGATTTTAGGTTGAAAATTAAAGAAATGTAATGGGTAATTGAAAGAAAATGATTTAGAATCATTTACCAACAATTTGGGGAAGGAATGACTCTTGAAAAATTGCCCCTCACCGTTTGGTTTTTGAGAAAAATGAGTTTTTTGAAAAAAATCACGTTTTGGATTATGTTAAGTGCTGGGCGACAATGTGCATCGCGTTCGCGAGGCCACTGTCGCGTTCGCGAACGGTTCTGACTGCCAAGCCTTCGTGTTCGCGAGACCTAGCTCGCGTTCGCGATGGTTACTCCCCCTGACCTTCGCGTCCGCGAGACGTTGCTCGTGTTCGTGATGAAGGAACGACCAAGGCCCCCCAGGTCCCCACATGCTTCGCGTTCGCGTTGAGCCGGTCGCGTTCGCGAAGGGTAAATCCCCCATCACTTCGCGTTCGCGACCAGGCCTTCACGTTCACGAAGAAGAAGTCTCAGCCCCATTTTACCTTTCGAGTTCACGAGAGTACCTCCGCGGACGCGATGAAGGAAACACCAGATAACAGCTAAAGACAAAAATCAGATTTTTCTATGTTTCAAAATACCCGTAGCCTATCCGAAACTCACCCGAGCCCTCGGGGTTCCAAACCAAACATGCACACAAGTCCAAAAATATCATACGAACTCGCTCGCACGACCAAAACACCAAAATAACGCCTAGTACCTCTAAATTTAAGCACCAAATCAAATAAAATTCTCAAGAACACTTTAAAACTTCTAATTTCTCAAATGGACGTCCGAATCACATCAAATCAACTCCATTTCTCACCAAATTTCACAGACATGTCTTAAATATCATAATGAACCTGTACCGTGCTCCGAAACTAAAATACGGTCCCGATACTAATAATGCCAAATATCAATCAATTCTTAAAAATAAATAATTTTCAAACTTTTAATTTTCATCAAAAATTCATAACTCAAGCTAGGGACATCCAAATTCGATTCCGGGCATACACCCAAGTCCCATAATTCGATACAGACCTACCGGGACTGTCAAAGCACGGATCCGGGCCCGTTTACCAAAAATATTGACCGAAGTCAATTAAAATCAACTTTTAAGGCAAAAATTCTTATTTTTATTAGTTTTCAACATAAAAACTTTTCGGAAACCTGCCTGGACTGCGCACGCAAATCGAGAAGGGTAAAATGATATTTTTAAGGCTTAAGAGTGCAGATTCGAGTTCGAATATATAATATGAGCTTTTGGGTCATCACATTGTCCACCTCTAAAATAATTGTTCATCTTCGAACGGACATAGAAAAATACCTGGGCTGGTGAAAAGGTGGGGATATCTACTCCGCATATCGGACTCGGACTCCCAAGTAGCTGCCTCAATAGGCTGACCTCTCCACTACACTCGAACTGAAGGGTAACTCTTTGACCTCAATTGACGAACCTGCCGGTCTAGAATGGCCACCGGGTCCTCCTCGTAAGTCAAATCCTTGTCCAACTGGACAGAGCTGAAATCTAACACGTGGGACGGGTCACCATGATATTTCCGGAGCATAGACACATGGAATACCGGATGAACTGAGGATAAACCTGGAGGCAACGCAAGTCGATAAGCTACCTCCCCCACTTTCTCGAGGATCTCAAATGGCCTGATATACCTAGGGCTCAACTTTTCCTTCTTCCCAAATCTCATAACACCCTTCATGGGCGATACCAAAAGCAATATTCTTTCTCCAACCATGATTGCAATATCACAAACTTTACGGTCAGCATAACTCTTTTGCCTGGACTGAGCTGTACGAAGTCGATCCTGTATAATCTTGACCTTGTCCAAGGCCTCCTGAACTAAATCTGTACCTAATAACCGAGCCTCCCCCAGCTCGAACCACCCAACTGGCGACCTACACCGTCTACCATATAATGCCTCATAGGGAGCCATCTAAATGCTCGACTGGTAGATGTTATTGTAGGCAAACTCCGCTAACGGCAAAAACTGATCCCAAGAACCTCCAAAGTCAATAACACAGGCGCGGGCATATCCTCAAAGATCTGAATAGTAGCTCGGACTGCCCATCCGTCTGAGGATGAAATGTTGTGCTCAACTCAACCCGCGTACCCAACTCACACTGAACCGCCCTCCAAAAGTGTGAGGTAAACTGTGTACCTCGATTAGAAATGATAGACACAGGCACACCGTGAAGACGGATGATCTCACGAATATAAATCTCTGCCAACCGCTCCGAGGAATAGGTAACTGCCACAGGAATGAAATGTGCTGACTTAGTCAGCCTGTCCACAATGACTCAAACTGCATCGAACTTCCTCTGGGTCCATGGGAGTCCAACAACAAAGTCCATAGTGATACGCTCCCACTTACACTCAAGGATATCTAACCTCTGAAGTTAACCACCAGGTGTCTGATGCTCACACTTTATCTGCTGGCAATTTAGGCACCGAGCTACATAGGCAACTATGTCCTTCTTCATTCGCCTCCACCAATAATGCTGCCTCAAGTCCTGATACATCTTAGTGGTGCTCGGATGAATAGAATACCGGGAACTGTGGGATTTCTCAAGGATCAACTCACGAAGTCCATCCACATTAGGCACACAAATACGACCCTGCATCCTCAAAACTCCGTCATTTCCAACAGTAACCTGCTTGGCACCACCGTGCCACACCGTGTCTCTTAGGACAAATAAATGAGGATCGTCATCCTTCCGATCTCTGATGCACTCAAACAAGGAAGACCGAGTGACTGTACAAGCTCGAACACGGCTGGGCTCAGAAACATCTAACCTCATGAACTGGTTGGCCAAGGCCTGAACATCCAATGCAAGCGGTCTTTCACCAACTGGAATATATACAAGGCTACCCATACTGACTGACTTTCTACTCAAAGCATCGGCCACCACATTGGCCTTCCCTGGATGATACAATATGGTGATATCATAGTCTTTCAATAGCTCCAGCCACCTCCTCTGCCTCAAATTGAGTTCCTTCTGCTTGAACAAATACTGCAAGCTCCGATGATCAGTGAATACCTCACATGGCACGCCGTAAAGATAGTGCCTCCAAATCTTCAGCGCGTGAACAATGGCTGCCAGCTCTAGATCATGAACAGGGTAATTCTTCTCGTGAACCTTCAGCTGCCGTGAAGCATATGCAATAACCTTGCCACCCTGCATCAATACCGCACCCAGGCCAATATGAGATGCGTTACAATATACTGTATAAGATCCTGAAACTGTGGGTAACACCAATACTGGTGCCATAGTCAAAGCTGTCTTGAGCTTCTGAAAGCTCGCTTCACACTCGTCTGACCACCTGAACGGGGCACCCTTCTTGGTCAATCTGGTCAACGAGGCTGCTATGGATGAAAACCCCTCTACAAATCGACGGTAATAGCCCGCCAAACCCAAAAAACTACGGATCTTTGTAGCTGATGTAGGTCTAGGCCAGTTCTGGACTGCCTGAATCTTCTTAGGATCCACCTGAATACCCTCTACTGATACAATGTGACCCAAGAAAGCAACTGAACTAACCAAAACTCGCATTTTGAGAACTTAGCATATAACTAGCTGTCTTTCAGAGTCTGAAGAACGATCCGAAGGTGCTGCTCATGCTCCTCTCGACTGTGGGAGTAGATCAAGATATCATCAATAAACACAACCACAAAGGAATCCAAGTAGGGTTTGAACACCCGGTTCATCAAATCCATGAATGCTGCTGGGGCATTTGTCAGCCCAAATGACATCACTAGAAACTCATAATACCCTTATCGAGTCCGAAAAGCTGTCTTAGGAACATCGGATGCCCTAATCCTCAACTGATGGTAGCCAGATCTCAAATCAATCTTTGAAAATCCCTTGGCACCCTGAAGCTGATCAAATAAATCATCAATCCTCAACAATGGATATTTATTCTTGATGGTGACTTTGTTCAACTGTCGATAATCTATACACATCCTCATCGATCCATATTTCTTCTTCAGTAATAACACATGTGCACCCCAGGGCGAGACACTAGGTCTAATGAAGCCCTTATCCAGCAAATCTTGCAACTGCTCCTTCAATTCTTTCAACTCTGGCGAGGTCATGCGATATGGCGGAATGGAAATAGGCTGAGTTCCCGGAGCCAAATCAATGTAGAAATCAATATTCCTATCGGGTGGCATCCCCGGTAAGTCTGCAGGAAACACCTCTGGAAACTTACGAACAACCGGCACCGAATCTATGGAAGGAACCTCCGCACTGAAATTGCAAACATAAGCCAAATAAGCTAGACACCCCTTCTCGACCATATGCTGAGCCTTCACATAAGAGATAAACCTGCTAGCAGAATGGCCAAGATTCCCTCTCCACTCTATTCGAGGAAACCCCTGCAAGGCTAAGGTCACCGTCTTGGCGTGACAATCTAATATAGCATGATAAGGTGACAGCCAATCCATACCCAGTATGATATCAAAATCAACCATGTCGAGAAGTAGAAGATCTACACGAGTCTCAAGACTTACAATGGTGACCACACACGAATGATAAACACGATCTACAATAATAGCATCTCCCATTGGTGTGGACACATACACAGGAGCACTCAAAGAATCACGAGGCATAACCAAATAGGAAGCAAAATAGGATGACACATAGGAGTAAGTAGATCCCGGATCAAATAGAACTGAAGCATCTCTACTACAAACTGAAATAGTACCTGTGATAACAACGTCAGATGACTCAGCCTCAGGCCTGGCTGGGAAAGCATAACACCGGGGCTGGGCCCCACCACCCTGAACTACGTCCCTGGGACGACCTCTAGCTGGCTGGTCTTCACCTCTAACGGCCTGACCTCCACCTCTAACTGTCTAGCCCCTACCTCTGGCTGCCTGACCCCTGCCTCTGGCTGGCTGAGCAGGTGGTGCAGCAACTGGTGCCGAAACCATGGCACGAGAACTCTGATGCTGTGAGCTGCCCGTTGCCCGAGGGCAAAATCTGGCAATGTGCCTCGGATCACCACAAGTATAACATAACCTCGGCTGCTGTGTCTGCTGACCCTGAAACTGACCATGTCGACCTGGATAACCACCCTGATAACTCTGGAGTGGAGGTGCACTAATAGGAGCTGGTGGTGCACTATAGGCTAGCTAGTCGAAATAATGCATCTGAGGTCCACGACAACCTAAGGCACCGTGGGATGCCTGGAGCGCTGAATGAAACGGCCTAGGAGGATGGCCTCTACTAAAAGTACTCCTGCCTCTAGATGAGGCACCACTGAACTCACCAGAATGACGAGGCCTCTTGTCAGACCCCTGACCTCCTTGAGTAAGAACCATCTCGACTCGTCTGGCAACATTTGTAGCTGCCTGAAAAGAAATCTCACTCCCAGTCTCCTTAGCCATCTGCAATCTGATAGGCTGAGCAAGTCCATCAATAAACCTCATCACCCTCTCTCTCTCGATGGGAAGCATAAGAATAGCATGATGGGCCAAATCCACAACACGGGTCTTATACTAAGTAACCGTCATACCGCCCTGCTGGAGATGCTCAAACTGATGGCGACGCTCCTCTCTCAATGTGATAGGCAGAAACTTCTCTATGAAGAGCTGAGAGAACTGGTCCCAAGTAAGAGTAGGCGACCCAGCTGGTCTGGTCAACAAGTAATCTCTCCACCATTTCTTGGCGGAACCAGTCATCTGAAATGAAGCAAAATCGACCTCATTGGTCTCCACTATACCCATGTTCCGTAAAACCTCGTGACAACTGTCAAGATACTCCTGGGGGTCCTCTGAAGGAGCACCACTGAAGTGAACAGGAAAGAGCTTGGTAAACCTGTCCAATATCCATAAAGCCTTAGAAGACATAGCTGGCCCATCTCCGACCTGTGCCGCAATAACCAGCTGAACTAATTCGATTGGCTGAGCTGCTGGAGCCTGATACTGGGGAGCTATCTGCTTCGAAGCGGGAGTGGTAGGAGTCTGGGCTCCTCCTCCATACTGAGAGACTGCTGGTGCCATGGGAAATGCGCTAGTCTGGGCCACACTCTCCATAAGGCCCACCAAACGGACTAAAGCGCCCTGAAGTACTAGGGTAGCAATGTACCCCTCTGGAACCTGAGCTGGTCCGACAGGAACAGTCTGGGCTGGAACCTCCTCGTCAATCTCTATCTAAGGCTCCACTACTAGGGCTGCTGCTCGGACCCTAGGGTGAGCCCTACCCCTACCTCTGCCTCCGGCATGGCCTCGACCTCAACCTCTGCCCCGCGTAGGAGCTGGCACTGGAGGCTCTGGCTGCTGCTCAACTGAGAAAGTGGTACGTGTTCTCGCCATCTGGGAGAGAATAAGAGTAGAAGAGTTCAATCAGTATTGAGAAAGCAAAATCACACGAAAGAGAAGAATAGAAGTGAAACTTGTTCCTAAACTTCATAGCCTCTGGAAGATAAGCACAGAAGTCTCCGTAACGATCTTCCAGACTCTACTAAGCTTGCTCGTGAATCGTGAGACTTAGGCAACCTAGTGCTCTGATACCAACTGTCACGACCCAAAATTTCCCATCGACGGGACCGTGATGGCGCATAATAGTTCACTTGCCAGGCAAGCCAACGTTGGAGAATCATTAAACCAATTCCTTATTTCCATTCAGTAAATAACAATAATTAACTAAAATAAAATATAATAAGTGCGGAATATCATAAAACTGTATTAACTACTACCACCCGGATCTGGAGTCACAATTCACGAGCATTCTAGAATTTATTACAAGTAATAATCTGAAAGAAATATAACTGTCTGAATGAAAGAAAACAGTAGGACATAAAAAGATAAACGGGGACTACAAGGTGTATGAACGCCGACAGATCTACCTTGAGTCTCCGGACAGCGGACCAATAGCAAATCTGGATCAACCTAAGCCAGTATCAAAATCTGCACAGAAAGAGCAGAGTGCAACATCAGTACAACCGACCCCATGTACTGGTAAGTATCGAGCCTAACATCGACGAAGTAGTGACGAGGCTAAGGCAAGGCACCTATAATCAACCTGTACAATTTAACAGTGTATACGCAAATAATAGGAATGAAGAACTAAACAGGAAATGTAGGGAGGGGAGACATACTGAGGGGAATACAAGATAAAGAACTACAATAGAATAATCATCGGAGCAGTCAATATACCATGAATCAACATGAATAGTGAATACAGTAAAGAAAAATGTACGACATCACCCTTCGTGCTTTTACTCTCGATCTAACCATAAAATTAATAGAAACGGCATGGCATCACCCTTCGTGCTTTTACTCTCATATCATGGCACGACATCACCCTTCGTGCATTAACACTCACAATATGGAACGACATCACCGTTTGTGCATTAATACTCACAATATGGCACGACATCACCCTTTGTGCATTAACACTCTCCCTTACCATAATGCAATGCATAAATAATAACAGGGAGATAGAATAACAAGTACAAACCTTACTTCAACATTTGGTTCCATAATATCAATCTCAACTTGAAATAAAAACTCAATTATCACCAGAAAATTCCGTAAACATGATAAGAACGATAATTTGAACAACACTAGTATAACACGTAGTAATTTGGCATAGGAATGAGACAATATGAGAAAAACAGAGAAACCTGGAAAAACAGATAAATTAGCGGCGCATAGGTACTCGTCACCTGACATATAACACCGCTCACATGAATTTTATTTAGCATTTAATCTAAGGTTCCTAATTCTCTCATGTCAGGGTTAGACACAACACTTACCTCGCTCCGAAGGCCACTTAATTCTCAATCACAGCTTTTCCTTTCGAATTCACCTCCAAACCACTCGTATCTATTCAAAAATGACTAAATAATATCAAATTTTTCTAAAGGAATCAATTATATTGCACAAATTAAATTTTCCAAATTTTCCTCCAAAAAGTCGAAAAATCGACCCCGGGTCCGCTTGGCCAAAACCCGAGTTTCAGACCAAAATCCTTTTACCCATTCACCCCTGAGCCCGAATATATAATTAGTTTTGGAATTCGACCTCAAATTGAGGTCTAAATCCCCAAATTTCCGAAATCCCTAATTCTACCATGAAAACTCTAGATTTTAGGTTGAAATTTCAAGAAATGTAATGGGTAATTGAAAGAAAATGGTTTAGAATCATTTAAAAAAAATTTGGGGAAGGAATGACTCTTGAAAAATCATCCCTCACCGTTTGGTTTTTGAGAAAAATGAGTTTTTTGGAAAAAATCCCATTTTGGATTCTGTTAAGTGTTGGGCGACAATGTGCATCGCGTTCGCGGGGCCACTGTCGCGTTCGCGAACGGTTCTGCCTACCAAGCCTTCGCGTTCGCAAGACGCAGCTCACGTTCGCGATGGTTACTCCCCCTGGCCTTCGTGTTCGCGAGACGTTGCTCGCGTTCATGATGAAGGAACGACCAAGGCCCCCCCAGGTCCCCACGTGCTTCGCGTTCGCATTGAGCCGGTCGCGTTCGTGAAGGGTAAATCCCCTATCACTTCGCGTTCGCGACCAGGCCTTCGCGTTCGCAAAGAAGAAGTCTCAGCCTCATCATATTATTCTTCGCGTTCGCGAGAGGACCTTCGCGAACGCGAAGAAGGATATGACAGACACCAGAATCTACAGAAAACCAGATTTTCGGGGTTCCAAACCAAACATGCACACAAGTCCAAAAATATTATACGAACTTGATCGCGCGAACAATTCGCCAAAATAACACCTAGAACTCTAAATTTAAGCACCAAATCAAATGAAATTCTCAAGAACACTTTAAAACTTCTAATTTCTCAACTGGACGTCCAAATCACGTCAAATCAACTCCATTTCTCACCAAATTTTACAGACATGTCTTAAATATCATAATGAACCTGTACCGGGCTCCGGAACTAAAATACAGACCCGATACTAACAATGTCAAATATCAATCAATTCTTAAAAACAAATAATTTTCAAACTTTTAATTTTCATCAAAAATTCATAACTCAAGCTAGGGACCTCCAAATTCGATTCTAGGCATACGCCCAAGTCCCATAATTCGATACAGACCTACCGAGACCATCAAAGCATGGATCCGGGCCCGTTTACCAAAAATATTAACCAAAATCAACTAAAATCAATTTTTAAGGCAAAACTTCTTATTTTCATTAGTTTTCAACATAAAAGCTTTCCGGAAACCTGCCCGGACTGTGCACGCAAATCGAGGAGGGTAAAAATGAGATTTTTAAGTCTTAAAAGTGTAGATTCGAGTTCTAAAACATAAGATGACCTTTTGGGTCATCACAAGTTATTGAAGGAGTTTCCACTTATTCTCTTCTTCTTTTTCATTTTTTGTCATATGGCAACTTTATATTTTGAAAAAATTAAACTGTAAGTATTTACTATTTTGCACAAATTATAAGTACCAAATATATATATATATATATATATATATATATATATATATATATATATATATAAATTTATCTAGGATTTGCATAATTATAAAACAAAAAAAGTTCTTAAAAAAAGATTGAGTAGGAATATAATTGAGTAGGATATAAGACCCCGTAAAAATTTCCTAATGATTTAAGTTTTTAAAGTGCGCCAACGGTATCTGGCAATAAAGTATTTGAGTATTAAAGGAGACCTATGGGATAGAGCCACATAATGTTGAATTGATAATGTATGTTTAAGGTGTGTTGGAACATACTAAGGAGTTTTGGGAATGGCAAGAACTTGTGTGGAATAAGTTGGACACATTAAGTGAAAAGGATGTTTTAATTGGCAGAAGACCCAAATTCAAATGAATATAACTCCCTCAATATAATAACTTAGGTGGTGATATACCTATCAAATTAAAGCTCTTTGCGTCTAGTTTCCAATGCATTAAACCTCTCATCATTTGGATATGTATACAGAATGTTATGGCCATTTTACTTGACCTGTGTCATATGCGCGGCCAAATCTACGGCCGCGCATATTTGAGAGTTTCTGCCTCCAATCCGCGGCCGCACACGTAGGAACCCATTTAAATACCCCAAGGCCGGGTAGAGTGAGAGGTAAGTCATTTCTTTGAGTTAGGGCTTGCATTTCAAAGGGAATCCGTCCAACACCTCCCTCCCATGATCCAAGGTAATGTTTTTGGAATAATTTTGAGTTGATTACTACTCCTAAATACTTGTATTAACAAGGATTAATTTTGAAGATACATAGATTTTCATTTAAATCCCCGAATTGGTCAAGAACAGTACAAGTTGGGATTCTTAAGAGTTTCACTATAAGAGGTATGTCTACCATCTCTAACTAATCTATGGTGATTATTTATGTACGAAATATGTGTTAGGACTTATGGGATGGTGATTGGAAGAAATAAGTGCCCAACCTAGGTGTGTTGGTATTGTAGAGATTGTAAAATGAACTAATTGATAAGGTTTGTGAGTTGGGAGTGAATTATTGGGCATGTATGTGCTAAGGAAAGTTGTGGATGACCTAGAGATGATTGTGAGATTAATCATTTGTGTGGAAGGTGATTGTTGGATGAAGAAACACCATTAATAGAGGTAGTAAAATGCTATGTACTCTAGGTGTTTGATAAAATTCCTAAATAATCAAAAATCTGGAAATTTATTATTAATATTGGTGCAATTGTGTTTCATTGTTGTAGATTGAAATTTGTTTAGTGTGGTGGACCATCGTAGTATTATTAAGGGGCCAATTTCAGATTTGAGCTGTCCGGAGGTGGCTTCACTCGCGAAGATCATTTAAAGCATTGATTTAGTTTCGTCGTGGTAAGTATCTTGCCTAACCTCGAGTGGGGGAATTATTCCTTAGGCATTGAGTCTTATGTGGAAATTGTGCAATTGAAAACCATGTACGTGAGGTGACGATTACGTACTTGGTTTATATGTGCAAATTATATCGGTTGAAATTTGTAGACGTCCTTCTTAAGTATTAAGTTGGAAAATTGTTGTAACTTATTAAATCTATTATTGTCATGTCTCGTTCCTTGTTTGTCGGGATTGTTTTTATATGATAATTTGGTGTGATTGCGACTTGACTTTTATGTGAACTCTGTGTTTGTTTGAGTTGCCATTTTTTATGGAAATTACTTTCATTATTGATTTTATCTATAGATAATTTAAATGGAAAATTTAGTTAATAAGATGAATAAATCGATTTATTTCCTGAAGTTGATATTATCTGGGCGGAGCGATAAGGGTAGCTATAGGAGTGATAAGGGTGGCAATAGGAGCGATAAGGGTGGCTATTGTCAGGGACGATATGTGATGATGTGGGGTTGTGGTGTTGATGATTTTTATGTGATGTTGTGATTTTTCTTGTGTTTATTTTTATGCCTTGTGCAATTGCTCTTGTTGATAGTAAATTGATAACAATCTGTTTTATGTTGAAATTGAGAACCTGTGGCTATTGCCATGCGGATTATAAATTAAAATGTGGGCACGAGATACCGTGAGTAAATAATGATATAAAATATGGGTACAAGGTGATGTGATGAAATGGTAATGATATTTGGCACGTGAATTGTCCGCGCAGTTGTCATATGAAATGAGGGCACGAGGTGTCGGGAAAATATGATGATTTAATTATGGGCACGAGGTGCCGTGAAAATATGAAAATGGACTGAGACACGTGTTTACGAAAAATATGAAAATGGGCTGAGACCCATATTTTTATGATTATGAAATGAGGTGTCACATGGTGACTTTTTAATTGAAAGAATTATATTCAAAATATTTATTTGGAAGGATTTTTACTTAGAAAGTATTATATGAAAGAATTGTATTTGAAAGATATTTATTCGAGGAAATTATATTTGAAAAGCTTTACTGAAAGAATTATATTTGAAAAATAATTATTTCAGAAAATTATATTTAAAAGAGAGTTATCTGGAAGAATTATATGTGAAAGACTTGATTTAATTGAGTGCAATTGTGTTTATTAATTGTTGAGTGATATTAATGGTATTCTTGTTGTCTGTTGTGCATATAACTGGTTGCTTTATCCTGCCCTTATTATTATTTGTTTCCTATTATTTCGTATATTATATTGCACAGATTATTAGGCTAGTAAGTGTCTTGAGTGTACCTCGTCTCTACTCCATTGAGGTTAGTCTTGATTATTATGGCACGTGAGTTGTCCGCGCAGGATATTATAGCTTCTGCACATTATTGTGCAGAGCCAGGTATTGAAGATAACAGACTTGAGCGGAGTTAAAGAGGGATCGTAAGGATTTAAGGTAGCGCTGTTTGGTCGTCAGAGTCCCTTGGAGTCTTTTTATTTCATTGTACTGTTAACTTGTAATCAAACAGTATTGTATATTCAGTCCTCGTGATCATTCTATGCATCAAGTTAGAGTTCGTGACTCAGTAATACCAGTCTTGGGAGGCTGTATATCATAATTTTTTTCGCTGTTAGTTTTGATTACTTTTAAAAATAATGGCTTCAAAACGTAATTGAAATCAACTTACCTAGTCTTAGAGGCTAGGTGCCATCACGACGCCTGTGGTGGGATTTTGGGTCGTGACAAGTTGGTATCAGAGCTCTAGGTTCATAGGTACTACGAGTCACGAACGAGTTTAGTAGAGTCTTGCGGATCGGTACGGAAACGTCTGTACTTATCTTCGAGAGGCTACAGAGCTAGTAGGAAAAATCTCCGCTTCTTTCATTCTTTATTGTGCGGTGTTTATTCAACTTGAATCATATGTCTTATGTTCTTTTGCATCTACCCGTGTATGAAATTGGGCACTCGGTATCAGCTATGCGCTAACGGTTCGTGATATTACATAGGGATTATAAGGGAGACATGGTTGCTCAACCATTGTTATAACATGTCGTCCAGATCGAGGGTGCGGAAGTATTGAGAGATCATTCAGTTGTGCACATGAGGGTGCAACAGATTCTGACATCTGGTTGATAAGTATGATCTTGAGAAGGTTTAATTAATTGCCTAATTGTCACAATCGTGGTAGGTTCACGAGGTAGATGTAGATCTGAAGATAGTTGGTGGTATTAGAGACTATGTAGTTCGTACATGATTTCTATTTAGCGAAGGGTACATACTAGCAGCCAAGGCACTCGAGGAAGCAATTTTATCTGTCACGAGGATGACATGCGCCCAATAAATGGCTTGATGTGTCTTATGATTGGTGTTGAACAAGCGATGAAGGTTAGTATTGTGGATCATCAGACTGTGTCGTATGGCTTCGCGCCAAGTGAGGGAAGTCCATTATCAACGATCAGATTGCGGGGTCATGTGTTATATCAGTTTTGGCCTAAGATGTATACACGTGGCATTGAAAGGGTCTCCAAAACTTGTATATAATTAAGAGCTGAGATTTGTATGAAATGGTTTTAGGAATTGCAGTATTCCCACGTTCCTTAATAATTCTACACTTCAGTATCAGTAGGGTCACGAAAATAATTTCAGAATACTCGGAGTGCTCCAGTAAGTTCTTTTAATGCACCACCGACACAGGGTTCCTATAATGGTTATTCCAGTTATCTAGCATAGACTCAGTATGAGCAGCCAAACCTGCAGAGGGTTTGTTATCAGTGTGGTGATACTAGGCACATCATGGGACATTGTCCCAGACTTGAGAGAGGCAGATTTCAACAGAATACTCAGGCACAAGTTCTATTCCAGTTACTACCCCACATGCACAACCAGTTAGGGGTGAAGGACAGGCGGGTAGAGGGTGCCCTAGAGGGGGAGACACAACTCGTTGATAGAGTTGTTCTGGTGTGGCTGAAGCCACTACACCAGGTGGTGTCGCTACAGGTATGATCCTGATCTGTTATAAAATGATATATTCCTTAATTTGATTCGGTTCTGAATTTTGAGGCGAGTCCTCCTATTATGCTCCGCTTATGGATGAGCTTCGTAACTTTGTGACACACTTATATGTTATCCTTGTTGGGGAGATTTGATGATGTTAGCCCGTGTCTATCATTTTTTTATTTTGTGCACCATTGAGGGCTATAAGTCCAAAAGTAATTTTATTATTCACTACAGTGGGTTTTGATGTGATTTCAGAATAATTGATTTCAATTTTATGAATTATATGCCCTACCGAGACGAGGGTTCATTATGTGTTATGAAAACTGTTTACGAAATTTATTAAAGAAAAGAAAGAATGGAAAAAATCTCAGTTGGCACAATGTGCAAAATACTTGTGATTCGGAGTTGAGGACGAGATCCTCACATTTTTATATGATGTGAAATATTTAAATTGGGCTACAAGCCGCGGTGAAAGTTATATAAGGACGAGGTCCTTGTGGTGAAAAATATTTATGAGTTTAAATTCTCCCTTTGTGAAATTAAATTTGTACTATAGTATTAATAGGGAGTCATGCCAGTTAGGCTTATTTGATAATTTTGTATGTATTTTCTGTGCATATTTAGCCATATTCGTTCTGTAAATATTAAGTTTTAGCCTACGAGATGAGTGCCCAAGTGGCGTTAAATGTGACTCGTTAATTCAGGTGAATAATTATGAGGTCTTCATGCCTCGCGTGTTGCTGTCAATGTTGTGAACAATTTGAAATGAGATTTTGGTTAATATAAGATTAATTGAGGATGCTGGAATTAATTATGAACAATTATTATGACCAGAGATGTGATAATGGCATACATATAATGTGTGTGTAGGCATGAAATTGCTACTTGAGACTAACACAGTGTGTTAATATAGGAAATTAGGCCTTATGAAATCTGAAGGAAATAGGCCAAACTATGAGTAGGATGTTTCCCTATTATTGTCCTCCATGTATTCGGTGTTTCATGTATCTGTGTTGAAAAAAGTAGTTGGAGACCCGACACTCATTGTTCCGGTTGAGACTATTGAGGTTAATGAGAACTTGGCTTATGAAGATATTCCAATTTCTAATATTGATCGGCAAGTCCGAAAGTTGAGAAATAAAGAAATTTCCTCCGTGAAAGTGTTATGGCAAAACCAGCAGGTTGAATAGACCATTTGGGAAGTCGAGTAAGAAATGAAGAAGAAGTACCCTCATTTGTTTGAATAGTTATGTATTTATAAATTGTGTTATACGAAAATGCTAAAAGTTACCTTCTATGAATTATGTATCAACCGTATAGCTGATGTTGAAGATGTTCCTTTTTGGTAGTATACTGCTCGTGAGGTCACGGTTGGCATTGTCTTAATGTTATATTGCGTCGCTGGTTCATGTATATGTTGTTAGGACTGGTTTTGGTGATTCTCTGGCAGGTGGTTAGGTCCAATTGCAGAGGACACTCTGCCAAAATTTCTAAAACATTTGGGAGTTAGCCAAATTTTGGGGCCTTAAAGAAGTTGAAATGTTGGAAGAATATCTAAGACCTATGTGAAGTCAAGAACGATTAAAGATGGTGGTTAAGGTGAAAGGAGGATAATATTGTTCCTAATAATGACTTGTAAAACATTCGAGGACGAATGATCCTAAGTGGGGGAGAATGTAAGACCCCGTAAAAATTCCCTAATGATTTAAGTTTTTAAAGTGCGCCAACGGTATCTGGCAATAATGTATTTGAGTATTAAAGGAGACCTATGGGATAGAGCCACATCATGTTGAATTGATAATGTATGTTTAAGGTATGTTGGAACATACTAAGGAGTTTTGGTAATGACAAGAACTTGTGTGGAACAAGTTGGACACATTAAGTAGAAAGGATGTTTCAATTGGCACAAGACCCAACTTCAAATGAATAGAACTCACTCAATATAATGACTTATGTGGTTATCTACCTATCAAATTAAATCTCTTTGCGTCTAGTTTCCAATGCATCAAACCGTTCGTCATTTGGATATGTATACAGAACGTTATGGCCATATTACTGGACCTGTGTCATATGCGCGGCCAGATGCGCGGCCAAATCCGCGGCCGCGCATATTTGAGAGTTTCTGCCTCCAATCCGCGGCCAATCCACAGCCAGATCCATGGTCGCGCACGTACGAACCCATTTAAATACCCCAAGGCTGGGTAGAGTGAGAGGTAAGTCATTTCTTTAAGCTAGGGCTTGCATATCAAAGGGAATCCGTCCAACACCTCCCTCTCATGATCCAAGGTAATGTTTTTGGAGTAATTTTTAGTTGATTACTACTCCTAAATACTTGTATTAACAAGGATTAATCTTGAAGATCCATAGATTTCCATTTAAATCCCCAAATTGGTCAAGAACACTACAAGTTGGGATTCTCAAGAGTTTCACTATAAGAGATATGTGTACCATCTATAACTAATCTATGGTGATTATTTATGTATGAAATATGTGTTAGGACTTATGGGATGGTGATTGGAAGAAATAAGTTCCCAACCTAGGTGTGTTGGTATTGTAGAGATTGTAAAATGAATTAATTGACAAGATTTGTGGGTTGAAAGTGAATTATTGGGCATGTATGTGCTAAGGGAAGTTGTGGATGACCTAGAGATGATTTTGAGATCAATCATTCGTGTGGAAGGTGATTGTTGGATGAAGAAACACCATTAATAGAGGTAGTAAAATGCTATGTACTCTAGGTGTTTGATAAAATACCTAAATAACCAAAAATCTGGAAATTTGTTATTAATATTGGTGCAATTGTGTTTCATTGTTGTAGATTGAAATTTGTTTAGTGTGGTGGACCATCATAGTATTATTAAGGGGCCAATTTCAGATTTGAGCTGTCTAGAGGTGGCTTCACTCGCGAAGATCATTTAAAGCATTGATTTAGTTTCATCGTGGTAAGTATCTTGCCTAACCTTGAGTGGGAGAATTATTCCTTAGGCATTGAGTCTTATGTGGAAATTGTATAATTGAAAACCATGTACGTGAGGTGACGAGTACGTACTTGGTTTATATGTGAAAATTATATCGGTTGAAATTTGTAGACGTCCTTCTTAAGTATTAAGTTGGAAAATTGTTGTAACTTATTAAATCCATTATTGTCATGTCTCGTTCCTTGTTTGTCGGGGTTATTTTTATATGATAATTTGGTGTGATTGCCACTTGACTTTTATGTGAACTCTGTGTTTGTTTGAGTTGCCATTTTTTTATGAAAATTACTTTCATTATTGATTTTACCTATAGATAATTTAAATGGAAAATTTAGTTAATAAGATGAATAAATCGATTTATTTCCTGAAGTTGTGATTTAAAAGAAGTGTTGTTCCTGGATGAATTACTTGTCAGTTCATGTTATTGAAAATTTAGTATTGAATTATAAAGGCCGTAAATTTTATTGAGTTAAAGTCTTGAGCATATTGTGTAGTAAATTGGATAATTCTTGGCATATATTTAATCATCTGCTTGTCGTGCCTAAATCCTTGTTGCTGACTCTGTTGTTATATGACAATGTGATGTGATTGTTATTTGATTATTTATGAAATTTCGTGAATTTGCTGGTTTGATAATTATTGGAATTTAATTTAATTTTGGATTTTTTTCTCTGCAAACAATTAATTAAATGAGCTTAAGAAGAGGCATTTCACTGTTGTTGTATGTGTTGGAATATTGTCTGGGCGGAGCGATAAGGGTGGCTATAGGAGCGATAAGGGTGGATATTGATATTGTCTGGGCAGAGCGATAAGGGTGGCTATAGGAGTGATAAGGGTGGCTATTGTCAGGGACGATATGTGATGATGTGGGGTTGTGGTGTTGATGATTTTTATGTGATGTTGTGATTTTTCTTGTGTTTATTTTTATGCCTTGTGCAATTGGTCTTGTTGATAGTAAATGATAACAATCTATTTTATGTTGAAATTGAGAACCCGTGGCTATTGCCAGGCGGATTATAAATTAAAATGCGGGCACGAGATGCCGTGAGTAAATAATGATATGAAATATGGGCACGAGGTGATGTGATGAATGGTAATGATATTTGGCACGTGAATTATCCGTACAGTTGTGAGATGAAATGAGGGCACGAGGCCTGGGAAATATGATGATTTAATTATGGGCACGAGGTGCCGTGGAAATATGAAAATGGGCTGAGACCCGTGTTTACGAAAAATATGAAAATGGGCTGAGACCCGTATTTTTATGATTATGAAATGAGGTGTCACATGGTGACTTTTTAATTGAAAGTATTATATTCAAAATATTTATTCGGAAGAAATTTTACTTAGAAAGTATTATATGAAAGAATTGTATTTGAAAGATATTTATTCGAGGAAATTATATTTGAAAAGATTTATTGAAAGAATTAGATTTGAAATATAATTATTTCAGAAAAATATATTTAAAAGAGAGTTATCTGGAATAATTATATGTGAAAGACATTTATTTGAAAGACTTGATTTAATTGGGTGTAATTGTGTTTATTAATTGTTGAGTGATATTAATGGTATTCTTGTTGTCTGTTGTGCATATAACTGATTGCTTTATCCTGCCCTTATTATTATTTGTTTCCTATTATTTCGTATATTATATTGCACAGATTATTAGGCTAGTGAGTGTCTTGAGTGTACCTCGTCTCTACTCCATTGAGGTTAGTCTTGATACTTATTGGGTACCGACCGTGGCGTACTCATACTACACTTCTGCACATTTTTGTGCAGAGCCAGGTATTGAAGATAACAGACTTGAGCGGAGTTAAAGCGGGATCGTGAGGATTCAAGGTAGAGCTGCTTGGTCGTCGCAGTCCCTTGGAGTCTTTTTATTTCATTGTACTGTTAACTTGTAATCAAACAGTATTATATATTCGATCCTCGTGATCATTCTATGTATCCAGTTAGAGTTCGTGACTCAGTACTACCAGTCTTGGGAGGTTGTATATCGTAATTATTTTCGCTATTAGTTTTGATTAAACTTAAAAAAAATGGCTTCAAAATGTAATTGAAATCGGCTTACCTAGTCTTAGAGACTAGGTGCCATCACGACGCCTATGGTGGGATTTTGGGTCGTGATATAGGAATACTTTCAGATTATGTTAGTCCTTTTAGATTTCATATGAATTTTTTGGATCTTAAGTTTTGCTCTAGAATATTGTATGTCAAGATATTATTTTGTTAAGGAATATAATTGTATTCCTAATATTGAAAAATATAAATATATGATAGATAAAGCTTCTTTTGAATAAGTATCTTAATTGACTTCAAAGTCTTAATACAAGGATTCGTAAATATAGTTTGTAATAACATACTTTAAATAAGGAAAGAATATTTATAAATTAAAATTTTAATTAATTTTAAAGTCCTAAATTGTAGGAATTTTTTTTACATAGTTCAAATAAGGAAGGATTTAGTAATTATGATTTTAGTTATTTTTAATATCCTAAATATTAGGAAAAAATTATTAAATGACTATTTTATCCGGTGTAAAACTCTATGTTTAAAGGGTAAAAAAGGCGAACAACATTTAGCTAAGGATTTTCGTACTTTTAATATAGTATAGATAGATAGATATAGATATAGATAAATAGATTTGGTTTGCATTTATCGTTTAGGTTTGATACCAGCTAATCCCTTGCTCCTCCAAATTTAAGTCTCGTGATGCTTTATTCATTTCTTTTGACATTTTCAAAACAAAATAACAAAAGATTGTCTAAGTTTTGATTGTTATTTTAATTTAATTGTATGCTAATAGGAGCCAGCTATTCTTTTTTGAGTACCTTTCTAAAATAAGTAAACTAGCAAAACATTGGTTAAGAGTCAACTATTATAAAAAAAATAAAAAGTACAAAATAAACATAAAAGATACTAATTACATACAATTTTATAATCTAGTGTGAACTATTACTCCTATCATTCATTTTTAGTTTGGCACAATAAGAATGTCGTTTTGTAGTTAATAACATGCAAATTATAAAAGTAGCATGAGATCGATTAGAAAAGGTAAAATATTGTTAAAATATTTCATATCCTTGTTCACATGTAGGTTAATATATACAAATTATTTAAATTTCAAGTCTTAACTGTTAATAGTAAAACTATTGAGATTGTACTTTTCTTGGCACGTACGGTAAAAAGATACCAAACGTCTAAAATTTGTCACTTTCAATTCTCCTATTTTCCAAAGTAAAATACACTCCTTTATCAAAGGATCACTAATAAAAAAAAAAAAAAAAAAAAAAAAAATCGACCTCAAAGAAGGAAAGAATTTCTTTTTCAAAATGTTTGGTCAATTATAACAAGAAGAAAAGAATAAGGTCCTCTTCTAGCTGAGAAGTGATGTTGCTAAAGAATCAAGAACAAAGATATTTAATGATGTGATAGTAATTATATTCTTTTTTAACTATAAAAGATTACGGTGAGATGAATATGGTTCCTCCGTCTTTAATCAGAAATTTTGCATTCAAGAGTACGAAAAAATATTCATAGGAAACGCTTCTCTCTTTAATAAGTGTGTGCTTTTACAGCTGTGAAGTTTTTCTCAAGTGTATGTGACAGTAATGTCTTTTTGTTCTTAGACGCATATGCTTTTACAGCTAAGAAGTTTCTACTAAGTCTACAATTTATTCTTCTATTTGAACTGTTAAGGGAAAAAGCTATGTTTGTGCTTTGGAGCAATTCAATTGGGATAGGTAGACTCTTTCTTTGTAGCTTCATCTACTTGTACTTTTAGCTGTCCATTGTGTATACACAGTGGAGTATTGATACAGGGGGTGGTCTTTGACTGAATTTCCTTCTATTAAAGTTCAAAGAAAACCCATTACCAATAATTCTATGGAGTAGAGCCCATCTCATACAAACTTTTTTTATTTGAAGTGCCAGTAGCTAGTAGTTTATTTATTCTCTCCTATTATCATTACATGATCACTTACTACAACTACAATTTATCCATATACATGTTTTTTTCTTTTCAGATAATTAACTGAATCAATGACATCATCTTCTGCTTCTGCGCATACTTCACAGTTTCCTCGATGGAAATACAAAGTCTTTCTAAGTTTTAGAGGTGAAGATACTCGAAGAATATTTACAGGTCACCTCTTCAAAGGCTTGGAAAACAGTGGAATATTCACGTTTCAAGATGATAAAAGGCTAGAGCATGGCTCATCAATATCAGATGAACTCTTAAAAGCTATCGAACAGTCTCAAGTTGCTATCGTCGTTTTCTCAAAGAATTATGCAACATCGAGGTGGTGCTTAGAAGAGCTAGTGAAGATCATGGAATGCAAGGATCAATGTGGACAGACTGTCATGCCGATCTTCTATGAAGTGGATCCATCACATGTTCGGTACCAGAGGGAGAGCTTTGCTGAAGCCTTTGACAAACATGAAACAAGCTATAAGGATGATGATGAAGGAATGCAGAAGCTCCAAAGATGGAGGATTGCTCTAACTAGAGCCGCAAATCTAAAAGGAT